>NC_084740.1:55793303-55978303 GCF_033978785.1 Entelurus aequoreus
TCTATAATGGCTGTTTGCCCGTGCAAAGTCTTTATTGCAAGCATATTTGATCATCTAGAATGGCTGTTTGCCCGTGCAAAGTCTTTATTGCAAGCATATTTGATCATCTAGAATGGCTGTTTGCCCGTGCAAAGTCTTTATTTCAAGCATATTTGATCATCTAGAATGGCTGTTTGCCCGTGCAAAGTCTTTATTGCAAGCATATTTGATCATCCATTATGGCTGTTTGCCCGTGCAAAACCTTTATTTCAAGCATATTTGATCATCTATAATGGCTATTTGCCCGTGCAAAGTCTTTATTTCAAGCATATTTGATCATCCATAATGGCTGTTTGCCCGTGCAAAGTCTTTATTTCAAGCATATTTGATCATCCATAATGGCTGTTTGCCCGTGCAAAGTCTTTATTTCAAGCATATTTGATCATCTAGAATGGCTGTTTGCCCGTGCAAAGTCTTTATTTCAAGCATATTTGATCATCCATAATGGCTGTTTGCCCATGCAAAGTCTTTATTTCAAGCATATTTGATCATCCATAATGGCTGTTTGACCGTGCAAAGTCTTTATTGCAAGCATATTTGATCATCTATAATGGCTGTTTGCCCGTGCAAAGTCTGTATTGCAAGCATATTTGATCATCTATAATGGCTGTTTGCCCGTGCAAAGTCTGTATTGCAAGCATATTTGATCATCTATAATGGCTGTTTGCCCGTGCAAAGTCTGTGTTGCAAGCATATTTGATCATCTATAATGGCTGTTTGCCCATGCAAAGTCTTTATTGCAAGCATATTTGATCATCTAGAATGGCTGTTTGCCCGTGCAAAGTCTGTATTGCAAGCATATTTGATCATCTAGAATGGCTGTTTGCCCGTGCAAAGTCTGTATTGCAAGCATATTTGATCATCTAGAATGGCTGTTTGCCCGTGCAAAGTCTTTATTGCAAGCATATTTGATCATCTATAATGGCTGTTTGCCCGTGCAAAGTCTGTATTGCAAGCATATTTGATCATCTAGAATGGCTGTTTGCCCGTGCAAAGTCTGTATTGCAAGCATATTTGATCATCTATAATGGCTGTTTGCCCGTGCAAAGTCTTTATTGCAAGCATATTTGATAATCTAGAATGGCTGTTTGCCCGTGCAAAGTCTGTATTGCAAGCATATTTGATCATCTATAATGGCTGTTTGCCCGTGCAAAGTCTGTATTGCAAGCATATTTGATCATCTAGAATGGCTGTTTGCCCGTGCAAAGTCTGTATTGCAAGCATATTTGATCATCTAGAATGGCTGTTTGCCCGTGCAAAGTCTTTATTGCAAGCATATTTGATCATCTATAATGGCTGTTTGCCCGTGCAAAGTCTTTATTGCAAGCATATTTGATCATCTAGAATGGCTGTTTGCCCGTGCAAAGTCTTTATTTCAAACATATTTGATCATCCATAATGGCTGTTTGCCCATGCAAAGTCTTTATTTCAAGCATATTTTATCATCCATAATGGCTGTTTGCCCGTGCAAAGTCTTTATTGCAAGCATATTTGATCATCTATAATGGCTGTTTGCCCGTGCAAAGTCTGTATTGCAAGCATATTTGATCATCTATAATGGCTGTTTGCCCGTGCAAAGTCTGTATTGCAAGCATATTTGATCATCTATAATGGCTGTTTGCCCGTGCAAAGTCTGTATTGCAAGCATATTTGATCATCTATAATGGCTGTTTGCCCGTGCAAAGTCTTTATTGCAAGCATATTTGATCATCTAGAATGGCTGTTTGCCCGTGCAAAGTCTTTATTGCAAGCATATTTGATAATCTAGAATGGCTGTTTGCCCGTGCAAAGTCTGTATTGCAAGCATATTTGATCATCTATAATGGCTGTTTGCCCGTGCAAAGTCTGTATTGCAAGCATATTTGATCATCTAGAATGGCTGTTTGCCCGTGCAAAGTCTGTATTGCAAGCATATTTGATTATCTATAATGGCTGTTTGCCCGTGCAAAGTCTTTTTTGCAAGCATATTTGATCATCTAGAATGGCTGTTTGCCCGTGCAAAGTCTTTATTGCAAGCATATTTGATCATCTAGAATGGCTGTTTGCCCGTGCAAAGTCTTTATTTCAAGCATATTTGATCATCTAGAATGGCTGTTTGCCCGTGCAAAGTCTTTATTGCAAGCATATTTGATCATCCATTATGGCTGTTTGCCCGTGCAAAACCTTTATTTCAAGCAAATTTGATCATCTATAATGGCTGTTTGCCCGTGCAAAGTATTTATTTCAAGCATATTTGATCATCCATAATGGCTGTTTGCCCGTGCAAAGTCTTTATTTCAAGCATATTTGATCATCCATAATGGCTGTTTGCCCGGGCAAAGTCTTTATTTCAAGCATATTTGATCATCGAGAATGGCTGTTTGCCCGTGCAAAGTCTTTATTTCAAGCATATTTGATCATCCATAATGGCTGTTTGCCCGTGCAAAGTCTTTATTTCAAGCATATTTGATCATCCATAATGGCTGTTTGCCCGTGCAAAGTCTTTATTGCAAGCATATTTGATCATCTATAATGGCTGTTTGCCCGTGCAAAGTCTGTATTGCAAGCATATTTGATCATCTATAGTGGCTGTTTGCCCGTGCAAAGTCTTTATTTCAAGCATATTTGATCATCCATAATGGCTGTTTGCCCGTGCAAAGTCTTTATTGCAAGCATATTTGATCATCTATAATGGCTGTTTGCCCGTGCAAAGTCTGTATTGCAAGCATATTTGATCATCTAGAATGGCTGTTTGCCCGTGCAAAGTCTTTATTGCAAGCATATTTGATCATCTATAATGGCTGTTTGCCCGTGCAAAGTCTGTATTGCAAGCATATTTGATCATCTAGAATGTCTGTTTGCCCGTGCAAAGTCTGTATTTCAAGCATATTTGATCATCTACAATGGCTGTTTGCCCGTGCAAAGTCTTTATTGCAAGCATATTTGATAATCTAGAATGGCTGTTTGCCCGTGCAAAGTCTGTATTGCAAGCATATTTGATCATCTAGAATGGCTGTTTGCCCGTGCAAAGTCTGTATTGCAAGCATATTTGATCATCTAGAATGGCTGTTTGCCCGTGCAAAGTCTGTATTGCAAGCATATTTGATCATCTAGAATGGCTGTTTGCCCGTGCAAAGTCTTTATTGCAAGCATATTTGATCATCTATAATGGCTGTTTGCCCGTGCAAAGTCTGTATTGCAAGCATATTTGATCATCTAGAATGGCTGTTTGCCCGTGCAAAGTCTGTATTGCAAGCATATTTGATCATCTATAATGGCTGTTTGCCCGTGCAAAGTCTTTATTGCAAGCATATTTGATAATCTAGAATGGCTGTTTGCCCGTGCAAAGTCTGTATTGCAAGCATATTTGATCATCTATAATGGCTGTTTGCCCGTGCAAAGTCTGTATTGCAAGCATATTTGATCATCTAGAATGGCTGTTTGCCCGTGCAAAGTCTGTATTGCAAGCATATTTGATTATCTAGAATGGCTGTTTGCCCGTGCAAAGTCTTTATTTCAAGCATATTTGATCATCTAGAATGGCTGTTTGCCCGTGCAAAACCTTTATTTCAAGCATATTTGATAATCTATAATGGCTGTTTGCCCGTGCAAAGTCTTTATTTCAAGCATATTTGATCATCTAGAATGGCTGTTTGCCCGTGCAAAACCTTTATTTCAAGCATATTTGATAATCTATAATGGCTGTTTGCCCGTGCAAAGTCTTTATTGCAAGCATACTTGATCATCCATTATGGCTGTTTGCCTGTGCAAAACCTTTATTTCAAGCATATTTGATCATCTATAATGGCTGTTTGCCCGTGCAAAGTCTTTATTTCAAGCATATTTGATCATCCATAATGGCTGTTTGCCCGTGCAAAGTCTTTATTTCAAGCATATTTGATCATCCATAATGGCTGTTTGCCCGTGCAAAGTCTTTATTGCAAGCATATTTGATCATCTATAATGGCTGTTTGCCCGTGCAAAGTCTTTATTGCAAGCATCCTTACTTGCGCCGCATTTGACCTGAGTTTAGAGGCGCAGCTGAAGCAAAACAAAGAAAAAAAGCCATCTTCATGACATGTAAAACCTGTGACATAATGTTGTATTCTCTGCTTGCTTTATTCCTGGATGTGTTGTTCCTTCATGGAGAGCACTTTGGTGCATTTTCTACGTCAAAAATGCAAAAAACGTGTGTTGCACCTCGGGTGCTGCTGGTTCAACAATCTTTGACTGGTGTTCCTAAAAACAGCAGAATGCTCCTGTCATATAGACAATCTTTGACTAGTGTTTTGTAGTAGGTTCCTAAAAAGAGCAGAATGCTCCTGTCATATAGACAATCTTTGACTAGTGTTTTGCAGTAGGTTCCTAAAAAGAGCAGAATGCTCCTGTCATATACACAATCTTTGACTAGTGTTTTTGCAGTAGGTTCCTAAAAACAGCAGAATGCTCCTGTCATATAGACAATCATTGACTAGTGTTTTGTAGTAAATTCCTAAAAACAGCAGAAAGGTCCTGTCTTATAGAGGATCTTTGACTAGTGTTTTTGCAGTAGGTTCCTAAAAACAGCAGAATGCTCCTGTCATATAGACAATCTTTGACTAGTGTTTTTGCAGTAGATTTGTAAAAACAGCAGAATGCTCCTGTCATATAGACAATCTTTGACTAGTGTTTTTGCAGTAGGTTCCTAAAAACAGCAGAATGCTCCTGTCATATAGACAATCTTTGACTAGTGTTTTTGCAGTAGGTTCGTAAAAACAGCAGAATGCTCCTGTCATATAGACAATCTTTGACTAGTGTTTTGTAGTAGATTCATAAAAACAGCAGAATGCTCCCGTCATATAGACAATCTTTGACCAGTGTTTTTGCAGTAGATTCATAAAAACAGCAGAATGCTCCTGTCATATAGACAATCTTTGACTATTGTTTTGTAGTAGATTCATAAAAACAGCAGAATGCTCCTGTCATATAGACAATCTTTGACTAGTGTTTTTGCAGTAGGTTTGTAAAAATAGCAGAATGCTCCTGTCATATAGACAATCTTTGACTAGTGTTTTGTAGTAGATTCATAAAAAGAGCAGAATGCTCCTGTCATATAGACAATCTTTGACTAGTGTTTTTGCAGTAGATTCATAAAAACAGCAGAATGCTCCTGTCATATAGACAATCTTTGACTAGTGTTTTTGCAGTAGGTTCCTAAAAACAGCAGAATGCTCCTGTCATATAGACAATCTTTGACTAGTGTTTTGTAGTAGATTCATAAAAACAGCAGAATGCTCCTGTCATATAGACAATCTTTGACTAGTGTTTTGTAGTGGATTCATAAAAACAGCAGAATGCTCCTGTCATATAGACAATCTTTGACTAGTGTTTTGTAGTAGATTCATAAAAAGAGCAGAATGCTCCTGTCATATAGACAATCTTTGACTAGTGTTTTTGCAGTAGATTCATAAAAACAGCAGAATGCTCCTGTCATATAGACAATCTTTGACTAGTGTTTTTGCAGTAGGTTCCTAAAAACAGCAGAATGCTCCTGTCATATAGACAATCTTTGACTAGTGTTTTGTAGTAGATTCATAAAAACAGCAGAATGCTCCTGTCATATAGACAATCTTTGACTAGTGTTTTGTAGTGGATTCATAAAAACAGCAGAATGCTCCTGTCATATAGACAATCTTTGACTAGTGTTTTGTAGTAGATTCATAAAAACAGCAGAATGCTCCCATCATATAGACAATCTTTGACCAGTGTTTTTGCAGTAGATTCATAAAAACAGCAGAATGCTCCTGTCATATAGACAATCTTTGACTAGTGTTTTTGCAGTAGGTTTGTAAAAACAGCAGAATGCTCCTGTCATATAGACAATCTTTGACTAGTGTTTTGTAGTAGATTCATAAAAAGAGCAGAATGCTCCTGTCATATAGACAATCTTTGACTAGTGTTTTTGCAGTAGGTTCCTAAAAACAGCAGAATGCTCCTGTCATATAGACAATCTTTGACTAGTGTTTTTGCAGTAGATTCATAAAAACAGCAGAATGCTCCTGTCATATAGACAATCTTTGACTAGTGTTTTTGCAGTAGATTCATAAAAACAGCAGAATGCTCCTGTCATATAGACAATCTTTGACTAGTGTTTTTGCAGTAGGTTCCTAAAAACAGCAGAATGCTCCTGTCATATAGACAATCTTTGACTAGTGTTTTTGCAGTAGATTCATAAAAACAGCAGAATGCTCCTGTCATATAGACAATCTTTGACTAGTGTTTTTGCAGTAGGTTCCTAAAAACAGCAGAATGCTCCCGTCATATAGACAATCTTTGACTAGTGTTTTGTAGTAGATTCATAAAAACAGCAGAATGCTCCTGTCATATAGACAATCTTTGACTAGTGTTTTGTAGTACATTCATAAAAACAGCAGAATGCTCCTGTAATATAGACAATCTTTGACTAGTGTTTTTGCAGTAGGTTTGTAAAAACAGCAGAATGCTCCTGTCATATAGACAATCTTTGACTAGTGTTTTACTTTATCTGCGCCAAACTAAATTGACGTGAAATCCAACGGTGCCATTTTTCGGTATCTGGGTGAATCTGACGTCACGTCCATTGCGGTTCTGAGGAGCGATACATGATACATGGGATTAGTGATAACTGCAGTAAAACTTTCCACTGTTTATATTCCGGTTTTGAATTAAAATGATGGAAAGACGGAGATGAATGACTGCACTTTGATACACTCACACTGGACTGAACAGGAAAACAAGAGACATTAACGTCTTTCCCCATTAAGAAACGACATACCCCAATTTAAACTTGTATGAACACTTTACTGTCTGAGCAACTAATATTAATACTAATATTAATAACTAATAAAAACATACAAAATATAAATGTTTCTAATGTGTATAATTATTTATGTTTAAAAATAAAGTACTTTTTGAACACATTCAACAATATTGCAATTTGTAATTTGGTGCTAATTTTGGTCACAATAACTGTGATGTGAAACGTTCATGTCGTTACATCCCGAACAATTGGCCATCACTCCAGCAGCACTGAGAGCGCAGTCAGCCAAACTGCCGCTGTGTAAAGTTTCAATGTTCATTGATTCAGAAGTTTATTAATAGAACAGCTGGCCCGAAGTCATCATCTCTTTTTTTAAAACAATTCCTAGTTATTAATTAGCGGAATTATTGGTAGTGGATCTAACATAATAGTGAGAGTCCAGTCCATAGTGGATCTAACATAATAGTATGAGAGTCCAGTCCATAGTGGATCTAACATAATAGTATGAGAGTCCAGTCCATAGTGGATCTAACATAATAGTGTGAGAGTCCAGTCCATAGTGGATCTAACATAATAGTATGAGAGTCCAGTCCATAGTGGATCTAACATAATAGTGTGAGAGTCCAGTCCATAGTGGATCTAACATAATAGTATGAGAGTCCAGTCCATAGTGGATCTAACATAATAGTATGAGAGTCCAGTCCATAGTGGATCTAACATAATAGTGAGAGTCCAGTCCATAGTGGATCTAACATAATAGTATGAGAGTCCAGTCCATAGTGGATCTAACATAATAGTATGAGAGTCCAGTCCATAGTGGATCTAACATAATAGTATGAGAGTCCAGTCCATAGTGGATCTAACATAATAGTATGAGAGTCCAGTCCATAGTGGATCTAACATAATAGTATAAGAGTCCAGTCCGTAGTGGATCTAACATAATAATGAGAGTCCAGTCCATCGTGGATCTAACATAATAGTATGAGAGTCCAGTCCATAGTGGATCTAACATAATAGTGTGAGAGTCCAGTCCATAGTGGATCTAACATAATAGTATGAGAGTCCAGTCCATAGTGGATCTAACATAATAGTATGAGAGTCCAGTCCATAGTGGATCTAACATAATAGTGTGAGAGTCCAGTCCATAGTGGATCTAACATAATAGTGTGAGAGTCCAGTCCATAGTGGATCTAACATAATAGTATGAGAGTCCAGTCCATAGTGGATCTAACATAATAGTGTGAGAGTCCAGTCCATAGTGGATCTAACATAATAGTGTGAGAGTCCAGTCCATAGTGGATCTAACATAATAGTGAGAGTCCAGTCCATAGTGGATCTAACATAATAGTATGACAGTCCAGTCCATAGTGGATCTAACATAATAGTATGAGAGTCCAGTCCATAGTGGATCTAACATAATAGTGAGAGTCCAGTCCATAGTGGATCTAACATAATAGTGTGAGAGTCCAGTCCATAGTGGATCTAACATAATAGTATGAGAGTCCAGTCCATAGTGGATCTAACATAATAGTATGAGAGTCCAGTCCATAGTGGATCTAACATAATAGTATGAGAGTCCAGTCCATAGTGGATCTAACATAATAGTGAGAGTCCAGTCCATAGTGGATCTAACATAATAGTGAGAGTCCAGTCCAAAGTGGATCTAACATAATAGTGAGAGTCCAGTCCATAGTGGATCTAACATAATAGTGTGAGAGTCCAGTCCGTAGTGGATCTAACATAATAGTGAGAGTCCAGTCCAAAGTGGATCTAACATAATAGTATGAGAGTCCAGTCCATAGTGGATCTAACATAATAGTGTGAGAGTCCAGTCCATAGTGGATCTAACATAATAGTGTGAGAGTCCAGTCCATAGTGGATCTAACATAATAGTATGAGAGTCCAGTCCATAGTGGATCTAACATAATAGTGTGAGAGTCCAGTCCATAGTGGATCTAACATAATAGTGTGAGAGTCCAGTCCATAGTGGATCTAACATAATAGTGAGAGTCCAGTCCATAGTGGATCTAACATAATAGTATGAGAGTCCAGTCCATAGTGGATCTAACATAATAGTATGAGAGTCCAGTCCATAGTGGATCTAACATAATAGTGAGAGTCCAGTCCATAGTGGATCTAACATAATAGTGTGAGAGTCCAGTCCATAGTGGATCTAACATAATAGTATGAGAGTCCAGTCCATAGTGGATCTAACATAATAGTATGAGAGTCCAGTCCATAGTGGATCTAACATAATAGTATGAGAGTCCAGTCCATAGTGGATCTAACATAATAGTGAGAGTCCAGTCCATAGTGGATTTAACATAATAGTGAGAGTCCAGTCCAAAGTGGATCTAACATAATAGTGAGAGTCCAGTCCATAGTGGATCTAACATAATAGTGTGAGAGTCCAGTCCGTAGTGGATCTAACATAATAGTGAGAGTCCAGTCCAAAGTGGATCTAACATAATAGTGAGAGTCCAGTCCATAGTGGATCTAACATAATAGTGTGAGTCCAGTCCATAGTGGATCTAACATAATAGTGTGAGAGTCCAGTCCATAGTGGATCTAACATAATAGTGTGAGAGTCCAGTCCATAGTGGATTTAACATAATAGTATGAGAGTCCAGTCCATATTGGTCCTAACATAATAGTGTGAGAGTCCAGTCCATAGTGGATCTAACATAGTAGTGTGAGAGTCCAGTCCATAGTGGATCTAACATAATAGTGAGAGTCCAGTCCATACTGGATCTAACATAATAGTATGAGAGTCCAGTCCATAGTGGATCTAACATAATAGTGTGAGAGTCCAGTCCATAGTGGATCTAACATAATAGTGAGAGTCCAGTCCATAGTGGATCTAACATAATAGTGAGAGTCCAGTCCATAGTGGGTCTAACATAATAGTGAGAGTCCAGTCCATAGTGGATCTAACATAATAGTGTGAGAGTCCAGTCTATAGTGGATCTAACATAATAGTGTGAGAGTCCAGTCCATAGTGGATCTAACATAATAGTGTGAGAGTCCAGTCCATAGTGGATCTAACATAATAGTGAGAGTCCAGTCCATAGTGGATCTAACATAATAGTGTGAGAGTCCAGTCCATAGTGCATCTAACATAATAGTATGAGAGTCCAGTCCATAGTGGATCTAACATAATAGTGTGAGAGTCCAGTCCATAGTGGATCTAACATAATAGTGTGAGAGTCCAGTCCATAGTGCATCTAACATAATAGTATGAGAGTCCAGTCCATAGTGGATCTAACATAATAGTGTGAGAGTCCAGTCCATAGTGGATCTAACATAATAGTGTGAGAGTCCAGTCCATAGTGGATCTAACATAACAGTGAGAGTCCAGTCCATAGTGGATCTAACATAATAGTATGACAGTCCAGTCCATAGTGGATCTAACATAATAGTGTGAGAGTCCAGTCCATAGTGGATCTAACATAATAGTGAGAGTCCAGTCCATAGTGGATCTAACATAATAGTGTGAGAGTCCAGTCCATAGTGGATCTAACATAATAGTATGAGAGTCCAGTCCATAGTGGATCTAACATAATAGTGTGAGAGTCCAGTCCATAGTGGATCTAACATAATAGTATGAGAGTCCAGTCCATAGTGGATCTAACATAATAGTGTGAGAGTCCAGTCCATAGTGGATCTAACATAATAGTATGAGAGTCCAGTCCATAGTGGATCTAACATAATAGTGAGAGTCCAGTCCATAGTGGATCTAACATAATAGTGAGAGTCCAGTCCATAGTGGGTCTAACATAATAGTGTGAGAGTCCAGTCCATAGTGGATCTAACATAATAGTGTGAGAGGCCAGTCCATAGTGGATCTAACATAATAGTGAGAGTCCAGTCCATAGTGGATCTAACATAATAGGATGAGAGTCCAGTCCATAGTGGATCTAACATAATAGTGTGAGAGTCCAGTCCATAGTGGATCTAACATAATAGTGTGAGAGTCCAGTCCATAGTGGATCTAACATAATAGTGAGAGTCCAGTCCATAGTGGATCTAACATAATAGTGAGAGTCCAGTCCATAGTGGATCTAACATAATAGTGAGAGAGTCCAGTCCATAGTGGATCTAACATAATAGTGAGAGTCCAGTCCATAGTGGATCTAACATAATAGTGTGAGAGTCCAGTCCATAGTGGATCTAACATAATAGTGTGAGAGTCCAGTCCATAGTGGATCTAACATAATAGTATGAGAGTCCAGTCCATAGTGGATCTAACATAATAGTGTGAGAGTCCAGTCCATAGTGGATCTAACATAATAGTATGAGAGTCCAGTCCATAGTGGATCTAACATAACAGTGAGAGTCCAGTCCATAGTGGATCTAACATAATAGTGAGAGTCCAGTCCAAAGTGGATCTAACATAATAGTGAGAGTCCTGTCCATAGTGGATCTAACATAATAGTGTGAGAGTCCAGTCCATAGTGGATCTAACATAATAGTGAGAGTCCAGTCCAAAGTGGATCTAACATAATAGTATGAGAGTCCAGTCCATAGTGGATCTAACATAATAGTGAGAGTCCAGTCCATAGTGGATCTAACATAATAGTGAGAGTCCAGTCCATAGTGGATCTAACATAATAGTATGAGAGTCCAGTCCATAGTGGATCTAACATAATAGTGAGAGTCCAGTCCATAGTGGATCTAACATAATAGTGTGAGTCCAGTCCATAGTGGATCTAACATAATAGTGTGAGAGTCCAGTCCATAGTGGATCTAACATAATAGTGTGAGAGTCCAGTCCATAGTGGATTTAACATAATAGTATGAGAGTCCAGTCCATATTGGTTCTAACATAATAGTGTGAGAGTCCAGTCCATAGTGGATCTAACATAGTAGTGTGAGAGTCCAGTCCATAGTGGATCTAACATAATAGTGAGAGTCCAGTCCATAGTGGATCTAACATAATAGTATGAGAGTCCAGTCCATAGTGGATCTAACATAATAGTGTGAGAGTCCAGTCCATAGTGGATCTAACATAATAGTGAGAGTCCAGTCCATAGTGGATCTAACATAATAGTGAGAGTCCAGTCCATAGTGGGTCTAACATAATAGTGAGAGTCCAGTCCATAGTGGATCTAACATAATAGTGTGAGAGTCCAGTCCATAGTGGATCTAACATAATAGTGTGAGAGTCTAGTCCATAGTGGATCTAACATAATAGTGTGAGAGTCCAGTCCATAGTGGATCTAACATAATAGTGAGAGTCCAGTCCATAGTGGATCTAACATAATAGTGTGAGAGTCCAGTCCATAGTGCATCTAACATAATAGTATGAGAGTCCAGTCCATAGTGGATCTAACATAATAGTGTGAGAGTCCAGTCCATAGTGGATCTAACATAATAGTGTGAGAGTCCAGTCCATAGTGCATCTAACATAATAGTATGAGAGTCCAGTCCATAGTGGATCTAACATAATAGTGTGAGAGTCCAGTCCATAGTGGATCTAACATAATAGTGTGAGAGTCCAGTCCATAGTGGATCTAACATAATAGTGAGAGTCCAGTCCATAGTGGATCTAACATAATAGTGTGAGAGTCCAGTCCATAGTGGATCTAACATAATAGTGAGAGTCCAGTCCATAGTGGATCTAACATAATAGTGTGAGAGTCCAGTCCATAGTTGATCTAACATAATAGTGTGAGAGTCCAGCCCATAGTGGATCTAACATAATAGTATGAGAGTCCAGTCCATAGTGGATCTAACATAATAGTGTGAGAGTCCAGTCCATAGTGGATCTAACATAATAGTGTGAGAGTCCAGTCCATAGTGGATCTAACATAATAGTATGAGAGTCCAGTCCATAGTGGATCTAACATAATAGTGTGAGAGTCCAGTCCATAGTGGATCTAACATAATAGTATGAGAGTCCAGTCCATAGTGGATCTAACATAATAGTGAGAGTCCAGTCCATAGTGGATCTAACATAATAGTGAGAGTCCAGTCCATAGTGGGTCTAACATAATAGTGTGAGAGTCCAGTCCATAGTGGATCTAACATAATAGTGTGAGAGGCCAGTCCATAGTGGATCTAACATAATAGTGAGAGTCCAGTCCATAGTGGATCTAACATAATAGTATGAGAGTCCAGTCCATAGTGGATCTAACATAATAGTGTGAGAGTCCAGTCCATAGTGGATCTAACATAATAGTGTGAGAGTCCAGTCCATAGTGGATCTAACATAATAGTGAGAGTCCAGTCCATAGTGGATCTAACATAATAGTGTGAGAGTCCAGTCCATAATGGATCTAACATAATAGTGAGAGTCCAGTCCATAGTGGATCTAACATAATAGTGAGAGTCCAGTCCATAGTGGATCTAACATAATAGTGAGAGAGTCCAGTCCATAGTGGATCTAACATAATAGTGAGAGTCCAGTCCATAGTGGATCTAACATAATAGTGTGAGAGTCCAGTCCATAGTGGATCTAACATAATAGTGAGAGAGTCCAGTCCATAGTGGATCTAACATAATAGTGAGAGTCCAGTCCATAGTGGATCTAACATAATAGTGAGAGTCCAGTCCATAGTGGATCCAACATAATAGTGAGAGTCCAGTCCATAGTGGATCTAACATAATAGTGTGAGAGTCCAGTCCATAGTGGATCTAACATAATAGTGAGAGAGTCCAGTCCATAGTGGGTCTAACATAATAGTGAGAGTCCAGTCCATAGTGGATCTAACATAATAGTGAGAGTCCAGTCCATAGTGGATCTAACATAATAGTGTGAGAGTCCAGTCCATAGTGGATCTAACATAATAGTGTGAGAGTCCAGTCCATAGTGGATCTAACATAATAGTGAGAGTCCAGTCCATAGTGGATCTAACATAATAGTGTGAGAGTCCAGTCCATAGTGGATCTAACATAATAGTGAAAGTCCAGTCCATAGTGGATCTAACATAATAGTGTGAGAGTCCAGTCCATAATGGATCTAGCATAATAGTGAGAGTCCAGTCCATAGTGGATCTAACATAATAGTGAGAGTCCAGTCCATAGTGGATCTAACATAATAGTGAGAGAGTCCAGTCCATAGTGGATCTAACATAATAGTGAGAGTCCAGTCCATAGTGGATCTAACATAATAGTGTGAGAGTCCAGTCCATAGTGGATCTAACATAATAGTGAGAGAGTCCAGTCCATAGTGGATCTAACATAATAGTGAGAGTCCAGTCCATAGTGGATCTAACATAATAGTGAGAGTCCAGTCCATAGTGGATCCAACATAATAGTGAGAGTCCAGTCCATAGTGGATCTAACATAATAGTGTGAGAGTCCAGTCCATAGTGGATCTAACATAATAGTGAGAGAGTCCAGTCCATAGTGGGTCTAACATAATAGTGAGAGTCCAGTCCATAGTGGATCTAACATAATAGTGAGAGTCCAGTCCATAGTGGATCTAACATAATAGTGTGAGAGTCCAGTCCATAGTGGATCTAACATAATAGTGAGAGTCCAGTCCATAGTGGATCTAACATAATAGTGTGAGAGTCCAGTCCATAGTGGATCTAACATAATAGTGAGAGTCCAGTCCATAGTGGATCTAACATAATAGTGTGAGAGTCCAGTCCATAGTGGATCTAGCATAATAGTGTGAGAGTCCAGTCCATAGTGGATCTAACATAATAGTGTGAGAGTCCAGTCCATAGTGGATCTAACATAATAGTGTGAGAGTCCAGTCCATAGTGGATCTAACATAATAGTGTGAGAGTCCAGTCCATAGTGGGTCTGACACTATATTGTGAGAGTCCAGTCCATAGTGGATCTAACATAATAGTGTGAGAGTCCAATCCATAGTGGATCCAACATAATAGTGTGAGAGTCCAGTCCATAGTGGATCTAACATAATAGTGTGAGAGTCCAGTCCATAGTGGATCTAACATAATAGTGAGAGTCCCGTCCATAGTGGATCTAACATAATAGTGAGAGTCCAGTCCATAGTGGATCTAACATAATAGTGTGAGAGTCCAGTCCATAGTGGATCTAACATAATAGTGAGAGTCCAGTCCATAGTGGATCTAACATAATAGTGAGAGTCCAGTCCATAGTGGATCTAACATAATAGTGTGAGAGTCCAGTCCATAGTGGATCTAACATAATAGTGTGAGAGTCCAGTCCATAGTGGATCTAACATAATAGTGTGAGAGTCCAATCCATAGTGGGTCTGACACTATATTGTGAGAGTCCAGTCCATAGTGGATCTAACATAATAGTGTGAGAGTCCAATCCATAGTGGATCCAACATAATAGTGTGAGAGTCCAGTCCATAGTGGATCTAACATAATAGTGTGAGAGTCCAGTCCATAGTGGATCTAACATAATAGTGAGAGTCCCGTCCATAGTGGATCTAACATAATAGTGAGAGTCCAGTCCATAGTGGATCTAACATAATAGTGTGAGAGTCCAGTCCATAGTGGATCTAACATAATAGTGTGAGAGTCCAGTCCATCGTGGATCTAACATAATAGTGTGAGAGTCCAGTCCATAGTGGATCTAACATAATAGTGTGAGAGTCCAGTCCATAGTGGATCTAACATAATAGTGAGAGTCCAGTCCATAGTGGATCTAACATAATAGTGTGAGTCCAGTCCATAGTGGATCTAACATAATAGTGTGAGAGTCCAGTCCATAGTGGATCTAACATAATAGTGAGAGTCCAGTCCATAGTGGATCTAACATAATAGTGAGAGTCCAGCCCATAGTGGATCTAACATAATAGTATGAGAGTCCAGTCCATAGTGGATCTAACATAATAGTGTGAGAGTCCAGTCCATAGTGGATCTAACATAATAGTATGAGAGCCCAGTCCATAGTGGATCTAACATAATAGTGTGAGAGTCCAGTCCATAGTGGATCTAACATAATAGTGTTACAGTCCAGTCCATAGTGGATCTAACATAATAGTGAGAGTCCAGTCCATAGTGGATCTAACATAATAGTGTGAGAGTCCAGTCCATAGTGGATCTAACATAATAGTGAGAGAGTCCAGTCCATAGTGGATCTAACATAATAGTGAGAGTCCAGTCCATAGTGGATCTAACATAATAGTGAGAGTCCAGTCCATAGTGGATCTAACATAATAGGGAGAGTCCAGTCCATAGTGGATCTAACATAATAGTGTGAGAGTCCAGTCCATAGTGGATCTAACATAATAGTGAGAGAGTCCAGTCCATTGTGGATCTAACATAATAGTGAGAGTCCAGTCCATAGTGGATCTAACATAATAGTGAGAGTCCAGTCCATAGTGGATCTAACATAATAGTGAGAGTCCAGTCCATAGTAGATCTAACATAATAGTGAGAGAGTCCAGTCCATAGTGGATCTAACATAATAGTGTGAGTGTCCAGTCCATAGTGGATCTAACATAATAGTGTGAGAGTCCAGTCCATAGTGGATCTAACATAATAGTGTGAGAGTCCAGTCCTTAGTGGATCTAACATAATAGTGAGAGTCCAGTCCATAGTGGATCTAACATAATAGTGTGAGAGTCCAGTCCATAGTGGATCTAACATAATAGTGTGAGAGTCCAGTCCATAGTGGATCTAACATAATAGTATGAGAGTCCAGTCCATAGTGGATCTAACATAATAGTATGAGAGTCCAGTCCATAGTGGATCTAACATAATAGTGTGAGAGTCCAGTCCATAGTGGATCTAACATAATAGTGTGAGAGTCCAGTCCATAGTGGATCTAACATAATAGTGTGAGAGTCCAGTCCATAGTGGATCTAACATAATAGTGAGAGTCCAGTCCATAGTGGATCTAGCTGATAATGTAATGGCTAACGTCCCTCCACAAATAATCTCCTTTCTTCCTAGAGGACGAGGTGTAGCTTAGCATGCTACAGTTCTTGAGTGACACTAGAGTCAGTGACTCCACACGTCTATGTTTGCCCTTTCTAAAAATATGACTGTGTGTCCGTCTGTGTACTGTTTGTCTCCTCCGTGATGACTATTTACTTTTTGTTGTCACGCTGGAGATAACACGCCACTTTGTCGTCATCATTTTTTATCAGTCACAGATTACAGCAAACCACGTGACATCACTCTCGTCTCCTATTGGTCGTCAGAATGTAAACAGGAAGTGGCTCGATGAAGGCACAATAGTAGCATGTCCTCTTCACCAGCGTCCATTGCAGTGGACATTTGTTTTTTGTGGTCTTTCTTAAGGTCAGACGGTGTCTCCAGGAATGCGATCCTGCTAAAATTCCCGCACATCAACCAATCCCCCGGGAATGATTTGCAATGCCTCGCAACTTTGCCGGTTGCTCACCATTTGGCCAATCAGATTAGCCTCTGAGCGGCACTTAAACGCCCGCGTAATCAAAACGTGTGTTTGGTTCTTGTGTGGACGAGGCGGCAACAGCAAAGTGTCACAAAATACCGTCAATTGCGGACTACACGCCTCTACTTTTTGTTTTATGCTTTGAACCCTGCGGCTTATAAAACGGCGCGGCTCATTTTATGGATTTGTTTTCGCTGACGACCGTAGATTCTGTTTGACAACAAAACAAGCAAACGCACTGAGAAGGTGTGTTGTTGTTTGTGTTACTGTGCCATCTTTTTGACGAGTTGGCTCATTGCCCTTCTTTTTAGACCGAGCTACGAACCGTTCGTCTTCTGGCTGTCCATAGCGTTGCTCCTCGTATGGATTTTTCCCATTCGTCACTCCCGAGCAACGCTTGTAAGTTTTACAATATAACTAAAACAATTCATACTTACTAGAACTGTCCCATGTGTGATGTCTGTAGGAGTGTTTTCATGCGTATTTGTACGTGCTAGCGTAATGTAATTGAGCTAGCGTCGTGCATTTGCTGATATGCTAACATGTCTGTGTTAGTATTATTGACTTACATAGGCATTATTTTAGTATTGTTTCACTTTCATAAATTCACCAAAACGTCACCGTGGAGTTATTGCGTCTGTTTAGCTGATTGGAGAGCTAGCTTCCACAGCTAGTGGGACTTCTGTTTTGTTTGATCAGCCGTTTTACTGCCTTGTTACAGACACCGTTTAGAAACAATGAAGGTATGTAAATAAACATTAACTAAATCGTTGTGTGTAAATAACTCATTTCACAACGTATATATCTGTGGTTAATACATAAAAACATTTTTTTTTCTTCTAAAATTTTGGAGGTGCGGCTAATATTCAGACGTGCTCTGTAGTCCGGAAAATACCGGAGCAAGTCTTTATTGTCGTGGCCCCGCTTAGCTCAGACCTACTTCCGGATCCTGTCTACGGCGCTAAGCCCCCTGGGTAATTTACTTTACATGTGTCTGTATATTACTTAACATTTATTAATCCAGGGTAAGAAAATTTGGAACATACTTTTATTTGCAGCGCTGACCTCGCGTCTACATGTTAGACATGTTGAAGTGTGATGATAATCTATCATCGGCTCTTATTCACCAACAAAAATGAACGCGATGGACTTTAGTTTAGACGTGTTTGAAGCTACTGGGAACACTCGGAAGACATTTGACTTTTAGATGGTCGTCAACATATTCTTGTTCCAGGGGCCACACTTTACAACAAAATGCAACAACTTACTTGAACTTATAATTGGCTTTTTGCAGACATCATGCTTTTAAACTGAAGAAATCATCCATATCAACTAGGGTTGTCCCCATAACAATATTTTGGTACCGGTACCAAAATATATTTAGATTAGGGATGTCCGATAATGGCTTTTTGCCGATATCCGATATTCCGATATTGTCCAACTCTTTAATTACCGATACCGATATCAACCGATACCGATATCAACCGATATATGCAGTCGTGGAATTAACACGTTATTATGCCTAATTTGGACAACCATGTATGGTGAAGATAAGGTACTTTAAAAAAAAAATAAAATAAAATAAGATAACTAAATTAAAAACATTTTCTTGAATAAAAAAGAAAGTAAAACAATATAAAAACAGTTACATAGAAACTAGTAATTAATGAAAATGAGTAAAATTAACTGTTAAAGGTTAGTACTATTAGTGGACCAGCAGCACGCACAATCATGTGTGCTTACGGACTGTATCCCTTGCAGACTGTATTGATATATATTGAACCAGAATATTGATAACAGAAAGAAATGGGGGGAGGGAGGTTTTTTTGGTTGGTGCACTAATTGTAAGTGTATCTTGTGTTTTTTATGTTGATTTAATAAAAAAAAAACAAAAAAAAAACAATACAGATAATAATAAAAAAAAATGATACCGATAATTTCCGATATTACATTTTAACGCAATTATCGGACATCCCTAATTTAGATACTTTTATAAATAAAGGGGACCACAAAAAAATGTCATTATTGTCTTTATTTGAACAAAAAATGTTAGTGTACATGAAACATATGTTTATTATTGTCATTTAGTCCTTAAATAAAATGTTGAACATACTAGACAACTTGTCTTTTAGTAGTAAGTAAACAAACAAAGACTCCTGATTAGTCTGCAGTAACATATTGTGTCATTTATACACCTATTATTTTGTACACAATAAAAAGGATAAACTGTAAAAATGGATTATTGATCTACTTGTTCATTTACTGTTAATATCTGCTTATTTTCTGTTTTAACATGTTCTATCTACACTTCTGTTCAAATGTAATAATCACTTATTCTTCTCTTCTTTGATACTTGACATTAGTTTTGGATGATACCACACATTTAGGTATCGATCCGATACCAAGTAGTTACAGGATCATATATTGGTCATCTTCAAAGTCCTCATGTGTCCAGGGACGTATTTACTGACTTTATAAACATAATATGAATTTTTTAAAAAGGAAATAAGTAGTATTGACTCGATACGCTCCTGTACTTGGTATCATTAAAGTGGATGTCAGGTGTCGATCCACCCATGGCGTTTGTTTACATTGTAGAGCGCTAGCCTGTTGTGTCCTCCTACGGTGTGGGCTATTCCTCGTCCTCCAGTGATAATGATACTTGTTAGAAACATACTTTGTGTCGCCATGGAGACCAGGATTAGTGATTTAGAAGTAGCTAAAACACTGTGGATGGATGTTAGCCATGTCTTAAAGCAGCTCTTCCTGAGGGTGTTTCAGTGTTATAACTTCACCTTTATCTTTACTTTTTACACCAAAATGCGTCCATTCTCCCTTTTCTGTCTACACACTGTGTCTGCTTGTAAGTACTCTGTGTGTGTGCGCTGCCCAACATGCTCCTCTGCTTGTAAACCTAGCAATCCAATCCAATCCACTTTATTTATATAACACATTTAAACAACACAAATGTTTCCAAAGTGCTGCACAACAATATTAAAAACAATATTAAAAATATTATCCTGAGCTCCACCAATGACTGAATAAAAACAAAAAATAAATAAATATAAAACCAATATGAAAATAAATATGATTCAAAACAATTTTAAAGGGTAAAACCAATTAAAACAATTAATAGAAATCAAAATTTAAAAACACAGATGGCAATGTCACGAGCTACAGTGCTAACATCGTGCTAGGTTAGCCTACTTGCTAAATACGAACCAACTTCCAGCTCCAGCTTCTGCAGCTGACTAATGAAGAGCTACGTCAGCTTCGTTTTAAGATGTGTAGTGAAGCCTGCCTATTTCATACAGCGGACCTGGTGACTGTTGGAAGTGTTTGATAGAAGGTGGCGCTCTGGGCGTTACTTTGGGACGCGGAGCCAGGAATGAAGGAGGAGGAGGTGTGGCAGTAGAAGCTGCAACCAGAGACGTGTGATCAGCTAGCGCCTCCTACACACGCAGGATGTGCTCGTCAAAGAAGAACAAGCACAAAGTGCCAGGTGGTAATTCTCATGCGGAGGAACTGGACTTTCAAGTTCTCAACAGGACTTTTTCAGCTCCACTTGGGTGTCTGAAGAGGCCCATTGTCAGGTTGCCTAGCAACAAGCACGCAACTAGGGACCGAGCACGCTCGCATCGGACATACTTGAACTGGTCTACCACGTTCAGTTGTCCATAATCATGTGTGGTGCATGAGAAAGCTGACTTTCTTTGAACACGGGCTCATTTATTTAGGAGTTTGTTGCAGTGACAGACTTCAATCAACGCCAAAGTGACGTGAATATTCATTATTTCATTTGCTTTTATATCAGAGCTGGGCAAATATTTTGACTCGGGGGGCCACATTGAGAGAAAACATGTGTCTGGGGGGGGGGTCAATGTGTATAAATGATATATTAAGTAAAGTAGCAATGATTGTCACACACACACACTAGGTGTGGTGAAATTATTCTCTGCATTTGACCCATCACCCTTGATCACCCCCTGGGAGGTGAGGGGAGCAGTGAGCAGCAGCAGCAGGGAGGTAATGGCTCCCATTTTTATAGTCTTTGGTATGACTCGGCCGGGGTTTGAACTCACAACCTACCCATCTCAGGGCGGACGCTCTAACCACTAGGCCATTACACATTTAGCTGTACAGTATGCGTGTTTGGCTCCCTTTTTTTCAGGATCACTAATACCAAAAGTCACAATGTTCTAAAAAAGTTATGACGGACCACCTAAAAAAAAAAAAGTAATGGAATTTTACAGTTTTTTTACTGAATGGGACACCCAAAATGTACATGAAAATAAAGAAAGTGGGATATACAATATTAACTACGAACAATAAAACACTGAATATTAACAACATATTTTACTTCTCAGAGCAGCTCCTCCATAGTTGTGTATCTTTTACAATCAAGCAAAACACAACAAAAATTTAATAAACAGCAAAATATGAGTGCAAAGTGTAATAAACACCTACAATATGATATATTGTCACGTAAAAATCTGCTGTACAGTACAGTGTTTCCCACACATTCATTTATCTGTGGCGGCCCGCCACGAAAGAATTACGTCCGCCACAAATAAAAAAATAAAAATAAATAAAATTGTTTTAAAAATTTAAAAAAAAAAAAACAAAACAATTTTTTTTTTTTTTTTTGTCCTGTCCAGCTTCTCAGGCAAATCATATAGTAGATGTAGATGCCCATATAGGCTGTTCAGATTTACTTTACAAAAGAGAAGTGTAGGATACTTCTCTTGTTGCCTTATTTGTATTTGACCACTACGGTTTTCTGTTTATTTGTTACTGACTGTGGCAGGACACCTCTGCCTCTGTTTCACTTTATGTTGCTGGTAAATAATATGGTTGTAGTAGTAGGCTAAAGTTAAATTATTTAGTATGCACTAATTAAAGGGGCAGAGCTTTATGAGACATTTTAGCTTTTATATTTTATAAGATATATTTTTTGTAAGAACCACAATTAATAAATATATTTCAGTGAATAACTTATTGTTCAAATCTGTATATAAATATGTACACAAAGTGTTGTAATTATATTGTAAAATGGATGGATGGATGGACGTTTAAAACAAAACTGTTATTATTAATTAGTAAATATAAATTTTTTGAGCCTTTTTAGAGAAAATCATATCATTGTAGTAAATTATGCAAATTACTCGATGATGTCATGGTAACCACGCCCATAGCCACGCCCCCACCGCCACAGGTATCTTTGCAGTTTATGGGAAACACTGCAGTCTGTGTGTTTGGGTCCCTTTTTTTCAGGATCACTAATACCAAAAGTCACAATGTCCCATAGAGTTGTAAAAAAGTTCTGACAGACCACCTAAAAAAAAAACGGAATGGAATTTCACAGTTTTTTACTGAATGGGACACCCAAAATGTACATGAAAAGTTACATTATTTTATATTTTACAATATATATTTTACTATGAACAGTAAAACACTGAATATTAACAACATATTTTACTTCTCAGACGAGCTCCTCCATAGTTGTGTGTCTTTTACAATCAAGCAAAACACAACAAAAATGTAACAAACAGCAAAATACGAATGCAAAGTGTAATAAACACCTACAATATGATATATTACAGTGTTTCCCATAAACTGCCAAGATACCTGTGGCGGTGGGGGCGTGGCTATGGGCGTGGTCACCATGACATCATCAAGTAATTTGCATAATTTACTACAATGATATGATTTTCTCTAAAAAGGCTAAAAAAATGTATACTTACTAATTAATAATAACAGTTTTGTTTTAAACGTCCATCCATCCATCCATTTTACAATATAATTACAACACTTTATGTACATATTTATATACAGATTTGAACAATAAGTTATTCACTGAAATATATTTATTAATTGTGGTTCTTACAAAAAATATATCTTATAAAATATAAAAGCTAAAATGTCTCTTAAAGCTCTGCCCCTTTAATTAGTGCATACTAAATAATTTAACTTTAGCCTACTACTACAACCATATTATTTACCAGCAACATAAAGTGAAACAGAGGCAGAGGTGTCCTGCCACAGTCAGTAACAAATAAACAGAAAACAGTAGTGGTGGTAGATAGACACAGAGCTTCATCAAACATCTGATCCACTGAACAAAGAGCTCCAAAAATCTTGATCCTACACTTCTCTTTTGTGAAGTAAATCTGAACAGCCAATATGGGCATCTACATCAACTATATGATTTGCCTGAAAAGCTGGACAGGACAAAAAAAAAAAAAATTTAAAAAATATTTTTTTTTATTTGTAGCGGCCTTAATTCTTTCGTGGCGGGCCGCAACAAATAAATGAATGTGTGGGAAACACTGTATTATCACGTAAACATCTGCTGTACAGTATGTGTGTTTGGGTCCCACTAATACCAAAAGTCACAATGTTTTAAAAAAGTTCTGACAGACCACCTAAAAAAACCGGAATGGAATTTTACAGTTTTTTTTCCTGACTGGGACACCCAAAATGTACATAAAAACAAAGAAAGTGGGATTTACAATATTAACTATGAACAGTAAAACACTGAATATTAACAACATATTTTACTTCTCAGAGCAGCTCCTCCATAGTTGTGTATCTTTTACAATCAAGCAAAACACAACAAAAATGTAACAAACAGCAAAATATGAATGCAAAGTGTAATAAACACCTACAATATGATATATTATCACGTAAACATCTGCTGTACCGTATGTGTGTTTGGCTCCCTTTTTTTCAGGATCACTAATACCAAAAGTCACATTGTTCCATAGAGTTCTAAAAAAGTTCTGACAGACCACCTTAAAAAAAAGTAATGGAATTTTACAGTTTTTTACTGAATGGGACACCCAAAATGTACATGAAAATAAAGAAAGTGTGATTTACAATATTACCTATGAACAATAAAACACTGAATATTAACAACATCTTTTACTTCTCAGACCAGCTCCTCCATAGTTGTGTATCTTTTACAATCAAGCAAAACACAACAAAAATGTTGAAGAGTTGAAGCTGTAATAGCTGCAAAAGGTCATACTGACCCCTACGGGTTAGGAATGGGATGGCACTTCAAGTTCAAGGCAGGTGGCCAAATACTTTTGGCAATATAGCGTATGTGCAAAAGTAGAAGATAAGTGCCTTATAGTAAAGGAGCTGGTCAGATTAGTCATTTTAAAACTGTCTGTATTACTTTATTTACAATAAATAAATTATTATTGACGTTTACTAATCGATTTTATAATCCTCCATGTTAGAATTGCGATACATCTAAAAATCGATGATTCCCCCCCACCCGGAGTACTTTCGTTACGACTACTGCTGTATGCGACAAAAGGCCCCTACAGGTAGTCCTGAGCAGGTGCGTAAGTGTGTTGTGTTTCCTTACAAAGTGAGGTGGCCACCTACTGGCCTGGCATGCACACTGCAGCCTTTTTGCTCGCTTGCTTGCTTGTGCCTGGATGTGAAACCATACTTGCCAATCCTCCCGTTTTTAGCGGGACAATCCCGGTATTCAGCGCCTCTCCCGACAACCTCCCGGCAGAGATTTTCTCCCGACAAACTCCCGGTATTCAGCCGGAGCTGGAGGCCACGCCCCCTCCAGCTCAATGCGGACCTGAGACTGAGTGGGGACAGCCTGTTCTCACGTCCGCTTTCCCACAATATAAACAGCTTGCCTAACTAATTCAAACGAATGGAAAACAAGAATTTCAGTTCATCCAGGACAGTTCAAAGGGGAAGGTGTTTGTTGCCTGTAAATATGTAGAACAGACTTCTCCATTGAACACGGTGGCCGAAATGATATACTCATCATGAACGGAGAAGTTAAACAGGACAATACTGCCATCTAATGGATAGCCACCGGAACACTGAAATTCAAGTATTTCTTTTATGTAAATAAAATAAATAAATATATATATATATATATATATATATATATATATATATATATATATATATATATATATATATATATATATATATATATATATATATATATATATATATATATATATATATATATATAGCTAGAATTCACTGAAAGTCAAGTATTTCATACATATATATATATATGAAATACTCGAGTTGGTGAATTCTAGCTGTAAATAACCACGCCCCCCCACCCCCACCACCCACCTCCCGATATTGGAGGTCTCAAGGTTGGCAAGTATGGTGAAACACAAAGGAAGAAAGTTGATATTTTCCAGATTGTTGTGATGTAAACATGCCCTTATTGATTAGTCACACTGGTAAAGGTCACTCATTCAACTGCAACACTGGATCTTTGTGGTTGTTTCCACGCAGACTCCACCTTCCAACGCTCGCTGACAGGTGTATGGTTTTTCCTTTCTTGCGCCACTTTTTACATTGGTCTCGCCTTGGATGTCGTCGTCTTTCAGCCTTTCCTTCCGTCCAAGTCCTGGTGGGTCTTGAGTAGGATTGAGGCCCTCCAGGCAGACTTAGACTAATCAGCTCTGGAGGAGATTGTGTGTGCTAAAGGCGACTGAGGCTCACCCAAGGCTCGTCATGTCGCCTCAAAGAAGGTTCTCCTCTACTTTCCTGCTACCTGTCCTACTTTCATGTTGCATGTTGACATCGACATCGGCATACAGTATCTGACTCGGAGCGACATTCCATCGCACCTCTTTCTAGTCTCACTTTGTTTCCGCATTCCCAGTCAACTGGAATGCAGCATGAAGTCACGCTTACATGCCTTTTCTGTAGGAATACTGCACCTTTTTAAACCTGATCGTTCAAGATACACCCTTCTCACCTCACCATGACTTTTTCCCCTAAAACATTTTTTTTTAAATTAAAATAACATTGCAAGTTTTTTTTAGAGATGAATGAAATCAGAGTAAAAGAGTGTTTTATTTATAAATGATAATAATACGTCACATTTATATTGAGATTTTTCAACCCCGACTTTTTATGCACTACAAACAAAAATATGTGAACAATTATAGACTATATGTTTAAATGCATGAATATAATTAATAATTATAATTCTTTTATTTTCTAAAACCTCCATACATATTGTAAATATTAGCAATAACAATACAGTACAACAAACTTTTCTAGCACATCATTTTCATCAATAAAGTACAAATAAAATACTAATTAACTAAAGATTGAGCGTTAACAATGAGGGTTTAATCAAATTAAATTAAAATGCAAATAAAATGAAGAAAATAAATAACAAAACACTAAATTGAATTAAATTACATTTATTGAGATGACATAAATTGTAAAAAACAAAAGAAGCAAATTAAGAAAAACACAACAGAACATTAAAGTAAATTAAATTACTGGTAAAACGAAATTTAAAGAATAACGCAACAAAACACTAAATTAAATTACATCTAAAACAAAACAAAACACTAATTTAAATTAAATATAATTAAAGTAAATTAAATTAATTTAAATTAAATACCAAATTAAATTTAATTAAACGTGTAAAGACAAAGGAAACAAATTAAGAAAAACACAACAGAACACTAAATTAAATTAAATCACAGATAAAACGAAACGAAAATAAACTAAATCTATCAAAACAAACTAAGCAAACATAACAAACTAACTAGGTATGAATTAAATTAAATTAAATTACAAATACAATGGGGAAAAAAAAAAAAACCCACTAAATTTAATTACAATTAACTTACATACAAAATGTAAAAAAAATTTGAAAAACACAACAAAACATTACACTAAATTAAATTCACCGAAAAACCAAATATAAAAAAGACCACAACAGAACACTAAATTAAATTAAATCACAGATAAAATGAAATGAAAAGAAACAAAACCAATTAAAGCAAACATAACTTGAGTTGATTTATTTTGAAAACCTTGTTACATTGTTTAATGCATCCAGCGGGGCATCACAACAAAATTAGGCATAATAATGTGTTCATTCCACGACTGTATATATCGGTATCGCTTGACATCGGAATCGGTAATTAAGAGTTGGACAATATCGGAATATCGGATATTTAAAACAAATTTGTTTTAAATGTATGTGTACATTTTTTAAGCCTTTTTAAAGAAAATCATAGCATTGTAGCAAATTATTCGATGATGTAATTGGGACCACACCCCCACCGCCACTGGTACATTGGCGGTTTAGGGGGAAAAATATGGAAACATTTCTTCTTCTTGTAAAATGTAGCGAGTGCGGTTTGCATCCCGCTGCACTCTACAGTCTGGAGAATTCGGTAAATATTGTATATATTTTTTTCTTTCCAAAAAGCAATAATAATTCATTATTAATGCACATTAATAAGGATTTTTTTCTTACGTTTTTTTGGTCCCTGCATGTTCCCTTTTTATTGCAGCTCTGGTTGATGAAGATGCTAGAATAGTGAAGACAAAGTATTTGTTTACACTCTAATAAAAGTCTGCAAGATTCTACCGTAAATTCCTGATGTCAGCGTTGCTTGTCCTGAGCATGGCCGGGCTGTAGGTCAACGCGGGGCAAAGGGTGTTGTGGGTGTTGTGGGTATTTGGGCGAGTTCCAACGCTGCACGCCTGGCGATGGTTTGTGATGCAACACAACACTCGCTCCTTTCTGGCTGAACGCGGGGACAGCGAGGAACATTAGGTTCTGGCCGAGAATAGGCGAGCACACGACGTGTGTCCCGTGGCCGGATGCTGCGGCGGCAAACACGGCGTCTTTGGCAAGGCAAGCCGGAGGAACACGGGACTCCGATGTCCCGCTGGAAAATGTAAGAGGAGACACACAGCTGTCACAGCACAGAGATGCACCGTGCTGCTCATTTATGATCATTACTGATGGCCGTCCTTGTGGCCCTGGACGCGGCGTCGGAGGGAGGGTATTGAACCTTGGCACAGTGGCTCCCAGCACGGAGCAGCTGCTGCCAGCGTTAGGGAGCTGCTGCTACTAGAACATTCTCCCTGTCTTTGATGTGTTCGCTGGGGGTCACACGCGCCTTCTTTTGCTGGCGACAGCTTTATTGTGTTAACTGTTGTGCGTGGACCAGCCGGGACACTCGCTGAGCGTGCAGAAACAAAAAAGGGGGTTTGAGTCCAGCGTGCCGAGGTGGAGGTGGAGCTCAGGCACTGGAAAAAAGACTCAAGTTGAGGAAAAATACTCAAAACTAGCGAAGCAACAACCAGCTGCACGGACAGATCATTTTATTGATGAGAAAACCATCAAAGGCATGCACCTGGGGATAGGCCCCTCCCACCTCCAAAGACTAACACCTGGGGATAGGCTCCTCCCACCTCCAAAGACATGCACCTGGGGATAGGCTCCTCCCACCTCCAAAGACTAACACCTGGGGATAGGCTCCTCCCACCTCCAAAGACATGCACCTGGGGATAGGCCCCTCCCACCTCCAAAGACATGCACCTGGGGATAGGCTCCTCCCACCTCCAAAGACTAACACCTGGGGATAGGCTCCTCCCACCTCAAAGACATGCACCTGGGGATAGGCCCCTCCCACCTCAAAGGCATGCACCTGGGGATAGGCCCCTCCCACCTCAAAGGCATGCACCTGGGGATAGGCTCCTCCCACCTCCAAAGACTAACACCTGGGGATAGGCTCCTCCCACCTCCAAAGACATGCACCTGGGGATAGGCTCCTCTCACCTCCAAAGACATGCACCTGGGGATAGGCTCCTCCCACCTCCAAAGACATGCACCTGGGGATAGGCTCCTCCCACCCCCAAACACTAACACCTGGGGATAGGCTTCTCCCACCTCCAAAGACATGCACCTGGGGATAGGCTCCTCCCACCTCCAAAGACATGCACCTGGGGATAGGCTCCTCCCACCTCCAAAGACTAACACCTGGGGATAGGCTTCTCCCACCTCCAAAGACATGCACCTGGGGATAGGCTCCTCCCACCTCCAAAGACATGCACCTGGGGATAGGCCCCTCCCACCTCCAAAGACATGCACCTGGGGATAGGCCCCTCCCACCTCCAAAGACATGCACCTGGGGATAGGTTCCTCCCACCTCCAAAGACATGCACCTGGGGATAGGCCCCTCCCACCTCCAAAGACATGCACCTGGGGATAGGCTCCTCCCACCTCCAAAGACTAACACCTGGGGATAGGCTCCTCCCACCTCAAAGACATGCACCTGGGGATAGGCCCCTCCCACCTCAAAGACATGCACCTGGGGATAGGCTCCTCCCACCTCCAAAGACTAACACCTGGGGATAGGCTCCTCTCACCTCCAAAGACATGCACCTGGGGATAGGCTCCTCCCACCTCCAAAGACATGTACCTGGGGATAGGCTCCTCCCACCTCCAGAGACATGCACCTGGGGATAGGCTCCTCCCACCTCCAAAGACATGCACCTGGGGATAGGCCCCTCCCACCTCCAAAGACATGCACCTGGGGATAGGCTCCTCCCACCTCCAAAGACTAACACCTGGGGTTAGGCTCCTCCCACCTCCAAAGACATGCACCTGGGGGTAGGCCCCTCCCACCTCCAAATACATGCACCTGGGGATAGGCTCCTCCCACCTCCAAAGACATGCACCTGGGGATAGGCCCCTCCCACCTCCATAGGGGGATAGGTTGATTGGCAACACTAAATGGTCCCTAGTGTGTGAATGTTGTCTATCTGTGTTGGCCCTGCGATGAGGTGGCGACTTGTCCAGGGTGTACCCCGCCTTCCGCCCGAATGCAGCTGAGATAGGCTCCAGCACCCCCCGCGACCCCGAAAGGGACAAGCGGTAGGAAATGGATGGATGGATGGATATACAAAGCCTCTGATAATGAGGCACATTTTTATTAACATGTTTTTGTCTGCAATGTCAGTAAAATAAATGTTTCTGCGACTCCACGTGAACGGACATGATTTTAAAAAATGTGCTCATCTGATTGTTAGACACACCTCCTGTAAACAGAACCTTTTATGATGACTAATGAGCATGTTACTATCCAGATAGACACACACACACACACACACACAAGGCAACGCTCCAAGAAGTGTTTGTCAGCCAGCGAGACATGATGCAAAGATTGCAGCAGTATTTGCACAAGCTTACAGATTTACAGTTTGGGTGAACTCCAGCGGGAGACAGCGGGAGAGATCCATAGCGACCATCTTGCTGTTTGGAAATAAAACTAAAAGTCGTTTGGCGCCGGATGGTGCGTGTTGCTCAAGGTCAGTGTCAGCGGTCACGGAGTAGCACTCTGGCATCTGGCAACCGCCAGGAACAGCGAGGACAATGCCGATTGCGTAACGTGCTAAGCTGAGCCCGGTCTGGTCAATCTTACCTAGAGACTGTGTCATCTCCATTTGATCCTCACCTGTTGCTGACTCATCAGCTTCTATTTGAAGCAGGATCGAAGCGTGGCAAGAAATATCTATATTTACCATCTGGCTGCTGCCATTTCCATCATATTTATGGCTTACAGTCATAATAATACATTAAGTTATTATGGCAAAACTTAGCAAAGCATTTATTTTTTACACATACAATTTGTGGCGACCTCTATGGGTTATGGTTAGAATCATAGACATGTTATAAGTAGACGCAGCATTGGCTGCTGTGACACCAGAAATGGGGCCGCCATCTTAAAGTGGTGATGAGGAGCCTAAACTGACAGTTGACAGGTAGAAAACAAAGATGCTAAACTGACAGTTGACAGGTAGAAAACAAAGATGCTAAACTGACAGTTGACAGGTACAAAACAAAGATGCTGAACTGACATTTGACAGGTACAAAACAAAGATGCTAAACTGACAGTTGACAGGTAGAAAATAAATATGCTAAACTGACAGTTGACAGGTAGAAAACAAAGATGCTAAACTGACAGTTGACAGGTAGAAAACAAAGATGCTAAACTGACAGTTGACAGGTAGAAAACAAAGATGCTAAACTGACAGTTGACAGGTAGAAAACAAAACATGCTAAACTGACAGTTGACAGGTAGAAAACAAAACATGCTAAACTGACAGTTGACAGGTAGAAAACAAAACATGCTAAACTGACAGTTGACAGGTAGAAAACAAAGATGCTAAACTGACAGTTGACAGGTAGAAAACAAGGATGCTAAACTGACAGTTGACAGGTAGAAAACAAAGATGCTAAACTGACAGTTGACAGGTAGAAAACAAAGATGCTAAACTGACCGTTGACAGGTAGAAAACAAAGATGCTAAACTGACAGTTGACAGGTAGAAAACAAAGATGCTAAACTGACAGTTGACAGGTAGAAAACAAAGATGCTAAACTGACAGTTGACAGGTAGAAAACAAAGATGCTAAACTGACAGTTGACAGGTAGAAAACAAAACATGCTAAACTGACAGTTGACAGGTAGAAAACAAAACATGCTAAACTGACAGTTGACAGGTAGAAAACAAAACATGCTAAACTGACAGTTGACAGCTAGAAAACAAAGATGCTAAACTGACAGTTGACAGGTAGAAAACAAAGATGCTAAACTGACAGTTGACAGGTAGAAAACTAAGATGCTAAACTGACAGTTGACAGGTAGAAAACAAAGATGCTAAACTGACAGTTGACAGGTAGAAAACAAAGATGCTAAACTGACAGTTGACAGGTAGAAAACAAAGATGCTAAACCGACAGTTGACGGGTAGAAAACAAAGATGCTAAACCGACAGTTGACGGGTAGAAAACAAAGATGCTAAACTGACAGTTGACGGGTAGAAAACAAAGATGCTAAACTGACAGTTGACAGGTAGAAAACAAAGATGCTAAACTGACAGTTGACAGGTAGAAAACAAAACATGCTAAACTGACAGTTGACAGGTAGAAAACAAAACATGCTAAACTGACAGTTGACAGGTAGAAAACAAAACATGCTAAACTGACAGTTGACAGGTAGAAAACAAAGATGCTAAACTGACAGTTGACAGGTAGAAAACAAATATGCTAAACTGACAATTGACAGGTAGAAAACAAAGATGCTAAACTGACAGTTGACAGGTAGAAAACAAAGATGCTAAACTGACAGTTGACAGGTAAAAAACAAAGATTCTAAACTGACAGTTGACAGGTAGAAAACTAAGATGCTAAACTGACAGTTGACAGGTAGAAAACAAAGATGCTAAACTGACAGTTAACAGCTAGAAAACAAAGATGCTAAACTGACAGTTGACAGGTAGAAAACAAAGATGCTAAACTGACAGTTGACAGGTAGAAAACAAAGATGCTAAACTGACAGTTGACAGGTAAAAAACAAAGATTCTAAACTGACAGTTGACAGGTAGAAAACTAAGATGCTAAACTGACAATTGACAGGTAGAAAACAAAGATGCTAAACTGACAGTTGACAGGTAGAAAACAAAGATGCTAAACTGACAGTTGACAGGTAAAAAACAAAGATTCTAAACTGACAGTTGACAGGTAGAAAACTAAGATGCTAAACTGACAGTTGACAGGTAGAAAACAAAGATGCTAAACTGACAGTTAACAGCTAGAAAACAAAGATGCTAAACTGACAGTTGACAGGTAGAAAACAAAGATGCTAAACTGACAGTTGACAGGTAGAAAACAAAGATGCTAAACTCACAGTTGACAGGTAAAAAACAAAGATGCTAAACTCACAGTTGACAGGTAAAAAACAAAGATGCTAAACTGACAGTTGACAGGTAAAAAACTAAGATGCTAAACTGACAGTTGACAGGTAGAAAACAAAGATGCTAAACTGACAGTTGACAGGTAGAAAACAAAGATGCTAAACTGACAGTTGACAGGTACAAAACAAAGATGCTGAACTGACATTTGACAGGTACAAAACAAAGATGCTAAACTGACAGTTGACAGGTAGAAAATAAATATGCTAAACTGACAGTTGACAGGTAGAAAACAAAGATGCTAAACTGACAGTTGACAGGTAGAAAACAAAGATGCTAAACTGACAGTTGACAGGTAGAAAACAAAGATGCTAAACTGACAGTTGACAGGTAGAAAACAAAACATGCTAAACTGACAGTTGACAGGTAGAAAACAAAACATGCTAAACTGACAGTTGACAGGTAGAAAACAAAACATGCTAAACTGACAGTTGACAGGTAGAAAACAAAGATGCTAAACTGACAGTTGACAGGTAGAAAACAAGGATGCTAAACTGACAGTTGACAGGTAGAAAACAAAGATGCTAAACTGACAGTTGACAGGTAGAAAACAAAGATGCTAAACTGACCGTTGACAGGTAGAAAACAAAGATGCTAAACTGACAGTTGACAGGTAGAAAACAAAGATGCTAAACTGACAGTTGACAGGTAGAAAACAAAGATGCTAAACTGACAGTTGACAGGTAGAAAACAAAGATGCTAAACTGACAGTTGACAGGTAGAAAACAAAACATGCTAAACTGACAGTTGACAGGTAGAAAACAAAACATGCTAAACTGACAGTTGACAGCTAGAAAACAAAGATGCTAAACTGACAGTTGACAGGTAGAAAACAAAGATGCTAAACTGACATTTGACAGGTAGAAAACTAAGATGCTAAACTGACAGTTGACAGGTAGAAAACAAAGATGCTAAACTGACAGTTGACAGGTAGAAAACAAAGATGCTAAACTGACAGTTGACAGGTAGAAAACAAAGATGCTAAACCGACAGTTGACGGGTAGAAAACAAAGATGCTAAACCGACAGTTGACGGGTAGAAAACAAAGATGCTAAACTGACAGTTGACGGGTAGAAAACAAAGATGCTAAACTGACAGTTGACAGGTAGAAAACAAAGATGCTAAACTGACAGTTGACAGGTAGAAAACAAAACATGCTAAACTGACAGTTGACAGGTAGAAAACAAAACATGCTAAACTGACAGTTGACAGGTAGAAAACAAAACATGCTAAACTGACAGTTGACAGGTAGAAAACAAAGATGCTAAACTGACAGTTGACAGGTAGAAAACAAATATGCTAAACTGACAATTGACAGGTAGAAAACAAAGATGCTAAACTGACAGTTGACAGGTAGAAAACAAAGATGCTAAACTGACAGTTGACAGGTAAAAAACAAAGATTCTAAACTGACAGTTGACAGGTAGAAAACTAAGATGCTAAACTGACAGTTGACAGGTAGAAAACAAAGATGCTAAACTGACAGTTAACAGCTAGAAAACAAAGATGCTAAACTGACAGTTGACAGGTAGAAAACAAAGATGCTAAACTGACAGTTGACAGGTAGAAAACAAAGATGCTAAACTGACAGTTGACAGGTAAAAAACAAAGATTCTAAACTGACAGTTGACAGGTAGAAAACTAAGATGCTAAACTGACAATTGACAGGTAGAAAACAAAGATGCTAAACTGACAGTTGACAGGTAGAAAACAAAGATGCTAAACTGACAGTTGACAGGTAAAAAACAAAGATTCTAAACTGACAGTTGACAGGTAGAAAACTAAGATGCTAAACTGACAGTTGACAGGTAGAAAACAAAGATGCTAAACTGACAGTTAACAGCTAGAAAACAAAGATGCTAAACTGACAGTTGACAGGTAGAAAACAAAGATGCTAAACTGACAGTTGACAGGTAGAAAACAAAGATGCTAAACTCACAGTTGACAGGTAAAAAACAAAGATGCTAAACTCACAGTTGACAGGTAAAAAACAAAGATGCTAAACTGACAGTTGACAGGTAAAAAACTAAGATGCTAAACTGACAGTTGACAGGTAGAAAACAAAGATGCTAAACTGACAGTTGACAGGTAGAAAACAAAGATGCTAAACTGACAGTTGACAGGTAGAAAACAAAGATGCTAAACTGATAGTTGACAGGTAGAAAACAAAGATGCTAAACTAACAGTTGACAGGTAAAAAACAAAGATGCTAAACTGACAGTTGACAGGTAGAAAACAAAAATGCTAAACTGACAGTTGACAGGTAAAAAACAAAGATGCTAAACTGACAGTTGACAGGTAGAAAACAAAGATGCTAAACTGACAGTTGACAGGTAGAAAACAAAGATGCTAAACTGACAGTTGACAGGTAGAAAACAAAGATGCTAAACTGACAGTTGACAGGTAAAAAACAAAGATGCTAAACTGACAGTTGACAGGTAGAAAACAAAGATGCTAAACTGACAGTTGACAGGTAAAAAACAAAGATGCTAAACTGACAGTTGACAGGTAGAAAACAAAGATGCTAAACTGACAGTTGACAGGTAGAAAACAAAGATGCTAAACTGACAGTTGACAGGTAGAAAACAAAGATGCTAAACTGACAGTTGACAGCTAGAAAACAAAGATGCTAAACTGACAGTTGACAGGTAGAAAACAAAGATGCTGAACTGACAGTTGACAGGTAGAAAATCACCTTGTTCAAAGAACAAAACCAACACAGTGCATGAACTCACAACAAATTACACACATTACCATGAATTGATTAACGTGGACCCCGACTTAAACAAGTTGAAAAACGTATTGGGGTGTTACCATTTAGTGGTAAATTGTACGGAATATGTACTGTACTTTGTAAATTGTACTGTTTCATATAATGTATTCTCTTCCTTTGCAATCTGCTAGTAAAAGTTTCAATCGATCAATCAAAAAACCTGCAAATCAGATTGAAAATTAGAGGGAACATTGTTTGGGGTTATCCATAATACGCCGATAGGGAGAAGTTTTTATTTACATGATAAGTCAGATGTGACCTTACCTCCGTGGCGGAGGCTCTGCCGAACCCCTGAGGCCGACTCACCGAACCCCTAGGGTTAGATCGAACCCAGGCTAAGAACCACTGGTCTAAATAAAAGAAATCAAATGCAAGCATATATGTATATATATATTATTTGTTTTAAACTATTGTAGTGGCGTTCTGTACAAAAAGTGCACTTTAATTTAGTGTTGTTTTGATATGTCATCTTAGTGACATCATGCACAAAAGTGCACTAATAGCTTGTTTTGAAATGTCTCTGACAATCTTGCACTTTCTGTTTTGGAAATGACATGAATGTTTGTGCCACTGCTTAATAACTGTTTCATAAATACACTTTTAGTTGTGGTTTCCCTCCCTGCATGAAAGTTTAAAAGTAGCATATATTAATGCAGTATGAAGAAGAATGTTTTAATGTAGACACATAGAATCATCATACTGCTGTGATTATATGCATCAAGTGTTCATTCAAGGCTAAGGCCAAATATCCACATCTATATGGTATATCGTGACATGGACTAAACATATCCACATATATATGGTGTATCGTGACATGGACTAAACATATCCACATATATATGGTGTATCGTGACATGGACTAAACATATCCACATATATATGGTGTATCGTGACATGGACTAAACATATCCACATATATATGGTGTATCGCGACATGGACTAAACATATCCACATATATATGGTGTATCGTGACATGGACTAAACATATCCACATATATATGGTGTATCGTGACATGGACTCAACATATCCACATATATATGGTGTATCGTGACATGGCCTAAACATATCCACATATATATGGTGTATCGTGACATGGACTAAACATATCCACATATATATGGTGTATCGTGACATGGACTCAACATATCCACATATATATGGTGTATCGTGACATGCACTAAACATATCCACATATATATGGTGTATCGTGACATGGACTAAACATATCCACATATATATGGTGTATGGTGACATGGACTAAACATATCCACATATATATGGTGTATCGTGACATGGACTAAACATATCCACATATATATGGTGTATCGTGACATGGCCTAAACATATCCACATATATATGGTGTATGGTGACATGGACTAAACATATCCACATATATATGGTGTATCGTGACATGGACTAAACATATCCACATATATATGGTGTATCGTGACATGGCCTAAACATATCCACATATATATGGTGTATCGTGACATGGCCTAAACATATCCACATATATATGGTGTATCGTGACATGGACTCAACATATCCACATATATATGGTGTATCGTGACATGGACTAACCATATCCACATATATATGGTGTATCGTGACATGGACTAAACATATCCACATATATATGGTGTATCGTGACATGGACTAAACATATCCACATATATATGGTGTATCGTGACATGCACTAAAGATATCCACATATATATGGTGTATCGCGACATGGACTAAACATATCCACATATATATGGTGTATCGTGACATGGACTCAACATATCCACATATATATGGTGTATCGCGACATGGACTAAACATATCCACATATATATGGTGTATCGTGACATGGACTAAACATATCCACATATATATGGTGTATCGTGACATGCACTAAACATATCCACATATATATGGTGTATCGTGACATGGACTAACCATATCCACATATATATGGTGTATCGTGACATGCACTAAACATATCCACATATATATGGTGTATCGTGACATGCACTAAACATATCCACATATATATGGTGTATCGTGACATGGACTAACCATATCCACATATATATGGTGTATCGTGACATGGACTAAACATATCCACATATATATGGTGTATCGTGACATGGACTAAACATATCCACATATATATGGTGTATCGTGACATGCACTAAAGATATCCACATATATATGGTGTATCGTGACATGCACTAAACATATCCACATATATATGGTGTATCGTGACATGCACTAAACATATCCACATATATATGGTGTATCGTGACATGGACTAACCATATCCACATATATATGGTGTATCGTGACATGGACTAAACATATCCACATATATATGGTGTATCGTGACATGGACTAAACATATCCACATATATATGGTGTATCGTGACATGGACTCAACATATCCACATATATATGGTGTATCGTGACATGGACTCAACATATCCACATATATATGGTGTATCGTGACATGGACTAAACATATCCACATATATATGGTGTATCGTGACATGGACTAAACATATCCACATATATATGGTGTATCGTGACATGGACTAAACATATCCACATATATATGGTGTATCGTGACATGGACTAAACATATCCACATATATATGGTGTATCGTGACATGGATTAAACATATCCACATATATATGGTGTATCGTGACATGGACTCAACATATCCACATATATATGGTGTATCGTGACATGGACTAAACATATCCACATATATATGGTGTATCGTGACATGGACTAAACATATCCACATATATATGGTGTATCGTGACATGGACTAAACATATCCACATATATATGGTGTATCGTGACATGGACTAAACATATCCACATATATATGGTGTATCGTGACATGGACTAAACATATCCACATATATATGGTGTATCGTGACATGGATTAAACATATCCACATATATATGGTGTATCGTGACATGGACTCAACATATCCACATATATATGGTGTATCGTGACATGGACTAAACATATCCACATATATATGGTGTATCGTGACATGGACTAAACATATCCACATATATATGGTGTATCGTGACATGGATTAAACATATCCACATATATATGGTGTATCGTGACATGGACTAAACTTATCCACATAATAATAAAAGGCCATATCGCCCAGCCCTAGTATGGACCCACTTTCACATGCGGCGGTTGAGGACTAGAACCACATGCATGAGGACTAGAACCACATGCATGAGGACTAGAACCACATGCATGAAGAGGCGCCACATAAAGATGCTGCGCTGCACTTTTCAAACTTTGTCACTGTCACTATTGTTGTTGTGCACGGTTGTTGCCTCCATGACACGTGCACACTCACCTGTGGGCTATAAGGTGATGGTCCATGTAAGGAGGTCAGGTAAACCCTGACATACCTGACACGAACCTCTCTCTTTTGTTAGTCCAGCCTGAAAAAAAAAAATGAAAAAAAGAAGCCTTGTTTATTATTTTGGCAACGGCCAGTGTTGTCAATGCAGAGGTCAGAGGTCAGAGTCCACCGGGTTTTATGAAACTTTGTTCCCCTCCTTCTCCTAAAAGTGCAAGAAGCAAAGCGAGGTTTGATCTTGAGTAAGTCCTAGTCCTCCTCACAGCCAGTCCGGTCTCTCTGGGAATACTTCATGCACTTCTGATTTGTAGCTCTTTGGAAATAAAACTCACCAAAATGACAGAAACATGAAAATGCTCGCATGCGATTGCTGAGTCAGCCGTTTTCAATCATGCTCTCTCATATTCTAGTACGCTTCATAGCAATCATTCCCTCTCATATTCTAGTACGCTTCATAGCAATCATTCTCTCTCATATTCTAGTACGCTTCATAGCAATCATTCTCTCTCATATTCTAGTACGCTTCATAGCAATCATTCTCTCTCATATTCTAGTACGCTTCATAGCAATCATGCTCTCTCATATTCTAGTATGCTTCATAGCAATCATTCTCTCTCATATTCTAGTACGCTTCATAGCAATCATTCTCTCTCATATTCTAGTACGCTTCATAGCAATCATTCTCTCTCATATTCTAGTACGCTTCATAGCAATCATGCTCTTTCATATTCTAGTACGCTTCATAGCAATCATTCTCTTTCATATTCTAGTACGCTTCATAGCAATCATTCTCTCTCATATTCTAGTACGCTTCATAGCAATCATTCTCTCTCATATTCTAGTACGCTTCATAGCAATCATTCTCTCTCATATTCTAGTACGCTTCATAGAAATCATGCTCTTTCATATTCTAGTACGCTTCATAGCAATCATTCTCTCTCATATTCTAGTACGCTTCATAGCAATCATTTTCTCTCATATTCTAGTACGCTTCATAGCAATCATTCTCTCTCATATTCTAGTACGCTTCATAGCAATCATTCTCTCTCATATTGTAGTACGCTTCATAGCAATCATTCACTCTCATATTCTAGTACGCTTCATAGCAATCATTCTCTCTCATATTGTAGTACGCTTCATAGCAATCATTCTCTCTCATATTCTAGTACGCTTCATAGCAATCATGCTCTTTCATATTCTAGTACGCTTCATAGCAATCATTCTCTTTCATATTCTAGTACGCTTCATAGCAATCATTCTCTCTCATATTGTAGTACGCTTCATAGCAATCATTCACCCTCATATTCTAGTACGCTTCATAGCAATCATTCTCTTTCATATTCTAGTACGCTTCATAGCAATCATTCTCTCTCATATTCTAGTACGCTTCATAGCAATCATTCTCTCTCATATTCTAGTACGCTTCATAGCAATCATTCTCTCTCATATTCTAGTACGCTTCATAGCAATTATTCTCTCTCATATTCTAGTACGCTTCATAGCAATCATTCTCTCTCAATCAATCAATCAATCAATCAATCATTGTTTATTTATATAGGCCAAAATCACAAGTGTCTCAAAGGGCTGTACAAGCCACAACGACATCTAGTACGCTTCATAGCAATCATTCTCTCTCATATTCTAGTACGCTTCATAGCAATCATTCTCTCTCATATTCTAGTACGCTTCATAGCAATCATTCTCTCTCATATTCTAGTACGCTTCATAGCAATCATTCTCTCTCATATTCTAGTACGCTTCATAGCAATCATTCTCTCTCATATTCTAGTACGCTTCATAGCAATCATTCTCTCTCATATTCTAGTACGCTTCATAGCAATCATTCTCTCTCAATCAATCAATCAATCAATCAATGTTTATTTATATAGCCCAAAATCACAAGTGTCTCAAAGGGCTGTACAAGCCACAACGACATCTAGTACGCTTCATAGCAATCATTCTCTCTCATATTCTAGTACGCTTCATAGCAATTATTCTCTCTCATATTCTAGTACGCTTCATAGCAATCATTCTCTCTCATATTCTAGTACGCTTCATAGCAATTATTCTCTCTCATATTCTAGTATGCTTCATAGCAATCATTCTCTCTCATATTCTAGTACGCTTCATAGCAATCATTCTCTCTTATATTCTAGTACGCTTCATAGCAATCATTCTCTCTCATGTTTTAGTACGCTTCATAGCAACAACCGTTTTTACTCAATTAAATGTGCTCCTGGCTCGGATCAGGTGTGTTGTTACTTTGCTCAAATGCTAATCACTTTGGGAATATTCCACTTCAAAGCCCATCAATTCTGCTCCAGGCATTTTAGACGCTGTCTGGGGATTGTTGTGATGATGTGTTATATAGTCCTCATGTGTTATATAGTCCTCATGTGTTCTATAGTCCTCATGTGTTGTATAGTCATGTTATATAGTCCTCATGTGTTATATAGTCCTCATGTGTTCTATAGTCCTCATGTGTTGTATAGTCATGTGTTCTATAGTCCTCATGTGTTATATAGTCATGTGTTATATAGTCCTCATGTGTTGTATAGTCATGTGTTCTATAGTCCTCATGTGTTATATAGTCATGTGTTATATAGTCCTCATGTGTTATGTAGTCATGTGTTATATAGTCCTCATGTGTTATGTAGTCATGTGTTATATAGTCCTCATGTGTTGTATAGTCATGTGTTATATAGTCCTCATGTGTTGTATAGTCATGTGTTATATAGTCCTCATGTGTTGTATAGTCATGTGTTATATAGTCCTCATGTGTTATATAGTCCTCATGTGTTGTATAGTCATGTGTTCTATAGTCCTCATGTGTTATATAGTCATGTGTTATATAGTCCTCATGTGTTGTATAGTCATGTGTTCTATAGTCCTCATGTGTTATATAGTCATGTGTTATATAGTCCTCATGTGTTATGTAGTCATGTGTTATATAGTCCTCATGTGTTATGTAGTCATGTGTTATATAGTCCTCATGTGTTGTATAGTCATGTGTTATATAGTCCTCATGTGTTGTATAGTCATGTGTTATATAGTCCTCATGTGTTGTATAGTCATGTGTTATATAGTCCTCATGTGTTATATAGTCATGTGTTATATAGTCCTCATGTGTTATGTAGTCATGTGTTATATAGTCCTCATGTGTTATATAGTCATCAGTGTTTCCCTTAAACTGCCACGATACCTGTGGCGGTGGGGGCGTGGCTATGGGCGTGGTCACCATGACATCATTGAGTAATTTGCATAATTTACTACAATGATATGATTTTCTCTAAAAAAGATCAAAAAATGTATACTTACTAATTAATAATAACAGTTTTGATATAAACGTCCATCCATCCATCCATCCATCCATTTTACAATATAATTACAACACTTTATGTTCATATTCATATACAGATTTGAACAATAAGATATTCACTGAAATATATTTATTAATTGTGGTTCTTACAAAAAATATATCTTATAAAATATAAAAGCTAAAATGTCTCTTAAAGCCCTGCCCCTTTAATTAGTGCATACTAAATAGTTTAACTTTAGCCTACTACTACAACCATATTATTTACCAGCAACATAAAGTGAAACAGAGGCAGAGATGTCCTGCCACAGTCAGTAACAAATAAACAGAAAACAGTAGTGGTCAAATACAAATAAGGCAACAAGAGAAGTATCCTACACTTCACTTTTGTAAAGTAAATCTGAACAGCCGATATGGGCATCTACATCAACTATATGATTTGCCTGAGAAGCTAGACAGGACACAAAAATATATATATATATATATATTTTTTTTTAATTTTATTTTTTTTAAATTTGTGGCGGACTTAATTCTTTCGTGGCGGGCCGCCACAAATAAATGAATGTGTGGGAAACACTGAGTCATGTGTTATATAGTCCTCGTGTGTTATATAGTCCATGTATAGTCCTCATGTGTTATATAGTCCACGTATAGTCCTCATGTGTTATATAGTCCTCATGTATAATCCTCATGTGTTATGTAGTCCTCATGTATAGTCCTCATGTGTTATGTAGTCTTCATGTATAGTCCTCATGTGTTATATAGTCCTCATGTATAGTCCTCATGTGTTATATAGTCCTCATGTATAGTCCTCATTTGTTATATAGTCCTCATGTATAGTCCTCATGTATAGTCCTCATGTGTTGTATAGTCCTCCATTTTTATAGTCTTTGGTATGACCCGGCCGGGGTTTGAACTCACAACCTACCCATCTCAGGGCGGACACACATGTTTACATTCATAATAATGATTGTAAATATGCTAAATTGTAGCCACCGGCTAATTTCTATCTTTTGTCCCTGCAGCAATGAATGCCAAACACATAAAGAACTGCACCAAACAAAAGGACAAGTCTATTTACAACAATGAAACATAATAGAATGTAAAGTAGGACTAAAAAAAAAAACATTAAACAGTAAACCAAATTAATAATGACTGACCTGCAATTAAATGACCATAGAAAGTTGGATTTAAAGGAGCCATATGTTATAATTTCCTGTCAAGTCATCATTAAATGGACCTGACGTGTCAAAAGGCATTAATAAATCACCTTCTTTTCCAATACCTCTATAACTGATAACAGTAGTTCATATGCTCATTTCAAAATTAGATTTACAGCCCCGAAATCACATTTCCACTTTGCATGAGTCCATCTTAGATGATCTCGGGCCCAGAGAAGCCGGTGGCGTTTCTGGGTGTTGTTGATAAATGGCTTTGGCTTTGCATAGTAGAGCTTTAACTTGCATTTACAGATGTAGCGACCAACTGTAGTTACTGACAGTGGTTTTCTGAAGTGTTCCTGAGCCCATGTGGTGATATCCTTTACACACTGATGTCGCTAGTTTATACAGTGCCGTCTGAGGGATGGAAGGTCACGGTCATTCAATGTTGGTTTACCGGCCATGCTGCTTACGTGCAGTGATTTCTCCAGATTCTCTGAACCTTTTGATGATATTACGGAGCGTAGATGTTGAAATCCCTAAATTTCTTGCAATTGCACTTTGAGAAACGTTGTTCTTAAACTGTTTGACTGTTTGCTCACGCAGTTGTGGACAAAGTGGTGACCCTCGCCCCATCCTTTCTTGTGAAAGACTGAGCATTTTTTGGGAAGCTGTTTTTATACCCAATCATGGCACCCACCTGTTCCCAATTAGCCTGCACACCTGTGGGATGTTCCAAATAAGTGTTTGATGAGCATTCCTCAACTTTATCAGTATTTATTGCCACCTTTCCCAACTTCTTTGTCACGTGTTGCTGCCATCAAATTCTAAAGTTAATGATTATTTGCATAAATAAAAATGTTTATCAGTTTGAACATCAAATATGTTGTCTTTGTAGCATATTCAACTGAATATGGCTTGAAAAGGATTTGCAAATCATTGTATTCCGTTTATATTTACATCTAACACAATTTCCCAACTCATATGGAAATGGGGTTTGTACATACAGCTAGCCTAAATAGCATGTTAGCGTCGATTAGCTTGCAGTCGTGCAGTGACCAAATATGCCCGATTAGCACTCCACAATAGTCAATAACATCAACAAAACTCACCTTTGTGCATTCATGCACAACGTTAAAAGTTTGGTGGACAAAATGAGACAGAAAAAGAAGTGGCATAAAACACGTCCTAGAAAGTCGGAGAAAGTTGTACATGTAAACAAACTACGGTGAGTTCAAGGGCCGCCAAAATTAGTAGGACAAAACGGCGCTCGCCATATACTCGAATCAGTGAAGCGTGTTTAATATAAACAGTGTGCTTCATAACAATTAGGGAGGTTTGTGTCATGTTTGTCCTCCTACAGCAGGGGTCACCAACCTTTTTGAAAGCAAGAGCTACTTCTTGGGTACTGATTAATGCGAAGGGCTACCAGTTTGATACACACTTAAATAAATTGCCAGAAATAGCCAATTTGCTCAATTTACCTTTAACTCTATGTTATTATTAATAATTAATGATATTTACACTTAATTGAACGGTTTAAAAGAGGAGAAAACACAAAAAAAAATGACAATTAAATTTTGAAACATAGTTTATCTTCAATTTCGACTCTTTAAAATTCAAAATTCAACCGAAAAAAAGAAGAGAAAAACTAGCTAATTCGAATTTTTTTGAAAAAATTTAAAAAAGAATTTATGGAACATCATTAGTAATTTTTCCTGATTAAGATTAATTTTAGAATTTTGATGACATGTTTTAAATAGCTTAAAATCTAATCTGCAGTTTGTTAGAATATATAACAAATTGGACCAAGCTATATTTCTAACAAATCATTATTTCTTCTAGATTTTCCAGAACAAAAATTTTAAAAGAAATTCAAAATACTTTGAAATAAGATTCAAATTTGATTCTACAGATTTTCTAGATTTGCCAGAATATTTTTTTTGAATTTTAATCATAATAAGTTTGAAGAAATATTTCACAAATATTCTTCGTCGAAAAAACAGAATAATTAAATTAAAATGTATTAATTATTCTTTACAATAAAAAATAAAAAAAATACTTGAACATTGATTTAAATTGTCAGGAAAGAAGAGGAAGGAATTTAAAAGGTAAAAAGGTATATGTGTTTAAAAATCCTAAAATTATTTTTAAGGTTGTATTTTTTCTCTAAAATTGTCTTTCTGAAAGTTATAAGAAGCAAAGTAAAAAAATTAATGAATTTATTTAAACAAGTGAAGACCAAGTCAGATGGCGACTTGTCCAGGGTGTACCCCGCCTTCCGCCCGATTGTAGCTGAGATAGGCTCCAGCGCCCCCCGCGACCCCGGAGGGAATAAGCGGTAGAAAATGGATGGATGGATGGAAGACCAAGTCTTTAAAATATTTTCTTGGATTTTCAAATTCTATTTGAGTTTTGTCTCTCTTAGAATTAAAAATGTCAGGCAAAGCGAGACCAGCTTGCTAGTAAATAAATACAATTTAAAAAATAGAGGCAGCTCACTGGTAAGTGCTGCTATTTGAGCTATTTTTAGAACAGGCCAGCGGGCTACTCATCTGGTTATTACTCCGGTACTCTTGTCTTGTTCTGTATATTGTACAGTATTTTGTATATTGTACAGGATTGCTTATTACTTAATTGGATAGTAGTCTGTTTATTTCAATTCTTATTTTTATCTTTAGTACCTCTAGTGTAATTAATTTTTTCCCCATATTTGTTCCCACTACCGCACCTTAAGTTGGAGTCCTTAATCTTGTTATATGCAAATATAATGACAATACAGTCCATTCTATTCTATTCTAAAACAAAGGTGGAGTAAAACAACAATCCAATTTAAACAACAGGGGCGACATCATAAAAAGAGTACAAAGTGGATTAAACATTTTTGTGATGGCGTCACAAAAAAAAGAATGTAAGAGCGAGGGAATAAAAGTGGCCTTTGTGGACGGTCATGTGACCCCGCAAGTGAAATGATTTAGCAGTTTGCTATCACGCGGCTCATCTGTCACCAATCACCGCTAAAGTCCAATGTCAATCACTCTCCTAACGCCTGCACTTTGCTCCGTCGCCATGACGATAAGAACCAGCCGGCCAGACCGTGCTGATAAAGGCTGACTTGGAGTGTTTACACTGCGGGCGCGGCGGCCCCAGACCAGCTCCTCAAACCACGGACCGTGCGAGCGCTATCAGACCCTATTAGCACTCCGGGACCACCGCCGTGACCCCCGGGGGCCTCGGTCCTGAGGATTAAACATTAACAGGTGCTAATCATCATCCAAGATGCCATGTTGTTGTCGTCAGGGGCCAAAGTCGCCTGAGGAAGTGCAAGGTAGGCTCGTCCTTGGAACGCTTGTTAATTCCAATATATTCATGTATTTATCATCATATTATTATCATTGTTGTGCTCTTTCAGCCTCATGTGGCACCAGATGTGGTCCGAGAACATTTCAATCTCAAAGGGGACTTTTTAATGACGTTCAAATGTGTCCTCAGTCTGTTTGTGAGCACCAGAAGTGGGTGAAAGTCCATCATCTTCCTCACTTTTTCGCTGCACTTTTGACAAAAAAGAGACGCTCGCTTTTGAAGTTGCGCCTTAACAAAGGAAAAACCTCTGCTCCCACGAACATATAATCGTTTATGACACACCCTTCGCTGGACGAGCCCACGCGGTTTACCGTATCTGCCCACCGGTTAATAGCTTTGGAAGGGGGAAAAAAAAAAAAAGCAGGCTTCGCGACACGTCTTAAACCATTTCTACAATCCAAGCACACTATTATCCACCAAATGTTTCTACTTACGAGTGCCGATTTCCCCTTCCAACTTTATATGAAGTACAGTCAAACCTGTCTGTAGTGACCATAGACATCTTATAAGTGGACGCAGCATTGGCTGCTGTGACGCGAGAAATGGGGCCGCCATCTTAAAGTGGTGATGAGGAGCCTAAACTGACAGTAGACAGCTAGAAAACAAAGATGCTAAACTGACAGTTGACAGGTAGAAAACAAATATGCTAAGCTGACAGTTGACAGGTAGAAAACAAAGATGCTAAACTGACATTTGACAGGTAAAAAACAAAGATGCTAAACTGACAGTTGACAGGTAGAAAACTAAGATGCTAAACTGACAGTTGACAGGTAGAAAAGAAAGATGCTAAACTGACAGTTGACAGGTAGAAAACAAAGATGCTAAACTGACAGTTGACAGCTAGAAAACAAAGATGCTAAACTGACAGTTGACAGCTAGAAAACAAAGATGCTAAACTGACAGTTGACAGGTAGAAAACAAAGATGCTAAACTGACAGTTGACAGGTAGAAAACAAAGATGCTAAACTGACAGTTGACAGGTAGAAAACAAAGATGCTAAACTGACAGTTGACAGGTAGAAAACAAAGATGCAAAACTGACAGTTGACAGGTAGAAAACAAAGATGCTAAACTGACAGTTGACAGGTAGAAAACAAAGATGCTAAACTGACAGTTGACAGCTAGAAAACAAAGATGCTAAACTGACAGTTGACAAGTAGAAAACAAAGATGCTAAACTGACAGTTGACAGGTAGAAAACAAAGATGCTAAACTGACAGTTGACAGGTAGAAAATAAAGATGCTAAACTGACAGTTGACAGGTAGAAAACAAAGATGCTAAACTGACAGTTGACAGGTAGAAAACAAAGATGCCAAACTGACAGTTGACAGCTAGAAAACAAAGATGTGTTCAGCGTTTTCCTGCTCAAATGAGTGGACTGTTGAAAATAGGAATCGGGGGACTACTTTTCACAAGTAATATATAACATTAACGTACTATTGGTTGTATTTTGTGAAAAGAATATTAGCACGGAGTTGAGAAGGAGCAAAGATCTTCAATAGTACTGAAATCCTAGCCGCTAGCAAACAAGAGTATGATCATAATAGAATTGCTTGTCAATGAAATTAATGACATTTAAAAATGTCATACTTGAATAACATAAAGTTGAAATAAATGATGAAGATAAAGATTGTAAAAGCCAACAGGGGTAAAAGTTAGGACCAGAGTCCAGATTGTGTAGGGAGGGTAATATATGTTAGCTAACTAGACAATCAGATGGACAGTGGCTATACAATATTTTACAAGTCTAAATTTAGTCTAGCTTTCCAACCCAATTTTGTAAAATTAAAACAATCAGTGTAAACATGATAATTTAAGGGAAGAATGTAATAGAAAATATCAATACAAAGTGTCAAGACAGAATAAACTCTCAACAGAGATACAGTCTATAAGATATATAGATATCTAATGTATTCATACATTGTTTATATAGCATGTATATATAACCTCATCATATTGTTTCTTCAACTTAAAAATAGTTTTTCCCCCTTCTCTGGGATTATATTCCCAGTTTTCATCGGGTCATTTATGGCATATAAGAATATTCTATTACTGTTAAGCAAACTATGAATAAGCTACACGTATGAGGAAAAAAGGTGGTGGAAATCAGTGGTATTCAGTGAGGTAAGATGAATTAAATGCGCTGACAGTTCATTGCTCCTGCCAAATGAATTGCACTGATCACCACTCCAAGATGGCGGCCCCGCGTCTCGTCAGCGCCAGTAGGCAGTAGCGCTCCATGCTGCGTACCCTCAGCACATGTCTATGGTAGTGACCACGCAAGGGAAACAGCAACACAGTATGTGCACGTTAGCAGCCATTATGAATGTGTGGTTATGTTGACGTTCGTCCGGCACATGTTTTATCCAGCGTGTGTGATTATAAGCTAATTATGCATTTTTTGTCTTAGTTTATTTTAAACAGGCACAATAGGCTAATGATGATAATAATAGTAAACACATAAATAACTAGAAAATAAACCGGAGAGCGCAGAACTGTCGCCCAATAAATAGTAAAGGATTTTTTATTGTTGTTGTTTTTTTTTAAACCTGAATCGGAATCAAAACTTCTATAAAACTTGTTCCTTATCCCGTATTGGAAATTTCCTGGAAGTTTCATCAAAGTCCGCCCACAACTTTTTGAGGCATCCATCCATCCATTTTCTACCGCTTGTGGTCGCGGGGGGGGGGGGGGGGGGGGGGTGCTGGAGCCTATCTCAGCTGCATTCGGGTGGGGATTGAACTCAGGACTACTCAGGACCTCCGTATTGTGAGGCACATGCACTAACCCCTGTCCCACCGTGCTGCTTTTTGAGCGATGTTCCTAATGTGATGGCTATTGTGAGGCTTCAGGACCCTGTCAGTCAGAGTGGAGGGATTACTAGCAGACAGAATACAGCAAAGGATCCAACACCGTAGAGCTGGGCAGGCCTGGCCCTAACCAATCTGGCGCCCTAGGCAAGATTTTAGGTGGCGCCCCCCCACATCGGCAGTGAAGTGTATATACTCACAAGAAACCGAATAGCTTTGTCTTTGACCTTTTTTTTTACTTAAAGAAAGCAAATTAACATATTATATGAGAATGTTATGTTATGATTATCTTTAACCGAATCACAGCAGTGCTCAAATTAAAAAACAGCATTCCCTCTCATGTGATATTGCTTATTTAACATTAATGATGTGCACTTTAACAACTAGGCTTACAACTATACCTAATATATAAAGGGGTGGAAAAGTGACTATTACCTGCAGGGCAAACATTAGCTAACCAGAAGGCAATAACAATGTAAACAAAAAACACCTGCTTAAAAGATCTAATACAAATGTCCCTGAGGAATGTAAGGTGGGAGTACTGTAATTACCTAACGTTACATTATTATTTTCCATAACAATTTAGTCCCCTCCACAATATTAACCCGACATTAAAACAGAACTAGCTATTTATTGATTAGCAATTGCAGAATCATGTAACATTAGCTAAAAAGCCGGGTTACTATCACATTCTGTAACAGACAAATAATTTCATGTAGGCTAACGTTACCTACCTGCTACCTCTGTCTTTTTCTCGTTTCTCCTCCTCTTCTTTTCTCTTTTTTCTTCCCTGGGCACTTGACAGTTTTGGCCGTTTTGACATCTTGTGTTGACTTTTTTATGTGGTGACGTCCAAAAAGAGTCATGATACGGGAAGGGAGGGGGCGCACCGTGCGGGGGGAGGTGGAGGGGGGGGGGGGGGGGGGGCGTAATGTTGTAACAAATAATATTTCTATTAAATAGGCTTTACTTTGCATTTTAATTAACGTGGGATTATTTTTTGTATTCACAAATAATAGTACCAACTTTTTTTTTTTTTTTTTTTCTCTCCAACATTTGTGGCACTGGCGTGGCGCCCCCTGATGGACGGCGCCCTTAGCATTTGCCTATATGGCCTATGCCACAGGCCGGCCCTGGAGCTGGGCAATATGGCCTTTAAGCATCTCTCAAAGTTCAAAATACATTTGCAGGCAGGCACTTTTTTAGGTTATGCTTTCATGTCAAGATGAAAATCAAGTGTCACAAAGCATGCTGGGAGCACTTTTGGTGTCCCAGGAAGAAAAGGTAAACATGTATATCAAATGACAAAATAGAAACATCCTTGGACTCATACACTGTGCATGAAATCCAAAGGGGATTGTTGTAATATGAATACTAGCTGAAGTCTACGCCGACCTTCATGGTCGACTGCTTCTGAATTGGTCCGTTTATGTGTTGGACTTCTGCATTATTGTGTGAAAGCACAACATGCCCACGGTGTAGTTACACACGCCATTTAAACATGCTCACGGCGACTTCCTGTTCAGTGCAAAACATGCTTCAAAATAAAAGCATGGCAGTATTAAAAAGTCATTCTACAGCCATTTATTTTGTGTTTGCTGCACAGAGGGTTTCCGCATGTACAAAAAAAGGGATGCAGCTATCGATGAACCTACTCAGTGGTCTAGTGGTTAGAGTGTCCGCCCTGAGATGGCTAGGTTGTGAGTTCAAACCCCGCCAAGTCATACCAAAGACTATAAAAATGGGAGCCATTACCTCCCTGCTGGGCACTCAGCATCAAGGCTTGGAATTGGGTTGTTAAATCACCAAAAATGATTCCCAGGCGCGGCCGCCGCTGCTGCTCACTGCTCCCCTCACCTCCCAAGGAGTGATCAAGGGTGATGGGTCAAATGCAGAGGACAGATTTCACCACACCTCGTGTGTGTGTGACAATCATTGCTACTTTAACTTTTTAACTTATCTATTCACGCAGAACTTTAACTTGTTGAGTAATAAAAGTTTGTGTTTTTTAACTAACATTTACTTTTAACATTAGGCCACGTAAATTAATACGAGCCATTTAAAGAGCACACCTTGTCAGGCCAATGTTATTGTTTGGATCACTTCTGCATCTCAACACAAAATTCTTACAAAATTGGTCCAAAAAAAACAAAAAAAATAAAAGTATATTTCCCCATATTAGACTTAGACTTTCTTTTTATTGTCATTCAAATTTGAACTTTACAGTACAGATAAGAACGGAATGTCATTGCATTAGCTCACGGTAGTGCAGGATAAAAGAGCAATAAGGTGCAGATATAAATAAATAGATTACTGTACAGATAAATATATTGCACTTTTGCATATGCATCCAGGTTTATGGATGTATGTTGTATTGTCTTTATATTCCAGCCACTTCATACATTTTGGGGGGAATTGAGGGGATTCATGAATTTATTACCGTATTTTTCGGACTATAAGTTGCAGTTTTTTTCATGGTTTGGTGCGACTTATACTCAGGAGCGCCTTATGTGTGAAATGATTAACACATTAGCGTAAAATATCAAATAATATTATTGATCTCATTCACGTAAGAGACTAGACGTATAAGATTTCATGGGATTTAGCGATTAGGAGTGACAGATTGTTTGGTAAACGTATAGCATGTTCTATATGTTATAGTTATTTGAATGACTCTTACCATAATATGTTACGTTAGCATACCAGGCACCTTCTCAGTTGGTTATTTATGCCTCATATAACGTACACTTATTCAGCCTGTTGTTCACTATTCTTTAGACCAGGGGTCACCAACGCGGTGCCCGCGGGCACCAGGTAGCCCTTAAGGACTAGATGAGTAGCCCGCCGGCCTGTTCTAAAAATAGCTCAAATAGCAGCACTTACCAGTGAGCTGCATCTATTTTTTAAATTGTATTTATTTACTGGCAAGCTGGTCTCACTTTGCCCGACATTTTTAATTCTAAGAGGGACAAAACTCAAATAGAATTTGAAAATCCAAGAAAATATTTTAAAGACTTGGTCTTCACTTGTTTAAATAAATTCATTATTTTTTTTTACTTTGCTTCTTATAACTTTCAGAAAGACAATTTTAGAGAAAAAATACAACCTTAAAAATGATTTTATATATACCTTTTTTACATATACCTTTTTACCTTTTAAATTCCTTCCTTTTCTTTCCTGACAATTTAAATCAATGTTCAAGTTTTTTTTATTTTTTATTGTAAAGAATAATAAATACATTTTAATTTAATTCTTCATTTTAGCTTCTATTTTTTCGACGAAAAATATTTGTGAAATATTTCTTCAAACCTATTATGATTAAAATTCAAAATAAATATTCTGGCAAATCTAGCAAATCTGTACAATCAAATTAAATCTTATTTCAAAGTCTTTTGAATTTATTTTAAAATATTTGTTCTGGAAAATCTAGAAGAAATAATGATCTGTCTTTGTTAGAAATATAGCTTGGTCCAATTTGTTATATATTCTAACAAAGTGTAGATTGGATTTTAACCTATTTAAAACATGTCATCAAAATTGTATTTTGAATTTTAAAGAGTCGAAATTGAAGATAAACTATGTTTCAAAATTTAATTGTCATTTTTTTCGTGTTTTCTCCTCTTTTAAACCGTTCAATTAAGTGTAAATATCATTAATTATTAATAATAACATAGAGTTAAAGGTAAATTGAGCAAATTGGCTATTTCTGGCAATTTATTTAAGTGTGTATCAAACTGGTAGCCCTTTGCATTAATCAGTACCCAAGAAGTAGCTCTTGGTTTCAAAAAGGTTGGTGACCCCTGCTTTAGACATTTTAAATTGCCTTTCAAATGTCTATTCTTGCTGTTGGCTTTTATCAAATATATTTACCCCAAAAATGCGACTTATACTCCAGTGCGACTTATATATGTTTTTTTCCTTCTTTATTATGCATTTTTATCAGTTTGAACATCAAATATGTTGTCTTTGTAGTGCATTCAATTGAATATGGCTTGAAAAGGATTTGCAAATCATTGTATTCCGTTGATATTTACATCTAACACAATTTCCCAACTCATACGGGGTTTGTGTATATCCATCCATCCATCCATTTTCTACCGCTTATTCCCTACATGTTGTATTATATTCTTATCTGTACTGTAAAGTTCAAAATTGAATGACAATAAAAAGGAAGTCTAAGTCTAATATTGTTTAAATACATATCTTCTTTTCAATAAAGACATTTTAATGTAAGCCACTTTAGAGCTGTGTTTATATTACAACTACAGTCTGTAATTCCAATAGACTCATGTAGACTTGTGTCAAATGGACCTGGGCCCTTTAAGTAGTGTGACATAACAAGTCCCCCAATGTGCAGTGACCTCATCATGACTAGATAGGACAGCTAAAGAGTTAAAGGAAGGAATGTAGGTCACTGGGCTGAACTCAGAGAAGAGAAGCGGGTCTACAAGCTTGGCCTTGCGGAGCTCCACTTATTGTTTTTTTTACACAGGTGTCTTCCACCGCAAACTTCAGAGCTTGGCATGTAAACTAGGTCAATCTTCAGTAAGCCCGTCCATCAGACCAGCTAAGTCCATCAAATGAGGGGGTGAGGGGGTGAGGGGCGTCTGAGCGGTTATGATCGCAGCTGCTGCACTTTTGCACACCGTCACTCGCCTTTGACTTTGACCTTCGCCAGCTTGCACTTTCAACCTTAGCAGCTTGCAGACTCTCCTCATGCTAAACTATAAAGGTGTGCATTGAAGCAGCGACAACTTGAGCACAAAATAGAATAAACTTGACGTGAATATTACTGCACTGCAGGGAGTACCAGGTGTCTCAGCGGTAAGGCTATTAGTGTGTGTGTGTGTATGTGTGTGTGTGGAAGGGGAAGTGTGTGTGTGTGTGTGTGTGGATGGAGGCTTTATCATTTAAAGGCCTACTGAAAGCCACTACTACCGACCACGCAGTCTGATAGTTTATATATCAATGATGAAATCTTAACATTGCAACACATGCCAATACGGCCGGGTTAACTTATAAAGTGACATTTAAAATTTCCCGGGAAATATCCGGCTGAAACGTCGCGGTATGATGACGTATGCGCGTGACGAAGTCAGTTTAACGGAAGTTATGGTACCCTGTAGAATCCTATACAAAAAGCTCTGTTTTCATTTCATAATTCCACAGTATTCTGGACATCTTTTGCAATTTGTTTAATGAACAATGAAGGCTGCAAAGAAGACAGTTGTAGGTGGGATCGGTGTATTAGCAGCGGACTACAGCAACACAACCAGGACGACTTTGTTGGAGAGCAGACGTGCGAGCCGGCGACCTCACCTTGACTTCCTACGTCTCCGGGCCGCCAAACGCATCGGGTGAAGTCCGTCCTTCCGCCGATCGCTGGAACGCAGGTGAGCACGGGTGTTGATGAGCAGATGAAGGCTGGCTGGCGTAGGTGGAGAGCTAATGTTTTTAGCATAGCTCTGTGCGGTCCGGTTGCTAAGTAGGCTTCAATGGCGTCGTTAGCACAGCATTGTTAACCTTCGCCAGCCTGGAAAGCATTAACCGTGTAGTTACATGTCCACGGTTTAATAGTATTGTTGATTTTCTATCTATCCTTCCAGTCAGGGGTTTATTTTTTTTCTTTCTATATGCAGTTAAAGCACGATGCTATCACGTTAGCTCGTAGCTAAAGCGTTTCGCCGATGTATTGTCGTGGAGACAAAAGGCACTGAATGTCCATTTCGCGTTCTCGACTCTCATTTTCAAGAGGATATAGTATCCGAGGTGGTTTAAAATACAAATCCGTGATCCACAATAGAAAAAGGAGAGTGTGGAATCCAATGAACCCTTGTACCTAAGTTACGGTCAGAGCGAAAAAAAATATGTATTTCACTGCATTCTAGTCCGTCACTCTAACGTTCCTCGTCCACGAATCTTTCATCCTCGCTCAAATTAATGGGGTAATGGTCCGAATAGCTCTAGCTGCGTTGAAAACAATAGGAAAATATGAGGGAGTGAACAACTGACAACGTCACGCTACTTCCGGTAGGGGCAAGGTTTTTTTTTTTATCAGAGACCAAAAGTTGCGAACTTTATCGACGTTGTTCTATACTAAATCCTTTCAGCAAAAATATGGCGATATCGCAAAATGATCAAGTATGACACATAGAATGGATCTGCTATTCCCGTTTAAATAAAAAAAATTCATTTCAGTAGGCCTTTAAGTGTATTCCCCAAAAATAACAATGATTCTTGGTGAAATATACAGTGTATTAAATGATATTATGTATACAATACCACTGTACTGTATATTCATGATATAATATATCAGGGGTGTCCCAAAGTTGTGTACACACTTTTTAACTTTGGAAATGTTTCCTATCTAAAAACATTTTTTTTATATTTAAAAAAAACCCAAAATGAATTGAATACCATACCATTTAATTTTTTTTTTTTTTTTTTACAGCAATAAATTAAAAAAATAATTTCACTGTTTCACGAAAAAGTGACATGGTTCTGTAGCAGGGGTGGGCAAACCAGGGCCTGGGGTCCCTTTTAATCTGGCCCGCCAAATATTAAAACAGAATTGAGCAAATATTGGTTTTGAGAATTGCCACAACAAAAGCGGTACTAGACTCCGAGGCACTGGCAAAAAAAGGTGATCAACATACAAAGCTGCCACTAAAAGAGAATGTAAGTGTTAATAACCCTGTAATATGTATCTTTGATGGTATGATATTGTTGAAAATAGATGTATTATGATTAAAATAGCCCATGTCGGAATAGACTACTCTTAGTTCCAACAGATATGATATGTTTTAATGCGGGGGTCCCCAAACGTTTTGACTTGGGGGCCGCATTGGGGGCTGAGCTGTGTGTATATATATATATATATATATATATATATATGTATATATATATATATATATATATATATATATATATATATATATATATATATATATATATATATATATATATATATATATATATATATGAGGATGGCGTGGCGAAGTTGGTAGAGTGGCCGTGCCAGCAATCGGAGTGTTGCTGGTTACTGGGGTTCAATCCCCACCTTCTACCATCCTAGTCACGTCCGTTGTGTCCTTGGGCAAGACACTTCACCCTTGCTCCTGATGGCTGCTGGTTAGCGCCTTGCATGGCAGCTCCCGCCATCAGAGTGTGAATGGATGAATGTGGAAATAGTGTCAAAGCGCTTTGAGTACCTTGAAGATAGAAAAGCACTATACAAGTATAACCCATTTATTTATTATTTATTTATTTATTATGATTAAAATAGCCCATGACTTGGGGGCCGCATTGGGGGCTGAGCTGTGTATATATATATATATATATATATATATATATATATATATATATATATATATATATATATATATATATATATATATATATATATATACATATATATATATACATATATATATATTCCTCGCGTACTAATTGATTGAAAGAGCACGCACTTGCCGCCATGCGCTCACCCGACACTGCGGCACAAGCACGATGTCACGTTATTGAAGGGAAAATAAATTTTTAGACAATATGATTTGCCCGAGTGGCTAGGAGACCCCGAGAGTAACAAGCGGTAGAAAATGGAATAGAAAGGACAAATTAAAATAATGATAAAATAAAATAAATATATATATATATATATATATATATATATATATATATATATATATATATATATATATATATATATATATATATATATATATATATATATATATATATATATATATATATATATATATATATTCCGTTTATATTTACATCTAACACAATTTCCCAACTCATGGAAACAGGGTTTGTATATATATATATATATATATATATATATGTATATATATATATATATATATATATATATATATATATATATATATATATATATATATATATATATATATATATATATATATATATATATATAATAAAATAAAAAAATACATATATATATACACTACCGTTCAAAAGTTTGGGGTCACATTGAAATGTCCTTATTTTTGAAGGAAAAGCACTGTACTTTTCAATGAAGATAACTTTAAACTAGTCTTAACTTTAAAGAAATACACTCTATACATTGCTAATGTGGTAAATGACTATTCTAGCTGCAAATGTCTGGTTTTTGGTGCAATATCTACATAGGTGTATAGAGGCCCATTTCCAGCAACTATCACTCTAGTGTTCTAATGGTACAATGTGTTTGCTCATTGGCTCAGAAGGCTAATTGATGATTAGAAAACCCTTGTGCAATCATGTTCACACATCTGAAAACAGTTTAGCTCGTTACAGAAGCTACAAAACTGACCTTCCTTTGAGCAGATTGAGTTTCTGGAGCATCACATTTGTGGGGTCAATTAAACGCTCAAAATGGCCAGAAAAAGAGAACTTTCATCTGAAACTCGACAGTCTATTCTTTTTCTTAGAAATGAAGTCTATTCCACTAAATTGTTTGGGTGACCCCAAACTTTTGAACTATATATATATATATATATATATATATATATATATATATATATATATATATATATATATATATATATATACACATATATTATTATTATTATTATTTTTATTTTTATTTTTTTAAATTTATTTTATTTATTTTTTTACTTGGGACTTCCTGCAGGCCGGATTTTAGACGCTGGCGTAGTTTGGGGACCCCTGCTTTAATGCCTCGTGTGCTAGCCTGGCCCGTCTGTCAAATTTCAAAAGCCAATGTGGCCCCTGAGCCTAAAAAGTTTGCCCACCACTGTTCTATAGGGACTAAGGCTGCAGCTATTCTTTATTTTTAGTAATCAGAATCAGAAAAGTACTTTCGAGTAATCTATTAATTTGTGCAATGTAATCGGATAAAACACACTTCATAGCCTCAATGTAAATTTTAGGGAAAGCTATTTTTACGTTTGTCATAACCTCCGTTCTTTTTTCTAATAAATATTCTTCATATGGAAATTGCACTCTTGGCATGTGTGCATTAATAGAATAAACTGAAAGAAGAACTCGCCGCCACCCACTCGCCAGTCTTTTTTCTTAGCAAATAATGTGATTTAATTAATGGTTGTAGCCCTTTGAGTTAAATAACAATTATGGTACACAAGTCTACTACGCTCTTTCCTACTGTATATTATGTTGAGACAGCAATGTGGCCTGAGGTATATTATGTCAACAGGCACCCGGAGCAAGCACCTATTGAAATAACACACATCCCTGTCTGAACTTGTGACTCTTTGGGACATACTTTTAATGGTGGAAGACGAGTATCTCCACAAAGTAGGAATGAGAAGTAATCATTGCACTTGTGACTTGTGAGGACAAAGGACATGGACATACAGTACCATGTTGTAGTGAAGAGGTAACATACAGTATGATGTTGTAGTGAAGAGGTGACATACAGTACCATGTTGTAGTGAAGAGGTGACATACAGTATGATGTTGTAGTGAAGAGGTGACATACAGTATGATGTTGTAGTGAAGAGGTGACATACAGCATGATGTTGTAGTGAAGAGGTGACATACAGTATGATGTTGTAGTGAAGAGGTGACATACAGTATGATGTTGTAGTGAAGAGGTGACATACAGTATGATGTTGTAGTGAAGAGGTGACATACAGTATGATGTTGTAGTGAAGAGGTGACATACAGTATGATGTTGTAGTGAAGAGGTGACATACAGTACAGTGAAGGCAGGATGGCTGCCTGTGACTTAGGGTTTGGGTTATAGGAGGCCGTGGCGTTTGCCAGTTAGAGAAGAAGAGTTGCAAAGCCGCGGAAAAAAATGCAAATTTTGTGTGTTTTTCCGCATTTGTGGTTTGCATTTGTTTACCCTCGCATGTGTTTTATGCCATTTGGTGTTTGCACATGTCGATAATGCTTTGGTACTCGGGCTGGAAGCATTCATTGATTAAAACGATTATTATTAGATTACAGAAAAATGTTCATTTACCGTATTTTTCGGACTATAAGTCGCTCCGGAGTATAAGACGCACCGGCCAAAAATGCACAATAATAATGCACAATAAAAAAATGATTGACATGATAAACTTTTTTTTTTTGCAAATAATAATGAACTTAGAATTTCATGGCTGCAACACGTGCCAAAGTAGTTGGGAAAGGGCACTCAGTAAAGGTTTGGGAACTGAGGAGACACATTTTTGAAGTGGAATTCTTTCCCATTCTTGCTTGATGTACAGCTTAAGTTGTTCAACAGTCTCCTTTCTCATATTTTAGCCTTCACACATTTTCATTGTCTGTACTGCAGGCAGGCCAGTCTAGTACCCGCACTCTTTTACTATGAAGCCACGTTGATGTAACACGTGGCTTGGCATTGTCTTGCTGAAATAAGCAGGGGCGTCCATGGTAACGTTGCTTGGATGGCAACATATGTTGCTCCAAAAGCTGTATGTACCTTTCAGCATTAATGGTGCCTTCACAGATGTGTAAGTTGCCCATGTCTTGGCCACTAATACACCCCCATACCATCACACATGCTGCCTTTTACACTTTGCGCCTAGAACAATCCGGATGGTTCTTTTCCTCTTTGGTCCGAAAGACACGACGTCCACAATTTCCAAAAACAATTTGAAATGTGGACTCGTCAGACCACAGAACACTTTTACACTTTGTATCAGTCCATCTTAGATGAGCTCAGGCCCAGCGAAGCCGACGGCGTTTCTGGGTGTTGTTGATAAACGGGTTTCGCCTTGCATAGGAGAGTTTTAACTTGTACTTACAGATGTAGCGACCAACTGTAGTTACTGACAGTGGGTTTCTGAAGTGTTCCTGAGCCCATGTGGTGATATCCTTTACACACTGATGTGGCTTGTTGATGCAGTACAGCCTGAGGGATGGAAGGTCACGGGCTTAGCTGCTTACGTGCAGTGATTTCTCCAGATTCTCTGAACCCTTTGATGATATTACGGAGCGTAGATGGTGAAATCCCTAAATTCCTTGCAATAGCTGCTTGAGAAAGGTTTTTCTTAAACTGTTCAACAATTTGCTCACGCATTTGTTGACAAAGTGGTGACCCTCGCCCCATCCTTGTTTGTGAATGACTGAGCATTTCATGGAATCTACTTTTATACCCAATCATGGCACCCACCTGTTCCCAATTTGCCTGTTCACCGGTGGGATGTTCCAAATAAGTCTTTGATGAGCATTCCTCAACTTTATCAGTATTTATTGCCACCTTTCCCAACTTCTTTGTCACGTGTTGCTGCCATCAAATTCTAAAGTTAATGATTATTTGCAAAAAAAAATTTTTTTTATCAGTTTGAACATCAAATATGTTGTCTTTGTAGCATATTCAACTGAATATGGCTTGAAAAGGATTTGCAAATCATTGTATTCCGTTTATATTTACATCTAACACAATTTCCCAACTCATATGGAAACAGGGTTTGTATATATATATATATATATATATATATATATATATATATATATATATATATATATATATATATATATATATATGGGCACCCCTGTTGTACGGTAAATACGCTACTTTTTTTAACGAGACGTACAAACCTTTGCTGAACTGCAGAATATATTGAAAGTTGAAGTCTTGTATTTAAGGTGTTCAAGTGACAATTGTGTAAAGCAACATAAGAGGAAGTCATGAGTTGTTTGCTTGTGTAGACCACACACCTGATGACTGTGGGAGTTCATTGAATAGAAGAGTTAGTCGTCTGCGTGTTCACCATCCTTCTTTCTTCCTCCAGTCTGATGAGTGAGTGAGTGAGCCGGCAGAAGGCCTCCGCCGCCGCCGCCGCTATGGTGGACATGGAGAGCCACTACCGCCCCCCCTCACCCCTGGAGGACTCCATGCTGGGCAGCCCGCTGTGCGCCGCCAACGACGACTTCATGGAGGAGCTGCACGACATCTCTCAGTCCATGGACAGCAGCATCCTCAGCTCCTACGACGCTCCCGGGTACCAGTCGTCCAGCACCGGCTCCGAGGGTTCCACGGCCTTTGGTGAGGAACACTTTTTGTGAGGAATCTTTGCTTAATTATGCAATTATGAGGTCATAGGTCAGTGATTTGAGACCCAGCAGAAGGCCAGTCTCCATTCTGAAAGTCACGTGGGATGTGGTTGTGGCTTGTGCAGCCCTTTGAGACACTCGTGATTTAGGGCTATATAAATAAACATTGATTGATTGATTGATTGATGTGGTTGAGGCCAGGGCTTTCCAGCAGGGAATTATGGTATATATTTAGTATATGGTTTGATCAATCAATCAATAAGTCAATATTTACTTATATAGCCCTAAATCACAAGTGTCTCAAAGGTCTGCACAAGCCACAACGACATCCTGGGCTCAGATCCCACATCAGGGCAAGGAAAAACTCAACCCAATGGGATGACAATGAGAAACCTTGGTGCAATGGACATCAAGTGGATCTAGCATAATATTGATTAATTTGATTAATAATAATTTGATTTCAATCCGACTTTTGGGCTGACGATTCAATTCAGAATTGATTCTCATATGATATTATTTGGTATATAAATGATGATAAAAATGGTTTTAAAACAGGTTACAGGTTACAAAAGTCCTCCGGGCTGCTGACTTATCCGTGCAGTGTTGGCCTAAAAACGTATTTAAAAAAAAACTTATTTTAAAAACAAAATAAAAACATTTATTTACAGAAACCAGACGATGTTAATCAATCTAACAAAATAAAATAGAGCCGCCCCCAATCCAACCCAATCGCAGCTTTACAATAATACTTTGGATTAGGGCTGCAACAACTAATCGATTAAAATCGATTATAAAAATAGTTGCCGATTAATTTAGTCATCGATTCGCTGGATCTATGCAATGCGCATGCGCAGAAGCTTTTTAAAAAAAACAAAAAAAAAAACAATTTTTTATTTTTTTATTTTTTTTAAATTTAAATAAACCTTTATTTATAAACTGCAACATGTACAAACAGCTGAGAAACAATAATCAAAATAGGTATGGTGCTAGTATGCTGTTTTTTCCAATAAAATACTGGAAAGGATAGAAATGTAGTTTGTCTCTTTTATCCGATTATTAATCGATTAATCGAAGTAATAATCGACAGATTAATCGATTATCAAATTAATCGTTAGTTGCAGCCCTACTTTGGATATACATTTACAAAGCTATTACAAAGACATACAAATACAATACTAAATAAAAAGGAAAACAAAAAATTAATAAAAGCAACAGTATCGATTATATTTTTTAATTTAAAAAATCATATATAAAAAAAAACATTTGTAAAAAAAAGATAGAATCTAGAAAATTCTGAATCGATTTAGAATATGAAAAAATACAAATTGTGATTTGGATGTGAATCGATTTTTGGGGGGGGGATCACCCCTAATATTTAACCTTCAAATACAATCAGTCAGAAAGATGATAAAAGGTTCATTAAATGATTGAAATTATAAATTTATTTTCAAAATAAATTTAAATATATTATGCTCGTCTTACTATTTATAAACATGTTAAATTTAGTATTTTTTTACTCCTTTTTGAATTTTTTAATCTATGTTAATTATTTCTTTGAAAACCCCCATCAGCTGCTGCAATAACAGCCGCTATTCGCCCTGCGGTCTGAAATGTACAACATTAAGGTAAAGGGAATACACACACATTCATACTTGACAAATAACACAACATTCAAATGAAAACAGCTCTGCATTAATTACGTACAGTTGTTACGCTAGCATTGGAATGCACAATCCCCCATAACAGTTCAATATTGTTTACAAGCACAAAAGCTACACATTATTTGCACACAATCCAGTTAGTGACCAAAAATACAGCAATTATTATTAAAAATCTCTTACATGCTTTTTTTTTTTTTTTTTAATCTTTGCTATTTGGGCTTATTGGACCCTAATTACAATAAAAACTAAGAATCATCTTTTGATATGATGCACTTAGTCCATAAGTACACAAACGTGTACGTCATGTTTAGTGACATGCTAATTCTTATTTTTACACTTTTTTTTCCCAAATTCCATTGTATGTTATACTCTTCTGACACCACCAGATGGCAGTATAAGTGTCCACATAAGTGGCCATAAAACCCCAATTCAGTAGTGGACACAATTTTGGAAATAAGAGCTAAAAGGTGCTGTCCACGCATGTGGCCACTAAGCCTTTAGAGGTTTTAAGATGAATCTTTTACAAAAAGTTACAAATGTTGGCATCGAGTCTAATAAACGGCGCAACGCTGCCATTTTCCCCCCAGTTGGAAAAAAAAAGAACTTTACCACAACTGATATGATGAGGACGTTGTTACCCTCACTACATGGCATCTATAAAGCTGATGTTTGTTACGTGTAATATCCTGGAGCAAAAGCCGCTAAATATCGATAGTTATGGATTGAAAAAAGACGAAGCAGATTTGTTTACGTGGTTAAAAAAAACAACAACCCTGAACAAGACAAGAATGAGTTGATTTTCAAAGCCTTTTCTCTCACTGAGACTTGGTATGGCCAAGAAGGAATCCCCCTCACCACATTCTTGGGCCAGTCCAAAGCTCCTCTCTGGAAACGTCTCTGAGCTTCTGTGTGGTTCCTGAATAGAGGAAGCCACAGACGGTTCGGGGGAAATTTATGCGAGCGCCGCCAAATTCTGCAAGGTTGAAGACAGTGCAGGAGGACAATGTTTGAGGGGACAATGGAGCATGGGAGGGAGGCAGGAAGTGGGAGCTTTAAGACTTTCTCCTGATCCTTGGCCTGGCATCCTTCCACTAGACTTCATTAGTCCCGCTGGTTTGGACTTTTTTTCCCCCCTGGCAGTTCCTTTCACATCAGAGGAATGTAAACTGGTGACATGGAGAATAAACCTGGATGCAAGGCACACTTGTGACAAGCAGAATGCAAAACTTACATTTCCAATCCTGAATGTTAAACAACACACACGAGTCCTTTACAGGTAATGTCAGGTTCACATATATGACATCTATTAGACAAGACAAGAAGCAAAGGAAATCAAACAGAGACAGGATTATATTTAGCTCATGAGGAGAGCGCCTGTGTGCCTGCACCCTCGTACAGCGTCACCACACCGCTCTTTTATTTGGGCCTTTTCTGATTACATAGCATCACATTACATTACGCAGTTGCTCCTAAGGGGAGGTGGTCATAAACAGCTGTTGCACTCAGTCATAAACAGTTCACAGAAAAGGTGCCTGGAGCGTTGTCAGGTCCTGCTCCCTCTCCACTTTGTAGATCTCGGGTCAGGACAAAGTCTTCCTGTGGCTGACAATAGATCAAAGAAATCAACACCTCCATGTCGCATCCCATCGCACACAGTGGAGTTTTACAAGCCTTTCGCTTGATAAGATGAAAGACAGCTTTTGTCTTCTCGCAGGGCGAGCTGAAATGATGGGAACACAAAGTTGTGTGATAACTTATATACAATTATTCTGACAGGTAAGACAAGAACTTGGACGTGCTGCACTTTAAAGTAGTCAGTGTACCGCTTGTACAACAACAAGTGACACTTCAGGAAAAAGGAAGTTTGGGAAGGTAGAACAAAATTAGGGAAGTTTAGAAAGTTCAGAAAGAAAAGAAGGTGGTTCACTTTCAGCAAGGAAGGAAGGAAGGAAATTTAGGAAGTAATGTAAGTTTAAAACGTTTCAAAAAGGAAGGAAGGAAGTTTTGAATGTTTCAGGAAGGAAGGTAGGTAGGAAGGAAGGTAGGTAGGAAGGAAGGTAGGTAGGAAGGGAGGTGAGAAAGTTTCAGGAAGGAAGTTTAGAAAGTTTTAGGCAGGAAGGAACAAAGTTCACTAAGGAAGGAAGTTCAGGAAGTAATGTAGCATTAAGGAAGGAAGTTTGGGAAGTTTATAGGATGAACGGAAGGAAGCTCTGGAAGAAATGAACTTTGAAAGGAAGTTCACAAAAGAAGGAAGGAAGGTTAGTTAAAAAGTTTCAGAGAGGAAGGAAGGAAGGTTGGTTAGCAAGTTTCAGGAAGGGAGGAAGATTTAAGGAAGGAAATAAGTTTCAGGAGGGAAGGAAGTTAGGAAGCTTAGAAAGTTTCAGAAAGGAAGAACATTTAGAAAGTTGTAGGAAGGAAGGAAGTTTTAAGGAAAGAAAGAAGTTTCAGGAGGGAAGGAAGTTAGGAAGTTTAGAAAGTTTCACGAAGGAATGAACTTTAAAAAGGAAGTTAGGAAGGAAGTCTAAGAAAGGAGGTTGAGGAAGTTTCAGGAAAGAATGAAGGGAAAAAAGGAAGTGTGGGAAGGAAGGCAAACCGTTCATTAACTAAGTTCAGGAAGGAAGTTCTGGAGGTTTTAAGAAGAAAGATACTGAAGGTAGGCAGGAAGTTTAGATACAAAGTTCTGGAAGGAAGGAACGAAGGAAGTTCACAAAGGATGTCCAGAAAGAAAGGACAACGTAAGGAAGTTTCAGGAAGAAAGGTAGGAGGACCATCAGGAAGTTTTAAGATGGAAGGAAATTCAGGAAGGAAGGAAGTTCAGGAATGAAGGAAATTGAGAAAGTTAGTTGAGGAAGGAAAGATGTCTCAGGAAGGAAAGGTAGGTAGGAAGGAAGGCAGTTGAAGAAGGAAATGTAGGTAGGAAGGAAGGCAATTGAAGAAGGAAAGGTAGGAAGGAAGGCAGTTGAAGAAGGAAAGGTAGGTAGGAAGGAAGGCAGTTGAAGATCGAAAGGTAGGTAGGAAGGAAGGCAGTTGAAGAAGGAAAGGTAGGTAGGAAGGAAGGCAGTTGAAGAAGGAAATGTAGGTAGGAAGGAAGGCAATTGAAGAAGGAAAGGTAGGAAGGAAGGCAGTTGAAGAAGGAAAGGTAGGTAGGAAGGAAGGCAGTTGAAGATCGAAAGGTAGGTAGGAAGGAAGGCAGTTGAAGAAGGAAAGGTAGGTAGGAAGGAAGGCAGTTGAAGAAGGAAAGGTAGGTATACGAAGGAAGGCAGTTGAAGAAGGAAATGTAGGTAGGAAGGAAGGCAATTGAAGAAGGAAAGGTAGGTAGGAAGGAAGGCAGTTGAAGAAGGAAAGGTAGGTAGGAAGGAAGGCAGTTGAAGAAGGAAAGGTAGGTATACGAAGGAAGGCAGTTGAAGAAGGAAAGGTAGGTAGGAAGGAAGGCAGTTGAAGAAGGAAAGGTAGGTAGGAAGAAAGGCAGTTGAAGAAGGAAAGGTAGGTAGGAAGGAAGGCGGTTGGAGAAGGAAAGGTAGGTAGGAAGGAAGGCGGTTGAAGAAGGAAAGGTAGGTAGGAAGAAAGGCAGTTGAAGAAGGAAAGGTAGGTAGGAAGGAAGGCGGTTGGAGAAGGAAAGGTAGGTAGGAAGGAAGGCAGTTGAAGAAGGAAAGGTAGGTAGGAAGGAAGGCGGTTGGAGAAGGAAAGGTAGGTAGGAAGGAAGGCGGTTGGAGAAGGAAAGGTAGGTAGGAAGGAAGGCGGTTGAAGAAAGAAATGTAGGTAGGAAGGAAGGCTGTTGAAGAAGGAAAGGTAGGTAGGAAGGAAGGCAGTTGAAGAAGGAAAGGTAGGTAGGAAGAAAGGCAGTTGAAGAAGGAAAGGTAGGTAGGAAGGAAGGCAGTTGGAGAAGGAAAGGTAGGTAGGAAGGAAGGCAGTTGAAGAAGGAAAGGTAGGTAGGAAGGAAGGCAGTTGGAGAAGGAAAGGTAGGTAGGAAGGAAGGCAGTTGAAGAAGGAAAGGTAGGTAGGAAGAAAGGCAGTTGAAGAAGGAAAGGTAGGTAGGAAGGAAGGCAGTTGGAGAAGGAAAGGTAGGTAGGAAGGAAGGCAGTTGAAGAAGGAAAGGTAGGTAGGAAGGAAGGCAGTTGAAGAAGGAAAGGTAGGTAGGGAGGAAGGCAGTTGAAGAAGGAAAGGTAGGTATACGAAGGAAGGCAGTTGAAGAAGGAAAGGTAGGTAGGAAGGAAGGCAGTTGGAGAAGGAAAGGTAGGTATACGAAGGAAGGCAGTTGAAGAAGGAAAGGTAGGTAGGAAGGAAGGCAGTTGGAGAAGGAAAGGTAGATAGGAAGGAAGGCAGTTGAAGAAGGAAAGGTAGGTAGGAAGGAAGGCGGTTGGAGAAGGAAAGGTAGGTAGGAAGGAAGGCAGTTGGAGAAGGAAAGGTAGGTAGGAAGGAAGGCAGTTGAAGAAGGAAAGGTAGGTAGGAAGGAAGGCAGTTGAAGAAGGAAAGGTAGGTATACGAAGGAAGGCAGTTGAAGAAGGAAAGGTAGGTAGGAAGGAAGGCAGTTGGAGAAGGAAAGGTAGGTAGGAAGGAAGGCAGTTGAAGAAGGAAAGGTAGGTAGGAAGGAAGGCGGTTGAAGAAGGAAAGGTAGGTAGGAAGAAAGGCAGTTGAAGAAGGAAAGGTAGGTAGGAAGGAAGGCGGTTGGAGAAGGAAAGGTAGGTAGGAAGGAAGGCAGTTGAAGAAGGAAAGGTAGGTAGGAAGGAAGGCGGTTGGAGAAGGAAAGGTAGGTAGGAAGGAAGGCGGTTGGAGAAGGAAAGGTAGGTAGGAAGGAAGGCGGTTGAAGAAAGAAATGTAGGTAGGAAGGAAGGCTGTTGAAGAAGGAAAGGTAGGTAGGAAGGAAGGCTGTTGAAGAAGGAAAGGTAGGTAGGAAGGAAGGCTGTTGAAGAAGGAAAGGTAGGTGGGTAGGTAGGAAAGAAGGTGATGTAGGTCATGTATTTGAAAGGGCAAGTGCCTCCAAACATGTACTTGGTAGAATATATTCTATAATAATTATAGAATATATTCTATAATAATTATAGTGTATTATATAATAATGATAGAATATATGCTATAATAATGATGTAATATATTGTGTAATATATTGATGAAAGACACTGTAATGACACTGTAATGTTTCTTGCTCTGCAGACACTCTGACGCCCGCCTCCAGCCCCTCATCTGTCATCTACGGTGTGGCGACGGGTCAGGATGACATCTCGTCTTCCTCCTCCTTGCTCAGCCTGGAGTGTCGGGTGTGTGCTGACCGGGCCTCGGGCTACCACTACGGTGTCCACGCCTGCGAGGGCTGCAAGGTGACAACATCCTGTCAACTTTTCTCATCTCATACAAGTGACACCCACATCTCATCTCATCTCATACAAGTGACACCCACATGTCATCTCATGTCATACATGTGACACCCACATCTCATCTTTTCTCATGTCATACAAGTGACACCCACATCTCATCTCATCTCATACAAGTGACACCCACATGTCATCGCATGTCATACATGTGACACCCACATCTCATCTTTTCTCATGTCATACAAGTGACACCCACATCTCATCTCATCTCATACAAGTGACACCCACATGTCATCTCATGTCATACATGTGACACCCACATCTCATCTTTTCTCATGTCATACAAGTGACACCCACATCTCATCTCATCTCATACAAGTGACACCCACATGTCATCTCATGTCATACATGTGACACCCACATCTCATCTTTTCTCATCTCATACAAGTGACACCCACATCTCATCTCATGTCATACAAGTGACACCCACATCACATCTTTTCTCATGTCATACAAGTGACACCTACATCTCATCTCATGTCATACAAGTGACACCCACATCTCATCTCATGTCATACAAGTGACACCCACATGTCATCTCATGTCATACAAGTGACACCCACATGTCATCTCATGTCATACAAGTGACACCCACATGTCATCTCATGTCATACAAGTGACACCCACATGTCATCTCATGTCATAAAAGTGACACCCACATGTCATCTCATCTCATACAAGTGACACCCACATCTCATCTCATGTCATACAAGTGACACCCACATGTCATCTCATGTCATACAAGTGACACCCACATGTCATCTCATGTCATACAAGTGACACCCACATGTCATCTCATGTCATAAAAGTGACACCCACATCTCATCTCATGTCATACAAGTGACACCCACATCTCATCTCATCTCATACAAGTGACACCCACATGTCATCTCATGTCATACAAGTGACACCCACATCTCATCTCATGTCATACAAGTGACACCCACATGTCATCTCATGTCATACAAGTGACACCCACATGTCATCTCATGTCATACAAGTGACACCCACATGTCATCTCATGTCATAAAAGTGACACCCACATCTCATCTCATGTCATACAAGTGACACCCACATCTCATCTCATCTCATACAAGTGACACCCACATGTCATCTCATGTCATACAAGTGACACCCACATGTCATCTCATGTCATACAAGTGACACCCACATGTCATCTCATGTCATACAAGTGACACCCACATGTCATCAGGAATTCTGCACTTGTGTTTTGCTTTTTCTTCTGGTACCTCAACGGAATGCGACCTGTGAGGCAAAGTGTGATGATAGCCATAGAACTGGGCTTTCCAACTCAATTGTTCAGGGCGCCACATTTTCAGAAAGCAAAAGACTCTGAAGGCAAAACTAGTCAACTAAATTGTTTCCAGAAAGCTAAGAATCAGACTTCTGCCTTCACTATTATTCTCACCTTGTATATTCCAGCGTCCTCTACAGTAGACATTTAGTTGAGCCTCTTAAACATTCTGCAAAAATGTGAGTCTTTCACAGGTTTTTTGAACTGAACTGGTGGGCCACCTGTTGAATAGCCCGACTGATGGAAAAGTGAACCCTGAGGAACACCACTAGAATAAGCTAAATAAGTTGAGTTATTATGTAGAAATATGGGAAATAACTACAAAAGTACACTTCATTCATTAACTGTGTTACAAAAAAGACGAATCATAATAATACATCATGTTGGATATAGAGAACATACAAACATTTTATTTATTAAATCACATATATTAAAAAAATTCAATGAATGGGTGAATTAGCAAACATGTAAAATGATGCAAACTATAACTTGCTAGCCAAGAATGTACAACAATTCTTCTCAACAAAAGAGGAAAAATATAAACTTAGAGATAAAATGTAATTTAAAACATTTGTACAACACTTCTGACCTTTAGTATATCAGTATGTGGAGTTCAATGATGGAATGGATGAAGTAAAGAAATGAAAGAAAGCAGCAACATGATTCACTTTAAGAGACTGTTCACACTACAAGTGTTCACAAAGTACACACAACAAGAATGATGATCAACATCTTCAACCCTTTTTTTATTGAGACAAATATCATTTATGTATTTAAAGGCCTACTGAAATGAATTTTTTAAATTTAAACGGTGATAGCAGATCCATTCTATGTGTCATACTTGATCATTTTGTGATATTGCCATATTTTTGCTGAAAGGATTTAGTAGAGAAAATTGACGATAAAGTTCGCAACTTTTGCTCGCTGATAAAAAATACCTTGCTCCTACCGGAAGTAGCGTGACGTCACAAGTGGTAGTGCTGCTCACAATTCCCCGTTGTTTACAATGGAGCGAGAGATATTAGGAGCGAGAAAGTGACGATTACCCCATTAATTTGAGCGAGGATGAACGATTCGTGGATGAGGAACGTTAGAGTGAAGAACTAGAATGCAGTGCAGGACGTATCTTTTTTCGCTCTGACCGTAACTTAGGTACAAGCTGGCTCATTGGATTCCACACTTTCTCCTTTTTCTATTGTGGATCACGGATTTGTATTTTAAACCACCTCGGATACTATATCCTCTTGAAAATTAGAGTCGAGCACGCGAAATGGACATTCACAGTGACTTTTATCTCCACGACAATACATCGGCGAAGCACTTTAGCTACGGAGCTAACGTGATAGCATCGGGCTCAAATGCAGATAGAAACAAAATAAATAAATCCCTGACAGGAAGGATAGACAGAAGATCAACAATACTATTAAACAATGGACATGTAAATACACGGTTACATCAACAGCCGTGCTCACCTGCGTTCCAGCGATTGGCGGCGCGACGAAGGACTTCACCCATCATCGACGAAGCTCTTAGCATGAGCTAACGTGATAGCATCTGTCTCAAATGCAGATAGAAAAACAAAATAAATAAATCCCTGACTGGAAGGATAGACAGAAGATCAATAATACTACTATCAGGAGACACCGAACCAAACACTGGACATGTAAATACACGGTTAATGTGTATTCGACGCCTGTCGAAGCCTAGCAATGCTGTTGCTAACGACGCTAACTTAACAACGGGACCTCGTCAGAGCTATGATAAAAACATTAGCGCTCCACCTACGCCAGCCAGCCCTCCTCAGCTCATCAACACCCGTGCTCACCTGCGTTCCAGCGTTTGATGATGCGGTCGGCGGCCCGGAGACGTAGGAAGTCAAGGTGAGTTCGCCGCTAGCGCGTCTGCTATCCAAGTCAAAGTCCTCCTGGTTGTGTTGCTACAGCCAGCCAACACAGATGTCCAGAATACTGTGGAATTTTGTCGAAGAAAACAGAGCTCTGTGTATTGTGTCCAATATGGTCCAAACACTTCCGTGGATCTCTCAACGTCACGCGCATACGTCATCCTCCAAAGACGTTTTCAACCGGAAGTTTAGCGGGAAATTTAAAATGTCACTTTATAAGTTAACCCGGCCGTATTGGCATGTGTTGCAATGTTAAGATTTCATCATTGATATATAAACTATCAGACTGCGTGGTCGCTAGTAGTGGCTTTCAGTAGGCCTTTAATATTTGTATGTTTACTATGGTATATCATTCATTTATTATTTATTTGTTCACTGTTCTGTTACAGAGAACAAGGACATTGGAATACATTGCTATGGTAGGATTAAATAAGCTCTGCTTCTTCCTACTCCTTTTCGGACGTGCTGTAATGAAACAAGTGGAATTGTGTGATGCATGACATTGTATGTATGTTCCACATAAACTGGAACTGAACTGATTTTTTTTAAATTGTGGTTTAATTGACTTATTGAATATCAGCCCAGGCCTACCAGTCTAGTTTGAACTATGAGTTGAGTCTTTGAGTGTAACCAAACGTGTGCATCAGATGTTATTTCCTCACAAATGCCGAACTTGCATAAAAAAACATCATCTCTGTAATCACGCACGCAGTAAAAAAAAAAAAAACTGTCACGGGAGTATAGTTTGTGGGGTTCATGTTCATGGCAGTATGGCAACGTTGTGCTTGTCTGCAGTACAATGAGTTCATGGACGCGCCTGCCTTTTGTCAACTGGAACACTCCCAAACGTGCAGAAGTGATGCTTCACATTTAAGTAGCAGCTTTGGCAACTCACGGCCCCAACATTATGGATGTGTGTGTAGTGTACGACGTACAGTAACACTGTCAGCTCAGAGTTACTCAACTTGCCTTCACATGTTTTTCTGTTGCTGCATAATGACATCACTTCATAATGACATCGCTTCATAACGACATCACTTAATAATGACATCACTTCATAATGACATCACTTCATAATGACATCGCTTCATAATGACATCACTTAATAATGACATCCCTTCATAATGACATCACTTCATAATGACATCGCTTCATAATGACATCACTTCATAATGACATCGCTTCATAATGACATCACTTCATAATGACATCACTTCATAATGACATCGCTTCATAATGACATCACTTCATAATGACATCGCTTCATAATGACATCACTTAATAATGACATCACTTCATAATGACATCACTTCATAATGACATCCCTTCATAATGACATCACTTAATAATGACATCACTTCATAATGACATCACTTCATAATGACATCGCTTAATAATGACATCGCTTCATAATGACATCACTTAATAATGACATCACTTAATAATGACATCACTTCATAATGACATCACTTAATAATGACATCACTTCATAATGACATCACTTGATAATGACATCGCTTCGTAATGACATCGCTTCATAATGACATCACTTCATAATGACATCGCTTCATAATGACATCACTTCATAATGACATCACTTCATAATGACATCGCTTAATAATGACATCGCTTCATAATGACATCACTTAATAATGACATCGTTTCATAATGACATCGCTTCATAATGACTTTTTTGATTGATTGATTGAGACTTTTATTAGTAGGTTGCACAGTGAAGTTCATATTCCGTACAATTGACCACTAAATGGTAACACCCGAATAAGTTTTTCAACTTGTTTAAGTCGGGGTCCACTTAAATTGATTCATGATACAGATATATACTATCATATATACTATCATCATAATACAGTCATCACACAAGATAATCACATTGAATTATTTACATTATTTACAATCAGGGGTGGGGAGGGAGGGGGGGGTGGGGTGGGGGGGGGGGGGTATGGACATCAAGTAGTGGACATAGAGAGAGAGAGAGAGAGAGAGAGAGAGAGAGAGATCAGAAGGCATAAGAAAAATAATCTGCATTTGATTGTTTACATTTGATTATTAGCAATCCGGGGAGGGTGTTAGTTTAGGGTTGTAGCTGCCTGGAGGTGAACTTTTATTGCGGTTTTGAAGGAGGATAGAGATGCCCTTACTTTTACACCTGTTGGGAACGCATTCCACATTGATGTGGCATAGAAAGAGAATGAGTTAAGACCTTTGTTGGTTCGGAATCTGGGTTTAACGTGGTTAGTGGAGCACCCCCTGGTGTTGTGGTTATGGCGGTCATTTACGTTAAGGAAGTAGTTTGACATGTACTTCGGTATCAGGGAGGTGTAGCGGATTTTATAGACTAGGCTCAGTGCAAGTTGTTTAACTCTGTCCTCCACCTTGAGCCAGCCCACTTTAGAGAAGTGGGTAGGAGTGAGGTGGGATCTGGGGTGGAGGTCTAGAAGTAACCTGACTAGCTTGTTCTGAGATGTTTGGAGTTTAGATTTGAGGGTTTTGGAGGTGCTAGGGTACCAGGAGGTGCATGCGTAATCGAAAAAGGGTTGAACGAGAGTTCCCGCCAGAATCCTCAAGGTGCTTTTGTTGACCAGAGAGGAAATTCTGTAGAGAAATCTCGTTCGTTGGTTAACCTTTTTGATTACCTTGGTTGCCATTTTGTCACAGGAAAGGTTAGCCTCTAGAATGGAACCTAGGTAGGTGACCTCATCTTTCCTGGTGATGACACTGTCACCTACTTTTATGTTGAAGTCATTGACTCTCTTAAGTTTGATGTGGGACCCAAACAGGATGGATTCTGTTTTACCCAAGTGGATGGATAGCTTGTTGTCAGCGAGCCAGGTGCAAGTTCTACAGAGCTCAGACATCGCTTAATAATGACATCGCTTCATAATGACATGGCTTCATAATGACATGGCTTCATAATGACATCACTTCATAATGACATCACTTCATAATGACATCGCTTAATAATGACATGGCTTCATAATGACATGGCTTCATAATGACATCACTTAATAATGACATCACTTCATAAGGACATCACTTCATAATGACATCGCTTAATAATGACATGGCTTCATAATGACATCACTTAATAATGACATCACTTCATAATGACATCACTTCATAATGACATCGCTTAATAATGACATGGCTTCATAATGACATCACTTAATAATGACATCACTTCATAATGACATCGCTCTCTGGGTGGACTTTGGCTGCAGGTTTTTGCTAATTAGGCTGGGTTTAGTCTGGAATAATTAGGGGAAACCTTTTCATGTGGACAATTATAAATGTGTTATATTCATGTGTACTATTGAGAATATATTACAAGTCGATGAGTCTGTTGATAAGCTTTTCACAGCAGTTTATGCGGCATAATTAGTTTTTAGCAGTTGATATAGCCCGTGGGCCGCAGGTTGACCACCCTCCTCCTTTTAAAGAGCAAAGAACTCTATTTAAGATTAAGATTAAAGATTAAAGTACCAATGATTGTCACACACACACTAGATGTGGTGAAATGTGTCCTCTGCATTTGACCCATCCCCTTGGGGAGCAGTGGGCAGCAGCGGCGCCGCGCCCGGGAATCATTTTGGTGATTTAACCCCCAACTCCAACCCCTTGATGCTGAGTGCCAAGCAGGGAGGAAACGGGTCCCATTTTTATAGTCTTTGGTATGACTCAGCTGGGATTTGAACTCCAACCTACCGATCTCAGGGCGGACACTCTAACCACTAGGGGTACTGAACACAAAATGAGTCCCACTTGTCACACTAAATTAGCCAATCAGCGAATAAAAAAAGTCATTAGAATAATGTATCTGTGAAATAAAGTTAAATCATACCAAAATAAAACATGATTTACAACACAATGCATAATAAAATCAAATAAAAAATGAGTTATAACGAAGAGGAAAGAAAACTGGCCTTTTCGGGTGTAGCATTATTAAACAGTAATTAAAACATGTTTTTACTATGATTTAGAAGTCATTTAAAAACAATTTAAAGTAATGTAAAAAGTCATGTTTTTAATTTAAATAGAATAGAGAATAGAATAGAAAGTACTTTATTGATCCCTGGGGGAAATTCAGCACCACAGTTTGCTAACAATAGACAATAAACATTTAGGTATTTTTACATGTGAATAATATAAATACAGTCTATTATACAGCATTATTCACATGCGAATAATATAAATACAGTCTATTGTACAGCATTATTCACATGTGAATAATATAAATACAGTCTTATCATACAGCATTATTCACATGTGAATAATATAAATACAGTCTATTATACACCATTATTCACATATGAATAATATAAATACAGTCTATTATACAGCATTATTCACATGTGAATAATATAAATACAGTCTAGTATACAGCATTATTCACATGTGAATAATATAAATACAGTCTTATATACAGCATTATTCACATGTGAATAACATAACTACAGTCTATTATACAGCATTATTCACATGTGAATAATTTAAATACAGTCTATTTTACACCATTATTCACATGTGAATAACAAAAATACAGTCTATTATACAGCATTATTCATACGTGAATAATATAAATACATTCTATTATACAGCATTATTCACATGTGAATAATATAAATACAGTATTATACAGCATTATTCACATGTGAATAACATAAATACAGTCTATTATACAGCATTATTCACATGTGAATAATATAAATACAGTCTATTATACAGCATTATTTACATGTGAATAATATAAATACAGTATTATACAGCATTATTCACATGTGAATAACATAAATACAGTCTATTATACAGCATTATTCACATGTGAATAATATAAATACAGTCTATTATACAGCATTATTTACATGTGAATAATATAAATACAGTCCATTATACAGCATTATTCACATGTGAATAATATAAATACAGTCTATTATACAGCATTATTCACATGTGAATAATGTAAATACAGTCTATTATACATCATTATTCACATGTGAATAATATAAATACAGTCTATTATACAGCATTATTCACATGTGAATAATATAAATACAGTCTATTATACAGCATTATTCATATATGAATAATATAAATACATTCTATTATACAGCATTATTCACATGTGAATAATATAAATACAGTCTATTATACAGCATTATTCACATGTGAATAACATAAATACAGTCTATTATACAGCATTATTCACATGTGAATAATATAAATACAGTCTATTGTACAGCATTATTTACATGTGAATAATATATATACAGTCCATTATACAGCATTATTCACATGTGAATAATATAAATACAGTCTTACACAGCATTATTCACATGTGAATAACATAAATACAGTCTATTATACAGAATTATTCACATGTGAATAATATAAATACAGTCTATTATACAGCATTATTCACATGTGAATAATATAAATACAGTCTATAGTACAGCATTATTCACATGTGAATAATATAAATACAGTCTATAGTACAGCATTATTCACATGTGAATAATATAAATACAGTCTATGGTACAGCATTATTCACATGTGAATAATATAAATACAGTCTATTACACAGCATTATTCACATGTAAATAACATAAATACAGTCTATTGTACAGCATTATTCACATGTGAATAATATAAATACAGTCTATTATACAGCATTATTCATATGTGAATAATATAAATACAGTCTATTATACAACATTATTCACATGTGAATAACATAAATACAGTCTATTATACAGCATTATTCACATGTGAATAATATAAATACAGTCTATTATACAGCATTATTTACATATGAATAATATATATACAGTCCATTATACAGCATTATTCACATGTGAATAATATAAATACAGTCTATAGTACAGCATTATTCACATGTGAATAATATAAATACAGTCTATTACACAGCATTATTCACATGTGAATAACATAAATACAGTCTATTATACAGCATTTTTCACATGTGAATAATATAAATACAGTCTATTATACAGCATTATTTACATGTGAATAATATAAATACAGTCCATTATACAGCATTATTCACATGTGAATAATATAAATACAGTCTATTATACAGCATTATTCACATGTGAATAATGTAAATACAGTCTATTATACATCATTATTCACATGTGAATAATATAAATATAGTCTATTATACAGCATTATTCACATGTGAATAATATAAATACAGTCTATTATACAGCATTATTCACATGTGAATAATATAAATACAGTCTATTATACAGCATTATTCATATGTGAATAATATAAATACATTCTATTATACAGCATTATTCACATGTGAATAATATAAATACAGTCTATTATACAGCATTATTCACATGTGAATAATATAAATACAGTCTATTATACAGCATTATTCATATGTGAATAATATAAATACATTCTATTATACAGAATTATTCACATGTGAATAATATAAATACATTCTATAATACAGCATTATTCACATGTGAATAATATAAATACAGTCTATTATACAGCATTATTCATATGTGAATAATATAAATACATTCTATTATTCAGCATTATTCACATGTGAATAATATAAATACATTCTATTATACAGCATTATTCACATGTGAATAATATAAATACAGTCTATTATACAGCATTATTCACATGTGAATAATATAGTCTTTTATACAGCATTATTTACATGTGAATAATATATATACAGTCCATTATACAGCATTATTCACATGTGAATAATATAAATAGTCTATTATACACCATTATTCACATGTGAATAATATACTGTAAATACGGTCTATTAAAGAGTTTATGACTGCAATTCCAAGTGTAATTTGTAATTGATGTGACAATAACACATATTATTAAATGTGTTATATAAAATGTATTTATTGTATAATTTAGTAGGAATATGTAGAGAAAACATGTTGAACCCCTCAGGGGGCCAAAGGCTGACTTATTTGGTTCTGTCAGTAACTTGGTGCTGTATTTTGGCCATGGTTAAGTTAAAGTTCAATGATAGTCACACACACACACTAGGTGTGGGGAAATTTGTCCTCTGCATTTGACCCATCCCTTTGTTCACCCCCTGGGAGATGAGGGGAGCAGTGTGCAGCAGCGGTGGCTGCGCCCGGGAATCATTTTTTGGTGATTTAACCCCCAATTCCAAGCCTTGATGCTGAGTGCCAAGCAGGGAGGTAATGGCTCCCATTGTTATAGTCTTTGGTATGACTCGTAATCTTTGTTGTTACATTATATATTATTTTTCCCAAGAGGGTTTTTTTTTCCATCACAGGAGTACGATTCAGCAATACCCCAAAACCAAACAGGACTATCCATCCATCCATTTTCTACCGCTTATTCCCTTTGGGGTGGCGGGGGGCGCTGGAGCCTATCTAATCATTTATTTATCTTTCAAATATCATACAAAACATTTTGGATTCTCTTTTTTTTTTTCTTTCTTTTTTTTACTTTTTTTGCCTAAATTTCATAACTGCAGCCCTACACAAAAATACCAACCATGTAATGTATTTTTTTTTATTTTAATGCTTTGAAGGCCTTTTTGATTAAATTGTGTAATTTGGGGCAATTATTATATATTTGTATCACAAGTTAGTTAGTTACCAATTTAAAGCTGTGAGATTGATCTGATCAAAAGGCTGAAATTAATACAAATTTGAAAAAAAAACAACAACAAATATTGATATTTTTGAGACATTTGAACAAAAAAAAGTAGAAAAAAAAAGATGCCAAATGTTTTAAGAACCTAAAAAATTTGGGACTCTTATTTCCTGTTTGGCTTTGAAGATAATATAAATTGAAGTCCCCAGATGGTTAAAAGCCGTAATACAACGATGTACCTTTTGACGTCCTGATTTTATGTCCGGTATTCTTAACCGCGTTGTCATTTTTTTCCAGGGTTTTTTCCGGAGGACCATCCGTCTCAAGCTGGACTACGACAAGTGTGAGCGCCGCTGCAAGATCCAGAAGAAGAACCGCAACAAGTGCCAATTCTGCCGTTTCCAGAAGTGCCTGTCAGTGGGCATGTCCCACAATGGTGAGTTGAAAGCTGCTCCCTTTCTCGTGTGTAAACACACACACACACGCGCACACACACACACACACACACCACTTAAAACAGTACCAGGACTATACACGATCAGTGCCAAGAGTGGCTAATTAGCAGGCACAAGCTTAGACGACATGTTGAAACATGTCTATGCTGTCTTCTTTTACTTTCAAGAACACTCTTCTTCTGCAGTTCTGAATGAGACAATAAAAGTTGTCAGGTTTAAGCACCCAACTATCTTTTAAACAGAAGAAGCAAGTAATCAGATAAAGACAGAGTTCAATTTTGCCCATGAGGAGAACGCATGGAGCTGCACACTCAGTTACAGTCTCACCCTACGCTCTGAGGCACAGCCCACACGCTCCTCTATTTATTCAGGAGTTCCCTAGTTAGATCGCTGAGGCTGCTTCTAAAGGATTCGTCCTTGGCTGTTAGCAGGCTGAAAGACAGAAAACATCTGCGGCGAGGCAACTCCTACCTTGCAGCGGAAGATAACAAGTTGTGTGTCTTTGCACCAAAAGACAAAGTACAGCTTGAGCACAATAGATACTAACTAGAGCAGGGGTCACCAACCTTTTTGAAACCAAGAGCTACTTCTTGGGTAGTGATTAATGCGAAGGGCTACCAGTTTGATACACACTTAAATAAATTGCCAGAAATAGCCAATTTGCTCAATTTACCTTTAACTCTATGTTATTATTAATAATTAATGATATTTACACTTAATTGAACGGTTTAAAAGAGGAGAAAACACGAAAAAAATGACAATTAAATTTTGAAACATAGTTTATCTTCAATTTCGACTCTTTAAAATTCAAAATTCAACCGAAAAAAAAGAGAAAAACTAGCTAATTCGAATCTTTTTGAAAAAATTAAAAAAATAATTTATGGAACATCATTAGTAATTTTTCCTGATTAAGATTAATTTTAGAATTTTGATGACATGTTTTAAATAGGTTAAAATCCAATCTACACTTTGTTAGAATATATAACAATTTGGACCAAGCTATATTTCTAACAAAGACCAATCATTATTTCTTCTAGATTTTCCATGACAAAAATTTTAAAAGAAATTCAAAAGACTTTGAAATAAGATTTAAAGTTGATTCTACAGATTTTCTAGATTTGCCAGAATATTTTTTTTGAATTTTAATCATAATAAGTTTGAAGAAATATTTCACAAATATTCTTCGTCAAGAAATTAGAAACTAAAACGAAGAATTAAATTAAAATGTATTTATTATTCTTTACAATAGAAAACATTTTTTTACTTGAACATTGATTTAAATTGTCAGGAAAGAAGAGGAATGAATTTAAAAGGTAAAAAGGTATATGTGTTTAAAAATCCTAAAATCATTTTTAAGGTTGTATTTTTTCTCTAAAATTGTCTTTCTGAAAGTTATAAGAAGCAAAGTAAAAAAAATTAATGAATTTAAACAAGTGAAGACCAAGTCTTTAAAATATTTTCTTGGATTTTCAAATTCTATTTGAGTTTTGTCTCTCTTAGAATTAAAAATGTCGGGCAAAGCGAGACCAGCTTGCTAGTAAATAAATACAATTTAAAAAATAGAGGCAGCTCACTGGTAAGTGCTGCTATTTGAGCTATTTTTAGAACAGGCCAGCGGGCTACTCATCTGGTCCTTACGGGCTACCTGGTGCCCGCGGGCACCGCGTTGGTGACCCCTGAACTAGCAAGGGCCTTTAAGCATAAGAGTTGTGTGATAACTTATATATAATTATTCTAACAAAAAGGAATCAAATATATATTTGCATAATACAAACTGCAGAAAAAACATTTCAGGTAGGGAGGGACATTACATTTTTGCAGGGGTCCCATGCCAAAAAATAGTTTCACACTGTTTCTTAAATCTGTACTGCCGGGGCTTATGGTGTCGGAAAAAAGAAAGAGTTAGCCATTGCTATAGTATTAATGAGATTAGCTATTATTTGTTCATGTACGTAATAAATAGTCATAAAGTGTTTGGATGTATTCATTAAATCAACATATTTTTGCCTGCCGAAAAGGGATTCACAGTCATTTTTTGGATATTGACACATCTTATTTGTGCATAAATGACTAGATTACCCTTAGGAGATGCACGGGTGAGATGTGTCAATATGAAAATATTACTTTGAATCACTTTTTGGCAACCACTCATTTGCTTTTTAAAAGGTTCTTCAACATGTAAACCAGGGCTATTCAACTACGTCATGAAAAGGGCCACATGCTCAAAAGCCAAAGGGCTCCGGGGCCGGACTTGGAAATTTGAATGTTTTGTCAGAGAGTGCCTGACAGGTTCTGTTCCTTTGAGACTGTTTACTTCATTATTAAGGCAAACACATCAGCTTTCACACAGCACTCTCAATAAAATCATCCTTCGGCCCTCGCTACTCCATTCCAGCGTGTGCAGCCAGACAGATAGTTAACAGAAGCTCCAGAAGTTTTGTGAAGGATTGATATTGCTTCTTTTTAAATAATATCCTTACCCAGTGTTTTTTTTGTTTTTTTTTACACGTCTTCCTTCATTTAGGTTTGTTAGACTGAAAATATTGTCGATTGTTTATTTTACATGCATGAAATAAATAACACAATAAACTACAAATGTTTACGCAGAAGCAAAACAACTTCCACGTTGCACAAAATGTAACTAGGGGGTGAACAAGAGGATGGGTCAAATGCAGAGGACAAATTTCACCACACCTAGTGTGTGTGAAAATCATTGGTACTTTAACTTTAACTTAACTTAAAGTGTAGCGTTATCCCCCTCTCCTGGTCAAATGTAGCGCTGCATGTATTAAACAAGCTTTAATCGCCAGAGTTAACCTCAGATAAATAAAACCAACAACACGACCACGAATACAAAAGACATCACAAACTCAGCAATGTCGATACAAAACAAACTAAATATATTTATGCACAATGATTATTTACAAATGTTTGACCAAGTTTGGTGATGAAACTTACACGTGCGGATTTTCTAGCGTTGTTGCTGCTTGTCAGACTTTGTTGTTCAGTCGTTAAAAGTCAGATTTTCCGTGGATCGATTGGTACCGGGCCGCACAAGAAATCATTTTAAAAAAATAATAATAATAATAATAATTTTTATTTAATCAACATAAAAAACACAAGATACACTTACAATTAGTGCACCAACCCAAAAAACCTCCCTCCCCCATTTACACTCATTCACACAAAAGGGTTGTTTCTTTCTGTTATTAATATTCTGCTTCCTACATTATATATCAATATATATCAATACAGTCTGCAAGGGATACAGTCTGTAAGCACACATGATTGTATTTTTTTAAGACAAAAAAAACAAAAAGAAAATACCATAACACCCATTTACCATTTATATATATATATATATATATATATATATATATATATATATATATATATATATATATATATATATATATATATATATATATATATATATATATATATATATATATATATATATATATATATATATATACACAAACCCCATTTCCATATGAGTTGGGAAATTGTGTTGGATGTAAATATAAACGGAATACAATGATTTGTAAATAATTTTCAACCCATTTTCAATTGAATGCACTACAAAGACAACATATTTGATGTTCAAACTCATAAACTTGATTATTTTTTTGCAAATAATCATTAACTTAGAATGTCATGGCTGCAACACGTGCCAAAGTAGTTGGGAAAGGGCATGTTCACCACTGTGTTACATGGCCTTTCCTTTTAACAACACTCAGTAAAAGTTTGGGAACTGAGGAGACACATTTTTGAAGTGGAATTTTTTCCCATTCTTGCTTGATGTACAGCTTAAGTTGTTCAACAGTCCGGGGGTCTCCCTTGTGCTATTTTAGGCTTCATAATGCACCACACATTTTCAATGGGGGACAGATCTGGACTACAGGCAGGCCAGTCTAGTACCCGCACTCTTTTACTATGAAGCCACGTTGATGTAACACGTGGCTTGGCATTGTTTTGCTGAAATAAGCAGGGGCGTCCATGGTAACGTTGCTTGGATGGCAACATATGTTGCTCCAAAAGCTGTATGTACCTTTCAGCATTAATGGTGCCTTCACAGATGTGTAAGTTACCCATGTCTTGGCCACTAATACACCCCCATACCATCACACATGCTGCCTTTTACACTTTCACCCTAGAACAATCCGGATGGTTCTTTTCCTCTTTGGTCCGGAGGACACGACGTCCACAGTTTCCAAAAACAATTTGAAATGTGGACTTGACAGACCACAGAACATTTTTTCCACTTTGTATCAGTCCATCTTAGATGAGCTCAGGCCCAGCGAAGCCGACGGCGTTTCTGGGTGTTGTTGATAAACGGTTTTGGCCTTGCATAGGAGAGTTTGAACTTGCACTTACAGATGTAGCGACCAACTGTAGTTACTGACAGTGGGTTTCTGAAGTGTTCCTGAGCCCATGTGGTGATATCCTTTACACACTGATGTGGCTTGTTGATGCAGTACAGCCTGAGGGATGGAAGGTCACGGGCTTAGCTGCTTACGTGCAGTGATTTCTCCAGATTCTCTGAACCCTTTGATGATATTACGGAGCGTAGATGGTGAAATCCCTAAATTCCTTGCAATAGCTGCTTGAGAAAGGTTTTTCTTAAACTGTTCAACAATTTGCTCAGGCATTTGTTGACAAAGTGGTGACCCTCGCCCCGTCCTTGTTTGGGAATGACTGAGCATTTCATGGAATCTACTTTTATACCCAATCATGGCACCCACTTGTTCCCAATTTGCCTGTTCACCTGTGGGATGTTCCAAATAAGTGTTTGATGAGCATTCCTCAACTTTATCAGTATTTATTGCCAACTTTCCCAACTTCTTTGTCACGTGTTGCTGGCATCAAATTCTATAGTTAATGATTATTTGCAAAAATCATGTTTTTATCAGTTTGAACATCAAATATGTTGTCTTTGTAGCATATTCAACTGAATATGGGTTGAAAATGATTTGCAAATCATTGTATTCCGTTTATATTTACATCTAACACAATTTCCCAACTCATATGGAAACGGGGTTTGTAGATGGACAGATATACCGGCCCCCAGAAACATTTTTTTCTTTAAATGAGGCCCCCCGAGTCAAAATAATTGCCCAGGCCTGGTCTAAACAGTATTATGTGAGAGTCCTGTCAATCGGCATACCAGCAAAAGTGGAAATATTACAGTAAGTGTTTATTTTATTATGATTTGTTTGTATGTTTAGCCTAGCAATGCTAATGCTGTAGTGTTTCAATAAAGCTACATCCGTTTAGCACTTGGCTTCTAAAACCTATTACTCATCCTCCTTGTGTTCAGGCTCAAAAATATAGTGTTATGGATCATCATTTTTTCCCAAAGTAATTGTTGTTGTCTCTCACACAGTCTGCTAGATTAGCATTGTTGTTGATGGGGAAGGGATCTGTGTCACGGATCACGTGGCTGTCTTTCTCATTGTCTCTCATTATGTCTCGGGGAATCTCTGTGAGATTGATACTTTTTTGATCATATCTCTCTATTCGCCAACTTTGGAAGTCTTTGCGTGTCATGAATCAGACCTGAATATACTGGTTTTTCCACTCCACTGGTGCTACAAACCTGCTTTTTTAGAGGCGGAGACATTCCACATTCGAACAAGATGTTTTTAAAGGAGACATGCATGGAATGTAGTGTAATGGACCATTAGGTACACCTGCATACTCCGATGTGTTTACTGTCTTCTATAGTCGCTGGGGTCTACAACTTCTCTAGTCGCTGGGGTCTTCAACTTCTCTAGTCGCTGGGGTCTACAACTTCTCTAGTCGCTGGGGTCTACAACTTCTCTAGTCGCTGGGGTCTTCAACTTCTCTAGTCGCTGGGGTCTACAACTTCTGTAGTCGCTGGGGTCTACAACTTCTGTAGTCGCCGGGATCTACAACTTCTGTAGTCGCCGGGGTCTACAACTTCTGTAGTCGCCGGGGTCTACAACTTCTGTAGTCGCCGGGGTCTACAACTTCTGTAGTCGCCGGGGTCTACAACTTCTCTAGTCGCCGGGGTCTACAACTTTTGTAGTCGCTGGGGTCTACAACTCTGTAGTCGCTGGGGTCTACAACTTCTCTAGTCGCTGGGGTCTACAACTTCTGTAGTCGCTGGGGTCTACAACTTCTGTAGTCGCTGGGGTCTACAACTTCTGTAGTCGCTGGGGTATACAACTTCTGTAGTCACTGGGGTCTACAACTTCTCTAGTCGCTGGGGTCTACAACTTCTGTAGTCGCTGGGGTCTACAACTTCTGTAGTCGCTGGGGTCTACAACTTCTCTAGTCGCTGGGGTCTACAACTTCTGTAGTCGCTGGGGTCTACAACTTCTGTAGTCGCTGGGGTCTACAACTTCTGTAGTCGCTGGGGTCTACAACTTCTCTAGTCGCTGGGGTCTACAACCTCTGTAGTCGCTGGGGTCTACAACTCTGTAGTCGCTGGGGTCTACAACTTCTCTAATCGCTGGGGTCTACAACTTCTGTAGTCGCTGGGGTCTACAACTTCTCTAGTCGCTGGGGTCTACAACTTTTGTAGTCGCTGGGGTCTACAACTCTGTAGTCGCTGGGGTCTACAACTTCTCTAGTCGCTGGGGTCTACAACTTCTGTAGTCGCTGGGGTCTACAACTTCTGTAGTCGCTGGGGTCTACAACTTCTGTAGTCGCTGGGGTATACAACTTCTGTAGTCACTGGGGTCTACAACTTCTCTAGTCGCTGGGGTCTACAACTTCTGTAGTCGCTGGGGTCTACAACTTCTGTAGTCGCTGGGGTCTACAACTTCTCTAGTCGCTGGGGTCTACAACTTCTGTAGTCGCTGGGGTCTACAACTTCTGTAGTCGCTGGGGTCTACAACTTCTGTAGTCGCTGGGGTCTACAACTTCTCTAGTCGCTGGGGTCTACAACCTCTGTAGTCGCTGGGGTCTACAACTCTGTAGTCGCTGGGGTCTACAACTTCTCTAATCGCTGGGGTCTACAACTTCTGTAGTCGCTGGGGTCTACAACTTCTCTAGTCGCTGGGGTCTACAACTTCTCTAGTCGCTGGTGTCTACAACTTCTCTAGTCGCTGGGGTCTACAACTTCTGTAGTCGCTGGGGTCTACAACTTCTGTAGTCGCTGGGGTCTACAACTAGCACTGGGTCTGCTGTGGCTGTAGGCAACACACCGATGTATTTTATTTGTCTTATTAACTCTCCAAGGCTGGACAAGCTGCATCCAGCAACTTTATTTACCTCTGCCACGCTATAAAATGTTGCTACTATTTCATGTATTTATAGTTGTTGTTTACAATGAACTCATCAGCGCTATTTATGCTGACTCAGCGTTTCACTCCTATTACAACATCAGTTCTGATGCTGTGGAATATTCTTGTTAAACTCACCATGAATATTAACCAAATATTAGTGATATTGTTATTATAAGTGCTAACACAGACGAACTATTTATAGCGGCGACATGATAACTACCGTGTGTCTCTATGTTTACATCATCGAGTGGTCTGCTGTTTCCTTGCTTCCCTGCTCCCTGTAAATTTATGATAGATCATAAATCATGCCTCTCACCTGAAAAGTAGATGGCTGAAGATATAATCCAACAAGTTGGGACACTTTGACAGCCATTTAGGGCCCGGAAATGGCAAGAACGACACAAAAACGACACGACCCCGTTTCTTCATGAGGATTATTATGAGTCATTCTTCATCTAAGTGGGAATATATATATACATACTAGCAGTCAGCATCCTAATGACAGCAGACATTATGCAGTAAGTGATGTTTTATTATGTTTGTTGGCTCTCATAAAGTCTGCAGGGCGCAGAAATCAGTGATGGAATTGAAAAAAAGCAAACATTGTGATGCGTTTTTGAAATTAATGTGCTGTCTGTGCTTGAAATGATCAAAATAGGTAAATATTACATGTTATTATGAATGTTACTACACGACATATATACTTACATCATGTATATATTACATGTTATTATGAATGTTACTACACGATATATATACTTACATCATGTATATATTACATGTTATTATGAATGTTACTACATGACATATATACTTACATCATGTATATATTACATGTTATTATGAATGTTACTACACGATATATATACTTACATCATGTATATATTACATGTTATTATGAATGTTACTACATGACATATATACTTACATCATGTATATATTACATGTTAATATGAATGTTACTACACGACATATATACTTACATCATGTATATATTACATGTTATTATGAATGTTACTACATGACATATATACTTACACCATGTATATATGACATGTTATTATGAATGTTACTACATGACATATATACTTACATCATGTATATATTACATGTTATTATGAATGTTACTAGATACTACATATATACTTACATCATGTATATATTACATGTTATTATGAATGTTACTACATGACATATATACTTACATCATGTATATATTACATGTTATTATGAATGTTACTACATGACATATATTGTTACATCATGTATATATTACATGTTATTATGAATGTTACTACATGACATATATACTTACATCATGTATATATTACATGTTATTATGAATGTTACTACACGACATATATACTTACATCATGTATATATTACATGTTATTATGAATGTTACTACATGACATATATACTTACACCATGTATATATATGACATGTTATTATGAATGTTACTACATGACATATATACTTACATCATGTATATATTACATGTTATTATGAATGTTACTAGATACTACATATATACTTACATCATGTATATATTACATGTTATTATGAATGTTACTACATGACATATATACTTACATCATGTATATATTACATGTTATTATGAATGTTACTACATGACATATATTGTTACATCATGTATATATTACATGTTATTATGAATGTTACTACATGACATATATACTTACATCATGTATATATTACATGTTATTATGAATGTTACTACATGACATATATACTTACATCATGTATATATTACATGTTATTATGAATGTTACTACATGACATATATACTTACATCATGTATATATTACATGTTATTATGAATGTTACTACATGACATATATACTTACGTCATGTATATAAATTCCTAATGGAGGTGTTTGGATGATTTTTAGAGGCTTTATAGCAGAATAGAGCGACTCCCACAAGCTCCATTGTAAGCAGACTTTTGATCGTATTTATTTAATATTTAGAATGCATTAAAAAAAATCCATCCATGGTCATGTCGTTCATAATGATTCCAAAATCCCCCCCCCCCCCCCCCCCCAAAAAAAAAGATGCAGTTCCCCTTAAAGTGTAGTTATGCACCGCCATGCTTGAACCCATTCATCCCTCAGCCATCACCATGCACGGGGAAGGCGGGGGCGAGGAGGTCACATGACTGAAGTCAAGCCTGACGTCTTTTTACTGCTTTTCCTCAGCGTTTGGCAATGCTGCAATATTGTTGTTCACACTGACTGACGCGCGCGCGCGCACACACACACACACACGACATGCGGAGCCGTGTCCAAGGTCAACGTCCTGATCAGAAACCCCCTCAGTGACACATTTAGAAGATGACGTTTGTGTTGATCTTCCAACTGTCTGCCCTTTGTGCTCCTTTTCCACGTTGGTGGTAGTGAACTTCATTGATTGGTTCAATGTCTCTTAAAGCCACAGTTCACTTTTTTTCCCCCCTTTTTCCTGACGTCCACTTCCTGTGACTCTTAAGTTTCATGCCTCCAAGTGTAACCAAAGAAAAGCAATTTGAGACGCACGTGCAATCAGATCCTTGAAACTGTCAGGGGTGTCGTATTAAAACCACGCTGACCGCAGGGAGTCGAGCTAATTTTGGACGTTCGGCCTCGGGGTCGTATCGACTGGCAATGAATAGGAGGGCGAAATGTGACAGTGGGAGACATTTCCTGACAATGCCAGGATCTACTGGGCCAAAACATCATTCTATACAATAGAGTAGACTAGGGCTGGGCGATATATGGAATATACTGGATATATCGTGGGTTTGTCTCTGTGCGATATAGAAAATGACTATATGGTGATATTGGAGTATACGTTCTCACGCAGGGGGGAGGTGTTTTTTTTAAATGTATTTTTATTTATTTATTTTTTTTCATAAAGAAATACAATCATATGTGCTTACGGACTGTATCCCTGCAGACTGTATTGATCTATATTGATATGTAATCTATATATTGTGTTTTTTATGTTGATTTAATAAAAAATAAAAATTAAAAATTTTTTTTTTTTTTTTTAATTATTATTATTATTTTTTAAATTTCTTGTGCCGCGGCCCGGTGGTTGGAGACCATTGATGTAGACCACCAGGAAGTCTTTTACATTTAGGAAATAATCATAATATGACCCCTTTAATGCGCGCTATGGTCCAAAAAATATGGTTATTGTTTGTTTTTTAAAACATTGCAAATAAACAATTGCCATCATCAAGTTGTTTCAAAAAGTCAAATAGGATTAAAAAAAAAAAATCCTTGAATAGACGAAATAAACCCCGCCTCCCAGCCAAGTCACACAGACGTGTTGACTCACAGCTTAAAGCCTCACTCACTTCCTCTCAACTTAATTGGACTTGGCTCCTTCCCAGGCACCTGCTGTGGAGCTTAGGCACCTTCATAGGACCATGCACTTTGTAGGCACCTTCATAGGACCATGCACTTTGTAGGCACCTTCATAGGACCTTCCTCTTTGTAGGCACCTTCATAGGACCTTCCTCTTTGTAGGCACCTTCATAGGACCTTCCACTTTGTAGGCACCTTCATAGGACCTTCCTCTTTGTAGGCACCTTCATAGGACCATGCACTTTGTAGGCACCTTCATAGGACCTTCCTCTTTGTAGGCACCTTCATAGGACCTTCCACTTTGTAGGCACCTTCATAGGACCATCCTCTTTGTAGGCACCTTCATAGGACCTTCCACTTTGTAGGCACCTTCATAGGACCATCCTCTTTGTAGGCACCTTCATAGGACCTTCCACTTTGTAGGCACCTTCATAGGACCTCCCTCTTTGTAGGCACCTTCATAGGACCATGCACTTTGTAGGCACCTTCATAGGACCTTCCTCTTTGTAGGCACCTTCATAGGACCTTCCTCTTTGTAGGCACCTTCATAGGACCTTCCACTTTGTAGGCACCTTCATAGGACCATCCTCTTTGTAGGCACCTTCATAGGACCTTCCACTTTGTAGGCACCTTCATAGGACCTTCCACTTTGTAGGCACCTTCATAGGACCTTCCTCTTTGTAGGCACCTTCATAGGACCATCCTCTTTGTAGGCACCTTCATAGGACCATGCTCTTTGTAGGCACCTTCATAGGACCTTCCTCTTTGTAGGCACCTTCATAGAACCTTCCACTTTGTAGGCACCTTCATAGGACCATCCTCTTTGTAGGCACCTTCATAGGACCTTCCTCTTTGTAGGCACCTTCATAGGACCTTCCACTTTGTCGGCACCTTCATAGGACCTTCCTCTTTGTAGGCACCTTCATAGGACCTTCCTCTTTGTAGGCACCTTCATAGGACCATGCTCTTTGTAGGCACCTTCATAGGACCATCCTCTTTGTAGGCACCTTCATAGGACCATCCTCTTTGTAGGCACCTTCATAGGACCGTCCTCTTTGTAGGCACCTTCATAGGACCATCCTCTTTGTAGGCACCTTCATAGGACCATCCTCTTTGTAGGCACCTTCATAGGACCATCCGCTTTGTAGGCACCTTCATAGGACCTTCCTCTTTGTAGGCACCTTCATAGGACCTTCCTCTTTGTAGGTAACCATCTGATGGAGCGTCCTCTTTGTAGGCACCTTCATAGGACCATCCTCTTTGTAGGCACCTTCATAGGACCATCCTCTTTGTAGGCACCTTCATAGGACCATCCTCTTTGTAGGCACCTTCATAGGACCTTCCTCTTTGTAGGCACCTTCATAGGACCTTCCTCTTTGTAGGCACCTTCATAGGACCATCCTCTTTGTAGGCACCTTCATAGGACCATGCTCTTTGTAGGCACCTTCATAGGACCTTCCTCTTTGTAGGCAACCATCTGATGGAGCGTCCTCCTGCTGGATTGTTGACATACACCTGCATTATTTCTCCCTACTTACTACATCTCTGTATTAGTCACCTGTGTGTGTGTGTGTGTGTGTGTGTGTGTGTGTGTGTGTGTGTGTGTGTGTGTGTGTGTGTGTGTGTGTGTGTGTGTGTGTGTGTGTGTGTGTGTGAGGTTAAACGCAGTTCACTTCCAATCTCATTAGTCAAAGGGGATCAGGCCGTCTGAGTGAGGCTCTCATAAAAAAAAAGAAACAAGTCTTATTCAGAAAGTGTTGAGGCACGTGTCATGTTGCACCACCTGTTGATGTCATGTTGCACCACCTGTGGATGTCATGTTGCACCACCTGTGGATGTCATGTTGCACCCCCTGTGGATGTCATGTTGCACCCCCTGTGGATGTCATGTTGCACCACTTGTGGATGTCATGTTGCACTACCTTTGTATGTCATGTTGCACCCCCTGTGGATGTCAAGTTGCACCACCTGTGGATGTCATGTTGCACCACCTGTGGATGTCATGTTGCACCACCTGTGGATGTCGAGTTGTGCCACCTGTGGATGTCAAGTTGCACCACCTGTGGATGTCATGTTGCATTACCTGTGGATGTCATGTTGCACCACCTGTGGATGTCATGTTGCGCTACCTGTGGATGTCATGTTGCGCCACCTGTGGATGTCATGTTGCGCCACCTGTGGATGTCATGTTGCACCACCTGTGTATGTCATGTTGCACCACTTGTGGATGTCATGTTGCACCCCCTGTGGATGTCATGTTGCACCACCTGTGGATGTCATGTTGCACCACCTGTGGATGTCATGTTAAGCTACCTGTGGATGTCATGTTGCGCCACCTGTGGATGTCATGTTGCGCCACCTGTGGATGTCGAGTTGTGCCACCTGTGGATGTCAAGTTGCACCACCTGTGGATGTCATGTTGCATTACCTGTGGATGTCATGTTGCACCACCTGTGGATGTCATGTTGCGCTACCTGTGGATGTCATGTTGCGCCACCTGTGGATGTCATGTTGCGCCACCTGTGGATGTCATGTTGCACCCCCTGTGGATGTCATGTTGCGCCACCTGTGGATGTCATGTTGCACCACCTGTGTATGTCATGTTGCACCACTTGTGGATGTCATGTTGCACCCCCTGTGGATGTCATGTTGCACCACCTGTGGATGTCATGTTGCACCACCTGTGGATGTCATGTTAAGCTACCTGTGGATGTCATGTTGCGCCACCTGTGGATGTCATGTTGCGCCACCTGTGGATGTCATGTTGCACCACCTGTGGATGTCATGTTGCACCACCTGTGGATGTCATGTTGCACCACCTGTGGATGTCATGTTGCACCCCCTGTGGATGTCATGTTGCACCACCTGTGGATGTCATGTTGCACCACCTTTGTATGTCATGTTGCACCCCCTGTGGATGTCAAGTTGCACCCCCTGTGGATGTCAAGTTGCACCACCTGTGGATGTCATGTTGCACCACCTGTGGATGTCATGTTGCACCACCTGTGGATGTCGAGTTGTGCCACCTGTGGATGTCAAGTTGCACCACCTGTGGATGTCATGTTGCATTACCTGTGGATGTCATGTTGCATTACCTATGGATGTCATGTTGCACCACCTGTGGATGTCATGTTGCGCCACCTGTGGATGTCATGTTGCGCCACTTGTGGATGTCATGTTGCGCCACCTGTGGATGTCATGTTGCACCACCTGTGGATGTCATGTTGCACCACCTGTGGATTTCATGTTGCACCCCCTGTGGATGTCGAGTTGTGCCACCTGTGGATGTCAAGTTGCACCACCTGTGGATGTCATGTTGCATTACCTGTGGATGTCATGTTGCATTACCTATGGATGTCATGTTGCACCACCTGTGGATGTCATGTTGCACCACCTGTGGATGTCATGTTGCGCCACTTGTGGATGTTATGTTGCACCACCTGTGGATGTCATGTTGCACCACCTGTGGATGTCATGTTGCACCACCTGTGGATTTCATGTTGCACCCCCTGTGGATGTCATGTTGCACCACCTGTGGATGTCGAGTTGTGCCACCTGTGGATGTCAAGTTGCACCACCTGTGGATGTCATGTTGCATTACCTGTGGATGTCATGTTGCATTACCTATGGATGTCATGTTGCACCACCTGTGGATGTCATGTTGCACCACCTGTGGATGTCATGTTGCGCCACTTGTGGATGTCATGTTGCACCACCTGTGGATGTCATGTTGCACCACCTGTGGATTTCATGTTGCACCCCCTGTGGATGTCAAGTTGCACCACCTGTGGATGTCATGTTGCACCCCCTGTGGATGTCAAGTTGCACCACCTGTGGATGTCATGTTGCACCACCTGTGGATGTCATGTTGCACCACCTGTGGATGTCGAGTTGCGCCACCTGTGGATGTCAAGTTGCACCACCTGTGGATGTCATGTTGCATTACCTGTGGATGTCATGTTGCATTACCTGTGGATGTCATGTTGCACCACCTGTGGATGTCATGTTGCACCACCTGTGGATGTCATGTTACACCACCTGTGGATGTCATGTTGCACCACCTGTGGAGGTCATGTTGCGCCACCTGTGGATGTCATGTTGCACCACCTGTGGATGTCATTTTGCACCACCTGTGGATGTCATGTTGCACCACCTGTGGATGTCATGTTGCGCCACCTGTGGATGTCATGTTGCACCACCTGTGGATGTCATGTTGCACCACCTGTGGATGTCATGTTGCGCCACCCATGGATGTCATGTTGCACCACCTATGGATGTCATGTTGCACCACCTGTGGATATTTAACAACATCAACAAGTGGTCACTTGTTATCAAACTTCCTTTTGATCAGATTAGAGACTAAACCACTAGAGTAGTGTTGGTCACTAGAGGAGACTAAACCACTAGAGTAGTGTTGGTCACTAGATGAGACTAAACCACTAGAGTAGTGTTGGTCACTAGAGGACACTAAACCACTAGAGTAGTGTTGGTCACTAGAGGAGACTAAACCACTAGAGTAGTGTTGGCCACTAGAGGAGACTAAACCACTAGAGTAGTGATGGTCACTAAAGGAGACTAAACCACTAGAGTAGTGTTGGTCACTAGAGGAGACTAAACCACTAGAGTAGTGATGGTCACTAGAGGAGACTAAACCACTTGAGTAGTGTTGGTCACTAGAGGACACTAAACCACTAGAGTAGTGATGGTCACTAGAGGAGACTAAACCACTAGAGTAGTGTTGGTCACTAGAGGAGACTAAACCACTAGAGTAGTGATGGTCACTAGAGGAGACTAAACCACTTGAGTAGTGTTGGTCACTAGAGGAGACTAAACCACTAGAGTAGTGATGGTCACTAGAGGAGACTAAACCACTTGAGTAGTGTTGGTCACTAGAGGACACTAAACCACTAGAGTAGTGTTGGTCACTAGAGGAGACTAAACCACTTGAGTAGTGTTGGTCACTAGAGGACACTAAACCACTAGAGTAGTGTTGGTCACTAGAGGAGACTAAACCACTTGAGTAGTGTTGGTCACTAGAGGAGACTAAATCACTTGAGTAGTGTTGGTCACTAGAGGAGACTAAACCACTAGAGTAGTGTTGGTCACTAGAGGACACTAAACCACTAGAGTAGTGTTGGTCACTAGAGGAGACTAAACCACTTGAGTAGTGTTGGTCACTGGAGGAGACTAAACCACTTGAGTAGTGTTGGCCACTAGAGGAGACTAAACCACTAGAGTAGTGTTGGTCACTAGAGGAGACTAAACCACTTGAGTAGTGTTGGTCACTAGAGTAGACTAAACCACTAGAGTAGTGATGGTCACTAGAGGAGACTAAACCACTAGAGTAGTGTTGGTCACTAGAGGAGACTAAACCACTAGAGTAGTGATGGTCACTAGAGGAGACTAAACCACTTGAGTAGTGTTGGTCACTAGAGGAGACTAAACCACTAGAGTAGTGATGGTCACTAGAGGAGACTAAACCACTTGAGTAGTGTTGGTCACTAGAGGACACTAAACCACTAGAGTAGTGATGGTCACTAGAGGAGACTAAACCACTAGAGTAGTGTTGGTCACTAGAGGAGACTAAACCACTAGAGTAGTGTTGGTCACTAGAGGAGACTAAACCACTTGAGTAGTGTTGGTCACTAGAGGACACTAAACCACTAGAGTAGTGTTGGTCACTAGAGGAGACTAAACCACTTGAGTAGTGTTGGTCACTAGAGGAGACTAAACCACTAGAGTAGTGTTGGCCACTAGAGGAGACTAAACCACTAGAGTAGTGTTGGCCACTAGAGGAGACTAAACCACTAGAGTAGTGTTGGTCACTAGAGGAGACTAAACCACTTGAGTAGTGTTGGTCACTAGAGGAGACTAAACCACTAGAGTAGTGATGGTCACTAGAGGAGACTAAACCACTTGAGTAGTGTTGGTCACTAGAGGACACTAAACCACTAGAGTAGTGATGGTCACTAGAGGAGACTAAACCACTAGAGTAGTGTTGGTCACTAGAGGAGACTAAACCACTAGAGTAGTGATGGTCACTAGAGGAGACTAAACCACTTGAGTAGTGTTGGTCACTAGAGGACACTAAACCACTAGAGTAGTGTTGGTCACTAGAGGAGACTAAACCACTAGAGTAGTGATGGTCACTAGAGGAGACTAAACCACTAGAGTAGTGTTGGTCACTAGAGGAGACTAAACCACTTGAGTAGTGATGGTCACTAGAGGAGACTAAACCACTTGAGTAGTGTTGGTCACTAGAGGAGACTAAACCACTAGAGTAGTGTTGGTCACTAGAGGACACTAAACCACTAAAAAAGTGATGGTCACTAGAGGAGACTAAACCACTAGAGTAGTGTTGGTTACTAGAGGAGACTAAACCACTAGAGTAGTGTTGGCCACTAGAGGACACTAAACCACTTGAGTAGTGTTGGTCAATAGAGGAGACTAAACCACTTGAGTAGTGTTGGTCACTAGAGGAGACTAAACCACTAGAGTAGTGATGGTCACTAGAGCAGACTAAACCACTAGATTAGTGTTGGTCACTAGAGGAGACTAAACCACTTGAGTAGTGTTGGTCACTAGAGGACACTAAACCACTAAAGTAGTGTTGGTCACTAGAGGAGACTAAACCACTAGAGTAGTGTTGGTTACTAGAGGAGACTAAACCACTAGAGTAGTGTTGGCCACTAGAGGACACTAAACCACTAGAGTAGTGTTGGTCACTAGAGGAGACTAAACCACTTGAGTAGTGTTGGTCACTAGAGGAGACTAAACCACTAGAGTAGTGTTGGTCACTAGAGGAGACTAAACCACTAGAGTAGTGTTGGCCACTAGAGGACACTAAACCACTTGAGTAGTGTTGGTCAATAGAGGAGACTAAACCACTTGAGTAGTGTTGGTCACTAGAGGAGACTAAACCACTAGAGTAGTGATGGTCACTAGAGCAGACTAAACCACTAGATTAGTGTTGGTCACTAGAGGAGACTAAACCACTTGAGTAGTGTTGGTCACTAGAGGACACTAAACCACTAAAGTAGTGTTGGTCACTAGAGGAGACTAAACCACTAGAGTAGTGTTGGTTACTAGAGGAGACTAAACCACTAGAGTAGTGTTGGCCACTAGAGGACACTAAACCACTAGAGTAGTGTTGGTCACTAGAGGAGACTAAACCACTTGAGTAGTGTTGGTCACTAGAGGAGACTAAACCACTAGAGTAGTGTTGGTCACTAGAGGAGACTAAACCACTTGAGTAGTGTTGGTCACTAGAGGAGACTAAACCACTAGAGTAGTGTTGGTCACTAGAGGAGACTAAACCACTAGAGTAGTGATGGTCACTAGAGCAGACTAAACCACTAGATTAGTGTTGGTCACTAGAGGAGACTAAACCACTTGAGTAGTGTTGGTCACTAGAGGACACTAAACCACTAGAGTAGTGATGGTCACTAGAGGAGACTAAACCACTAGAGTAGTGTTGGTCACTAGAGGAGACTAAACCACTTGAGTAGTGTTGGTCACTAGAGGACACTAAACCACTAGAGTAGTGTTGGTCACTAGAGGAGACTAAACCACTAGAGTAGTGTTGGTCACTAGAGGAGACTAAACCACTTGAGTAGTGTTGGTCACTAGAGGACACTAAACCACTAAAGTAGTGTTGGTCACTAGAGGAGACTAAACCACTAGAGTAGTGTTGGTCACTAGAGGACACTAAACCACTAAAGTAGTGTTGGTCACTAGAGGAGACTAAACCACTAGAGTAGTGTTGGTCACTAGAGGACACTAAACCACTAGAGTAGTGTTGGTCACTAGAGGAGACTAAACCACTAGAGTAGTGTTGGTCACTAGAGGAGACTAAACCACTTGAGTAGTGTTGGTCACTAGAGGACACTAAACCACTAAAGTAGTGTTGGTCACTAGAGGAGACTAAACCACTAGAGTAGTGTTGGTCACTAGAGGACACTAAACCACTAAAGTAGTGTTGGTCACTAGAGGAGACTAAACCACTAGAGTAGTGTTGGTCACTAGAGGAGACGAAACCACTAGAGTAGTGTTGGTCACTAGAGGAGACTAAACCACTAGAGTAGTGATGGTCACTAGAGGAGACTAAACCACTTGAGTAGTGTTGGTCACTAGAGGACACTAAACCACTAGAGTAGTGTTGGTCACTAGAGGAGACTAAACCACTAGAGTAGTGTTGGTCACTAGAGGACACTAAACCACTAAAGTAGTGTTGGTCACTAGAGGAGACTAAACCACTAGAGTAGTGTTGGTCACTAGAGGAGACGAAACCACTAGAGTAGTGTTGGTCACTAGAGGAGACTAAACCACTAGAGTAGTGATGGTCACTAGAGGAGACTAAACCACTTGAGTAGTGTTGGTCACTAGAGGACACTAAACCACTAGAGTAGTGTTGGTCACTAGAGGAGACTAAACCACTAGATTAGTGTTGGTCACTAGAGGAGACTAAACCACTAGAGTAGTGTTGGTCACTAGAGGACACTAAACCACTAGATTAGTGTTGGTCACTAGAGGAGACTAAACCACTTGAGTAGTGTTGGTCACTAGAGGAGACTAAACCACTTGAGTAGTGTTGGTCACTAGAGGACACTAAACCACTAAAGTAGTGTTGGTCACTAGAGGAGACTAAACCACTAGAGTAGTGTTGGTCACTAGAGGACACTAAACCACTAAAGTAGTGTTGGTCACTAGAGGAGACTAAACCACTAGAGTAGTGTTGGTCACTAGAGGAGACGAAACCACTAGAGTAGTGTTGGTCACTAGAGGAGACTAAACCACGAGAGTAGTGATGGTAACTAGAGGAGACTAAACCACTTGAGTAGTGTTGGTCACTAGAGGACACTAAACCACTAGAGTAGTGATGGTCACTAGAGGAGACTAAACCACTAAAGTAGTGTTGGTCACTAGAGGAGACGAAACCACTAGAGTAGTGATGGTCACTAGAGGAGACTAAACCACTTGAGTAGTGTTGGTCACTAGAGGACACTAAACCACTAGAATAGTGTTGGTCACTAGAGGAGACTAAACCACTAGAGTAGTGTTGGTCAATAGAGGAGACTAAACCACTAGAGTAGTGTTGGTCACTAGAGGACACTAAACCACTAGATTAGTGTTGGTCACTAGAGGAGACTAAACCACTAGAGTAGTGTTGGTCACTAGAGGACACTAAACCACTTGAGTAGTGTTGGTCACTAGAGGACACTAAACCACTAGAGTAGTGATGGTCACTAGAGGAGACTAAACCACTAGAGTAGTGTTGGTCACTAGAGGACACTAAACCACTTGAGTAGTGTTGGTCACTAGAGGACACTAAACCACTAGAGTAGTGTTGGTCACTAGAGGAGACTAAACCACTAGAGTAGTGTTGGTCACTAGAGGAGACTAAACCACTTGAGTAGTGTTGGTCACTAGAGGACACTAAACCACTAAAGTAGTGTTGGTCACTAGAGGAGACTAAACCACTAGAGTAGTGTTGGTCACTAGAGGACACTAAACCACTAAAGTAGTGTTGGTCACTAGAGGAGACGAAACCACTAGAGTAGTGTTGGTCACTAGAGGAGACTAAACCACTAGAGTAGTGATGGTCACTAGAGGAGACTAAACCACTTGAGTAGTGTTGGTCACTAGAGGACACTAAACCACTAGAGTAGTGTTGGTCACTAGAGGAGACTAAGCCACTAGAGTAGTGTTGGTCAATAGAGGAGACTAAACCACTAGAGTAGTGTTGGTCACTAGAGGAGACTAAACCACTTGAGTAGTGTAAACCACTAGTTTTTATATACAAATATGCATGAAAACACTCCTACAGACATCACACATGGGAATGGTTTAGTTAGTATGAATTGTTTTAGTTATACTGTAAAACTTGCTCGGAGTGATGAATGAAGAATCCATGCGAGTAGAAACGCTGTGGATGGTGAGAAGACAACAGAAGGGTAGTGTAGTCGAAAAGATGACACAATAGCACAAATAATAACACACTAGTTCAGTGTCTCTGCTTGTTTTTTTTAAAGAATATTTGCAGTATCGCCATCAGCGAACAAAAATCAATAAAGTAGCCGCATCGTTTAATGAGCCGCCGGGGTTCAAAGTGTAGGAAAAAAGTAGCGGCTTATAGTCTGGAATTTGTGGTGTATACATAAGATAAGATAGGATAGGATAGGACTTTATTGTCATTGCACAAGTACAACGAAACTATGTTTTCAGCACAAACCCGTTCAAGATGAGACAAACAAACAGTGTACAGGGTTACAGAACAGGAACGCTGATGGGTCGCCACATGGCGCCCCGTAAATGATAAGAAAAAGGTAAAACGCTGGGGAAGAAGATGAGTAAAAAAGTACAATCTAGACTGGGCTCCTAAGGGGGCCTAGTCTGGAGTGGGGAAAAACCTCCATGCAATGCACACTTAAACACGTTACATTTAATCACGACAACTCGCAACAGAGGGGGGGGGGGGAGTTGGGGCCCTGGAGGTCGACTGCTGCTATGAAGCGCTGCCAGCCTTCCATCACCTCGAGGGGACACAAGCATGTGATATATTTTATTGTTGTTTACATGCATGTCTTCCTAATTCATCTACATTCAAAAAATGACAAAACGTTTCCAGAAATGGAGTGCGAATTCTAGTCACTCAGAAGCGAGCATGATTATATTTGCAAAGCAGACTTGAATGGGTTCCATTGTGCAGGTGTACCTAATGAAATGGCCGACCAATGACTCGATGGCGCTGCTCTCTGCTCCTCGCAGCCATCCGCTTTGGCCGTATGCCGCAATCGGAGAAGCTGAAGCTGAAGGCGGAGATGGTGACGGGGGAGCGGGAGGTGGAGGACCCCCAGCTGGCCGACCAGAAGACGCTGGCTCGGCAGATTTACGAGGCCTACCTCAAGAACTTCAACATGAACAAAGCCAAGGCACGCACCATCCTCACGGGGAAGACCAACACTCCGGTAGGTGGATTTTCTTCAAAATAGCCATTGTGCGGCACTTTCCTCACAGGTCACCACCTCTTGTTGACACTTTTAATACGTTTCTTCCCCACTGGAGGGATTTTGGCGTCCGTCTTAGCACATGTTCAACTTTGCACTCAGGCTTGTGTCTCAATAGCTGGCAGATGATGTGTGCTGCACTTTCTCAATCACAAGTGCGCAAAGAAGCTCTAGAAGAAGGGAAAAGGGAACCCCCACATGCTCCTCTTAGAGTGACTGGATGAATGTGTGAAGCTGACGTCTACATCAACACTGAAAATGTGGGTTTATTTGGAAAAATGCGCTCTTTGTTTCAAAGTGAGTCTCCAGGCACTTTGTGGGCATCGCATGCTGCATTCAGGGGTTCTGGGAATTTGGAAAATGCCCAACTTGACACTTACTAGGTTCCAACTGAAAGCATTTCTAACCACATGTAAACAAAAAACATGCCAAAAACAGTCTTGAGTCCTGGCAAGACTATTTTGATTTATTAGTTTTATGTCAAATCAAGAACCCTGTTGCGTCCTTGGGTATTTGGACAGAGATACCTTTTTTTATTTTTTTATTTTATTTTTTATAAATATGTTCCTGATTGAATACAAGAGAGTGTTTTTTCCCCTAGAAAAATACCTGAAAAAGAAGAGTTGCTTTTGCATAATATTGAGAAACAAAACTGTCAGGTTCAAACACCCGAAGACATTTATTAAACAAGACAAGAAGCAAGGAATCAAACAGAGGCAGAATTAAATTTGGCTTAGTGAGGAGAAACGCGTACCCTTGTACAGTGTTAAAGTTAAAGTACCAATGATTGTCACACACGAAATGTGTCCTCTGCATTTGACCCATCCCCTTGTTCACCCCCTGGGAGGTAAGGGGAGCAGTGGGCAGCAGCGGTGCTGCGCCCGGGAATCATTTTTGGTGATTTAACCCCCAATTCTAACCCTTGATGCTGAGTGCCAAGCAGGGAAATAATGGGTCCCATTTTTATAGTCTTTGGTATGACTCGGCCGGGGTTTGAACTCACAACCTACCCATCTCAGGGCGGACACTCTAACCACTAAGCCACTGAGTAGGTATCGCTACGCTCCGCCGAAAGATTGTACACCTCCTCTTTTATTTGGACTTTCCCCGATTACATGGCAACAGCTGTTTCTAAAGGGACGGGGGTCGTAAACCGCCATCGCCTTTGATTACAAAACAGTTCAAAGAAAAGGTCGGTTCATAGAAAAGGTCGTAAAAGAGTTCAAAGAAGAGGTGCCTGGAACTTGGGCAGATCCTGCTTTCTCTCCGCTTTGTAGTTCTCGGGTCAAAACAAAATATTTCTGTGGATTACAATAGAAGAAAGAAACAGAACACCTTCGTGTTGCTTCCCATCCTACACAGTGGAGTTTTACAAGCCCTCTTCTTGGTAGGTTCAAAGACAGCTTTTGTCTTTTTGCCGGGAACTCATGGCAACACAAAGTTTTGTGATAACTTAGATACAATTATTCTGACAAAAACACCAGATATGTCTTACCTTATACACACACCAAATGTTCTATATTTTCAATGGAACATATAAAATGTTGGTGTTGTTTACTTGAGTCATATTGCAGTCTACATGAGATAGGCTCCAGAACCCCCGCGACCCCGAACGGGACAAGCGGTAGAAAAATGGATGGATGTATCTCTTATGTGTGACTGCCATCATATTGCAGTCTACATGTATCTCTCATGTGTGACTGCCATCTACTGTTCACACTTATCATTACACCATGTACCAAATAAAATAGTTTCGAGTTACATTTACATTTATCTCTAAGATTATTTTTGTCCTCTTTTTTTGAGAATAATTGTTGTACATTCTTGGCTAGCAGGTTATATTTTGCTTTGTGTATCATTTTAGCTGTTTGCAAAGTCACTATGTGGTGGAATTTCAGTATTTTTGATTCAATAAATAAAGTGTTTGTATGTTCTCTATATCCAACATGATGTATTATTATAACTCATCTTTTTTGTAATGAATGAGGTGTACTTTTGTAGTTATTCCCCATATTTCTACACAATAACTCAGATATGTAACACTAGCGAATTGAACATTTTATATTGAATTTAAAATGATAATATTAACAATTTTAATTGTTTATCGTCACATCGCCGGTCTGTAGTTACTCAGATTGAGTGTTAGGGAGGCTACGCTGCAAAAAGTCAGTGTTCAAAAACAAGAAAAAATTAAAGCTGCAAGCAGCGTTGGTCGGGTCCGCATTTTGGCAGGTGCTAGTCCTAGGTGTCCCAATACTTTTGTCCAGTGGTAGTCCTGAGTGAGACCTACATAGAGGTTTTTGTTTCGTGTCTCTACGATATTCGTACTGGGAGTTAGATACTTTTGTGTAGTGTACCTACCTTCTCTGCGTTCTGTGCTCACGCTGGTGCTTTCTGCTTTTAAGCAGCCATCTTAAAACAACAGCAGCGGAGCAACTTTAGTGCTGCGGGTCTTTGAAGGCACGTAAAATAAAAACGGTAGCACTAAATAAAACGCCGTCGGCAACTTTTAATCAGAAGGGTTCAATCTCTCTCCTGTAGCAGTTTGAAGCCGAAACGACAAACGCGCTCGGGGGAGATAATGTTTGATGTTTGGTGACCGGTTTTAACAGAAATTTTGTTTTGAAGGAGGGATAGCAAACTTCCTGTTGATTTTTGCTGAAGGATGTTAATATAAGAAATGTAGGTCTAGGTGAGACCTACATAGAGGTATTTGTTTCATGTCTCTAAGACGTTCCTACCGGAAGTTACAAGCAGTTTTGTCTGAGTTTTCCTCTAAAAAACAGTTTTGTCTCTGTTTTATTGAAAAATTACGCTAGAGCGCAATTTTGAGTTTTGGGGTTCGGTTTTTTTTTTAGATCGCAATTTCCAGCAGTCCCGAAGTGTGTGAGAATTTTGGTGAGTTTTGAAGTATTTTAAAGGGGGGCAAATTACAGCTCAAAGAGGCAAAAATTAGTGTTTTTAGTACATTTTTGTCTTAAATGGGAAATTGCCAACTTCCTGTTGATTTTTGCCCGAGGATGTGTCATTATGAGTTGTAGGTCTAAGTGAGACCTACATACAGGTTTTTGTTTCATGTCTCTACGACTTTCCTAGTGGGAGTTACAGGCAGTTTCATGTCTCTAAGACGTTCCTACCGGAAGTTACAAGCAGTTTTGTCTGAGTTTTCCTCTAAAAAGCAGTTTTGTCTCTGTTTTATTGAAAAATTGCGCTAGAGCGCAATTTTGAGTTTTGGGGTTCGGTTTTTTTTTAGATCGCAATTTCCAGCAGTCCCGAAGTGTGTGAGAATTTTGGTGAGTTTTGAAGTATTTTAAGGGGGTCAAATTACAGCTCAAAGAGGCAAAAATTAGTGTTTTTAGTACATTTTTGTCTTAAATGGGAAATTGCCAACTTCCTGTTGATTTTTGCCCGAGGATGTGTCATTATGAGTTGTAGGTCTAAGTGAAACCTACATACAGGTTTTTGTTTCATGTCTCTACGACCTTCCTAGTGGGAGTTACAGGCAGTTTCATGTCTCTAAGACGTTCCTACCGGAAGTTACAAGCAGTTTTGTCTGAGTTTTCCTCTAAAAAGCAGTTTTGTCTCTGTTTTATTGAAAAATTGCACTAGAGCGCAATTTTGAGTTTTGGGGTTCCGTTTTTTTTATATCGCAATTTCCAGCAGTCCCGAAGTGTGTGAGAATTTTGGTGAGTTTTGAAGTATTTTAAGGGGGTCAAATTACAGCTCAAAGAGGCAAAAATGAGTGTTTTTAGTACATTTTTGTCTTAAATGGGAAATTGCCAACTTCCTGTTGATTTTTGCCCGAGGATGTGTCATTATGAGTTGTAGGTCTAAGTGAGACCTACATACAGGTTTTTGTTTCATGTCTCTACGACCTTCCTAGTGGGAGTTACAGGCAGTTTGTTTTTGTTTTTTCCTAGGTGGCGCTAGAGCACAATTTTGATTTTTGGGGTTTGATTTTTTTATTTTATGGCAATTTTTGCAGGTCCTGATGTGTGTGTCAAATTTGGTGAGTTTTGAAGCATGTTAAGTGGGTCAAATTAGAGTTTTTTTGTGGCGGCGGAATAATAATAATAAAGAATAATAATAAAACCTTACAAATTCAATAGGGTCCTTTCGTCCCATTGCAAAAGGACTCCCTTTGGGATTCCTTTGACAATGGTCCTGTGCGGACCCTAAAAATACAAAAAATGTTGGGGTATTTTACTTGAACTAAGCAAAATGATCTGCCAATAGAACAAGAAAATTTGGCTTGTCAAGACTTTCCAAAACAAGTAAAATTAGCTAACCTCAATGAACCCCAAAAGTAGCTTAAAATAAGTATATTCTCACTAATAACAAGTGCCCTTTTCTTGGTAGAAAAAACAAATATGAGACCTTTTTTCTCAATATGTTGAAAAATATTCTTAAATGAAGTAAATCAGGGACGTCCAAAGTACGGCCCGGGGGCCATATGCGGCCCGCAGGTCATTTGTTAACGGCCCATTTTAAAATACGATTAAAAAAATTAAAAACATAAAAAGTGGTATGAAAGAGCAAACAGGTGAAATGTAACAAGAAAATGTTGCAATGTTTACTCTAATCACACAATGCTGCCATGCAGGCTGTTTCTTTCTTTAAAAAATAATATTGAATCAAAATCAATGTTATTATGAATTATTGACCTATTCAAGGCTCCAATTACGTCACATTAAATATTCCACTTTGAGATATTTTGTTGGGAAAATGTTGCATATTTTGTGTTTGCCATATAAAAAATTTAGCTTTTTTTTTTTTTTTTTAAAAGAAGGGCCTAAAACGAACAAAAAACATAAACAACAATACAACGTATAATTGACGAAAGGATCTGAAGTTGATCTCGAGATTATTGTGTTAAAAGTAAACAGTAAAAAAAATGTATAATTTATTTTTTAACACTTTAATGAGTAGGACCCTTTTGGTTCCCCAATCATTTTTGTGTGATTTGTTTTTAAGTGTCATTGCTCAAAAAATAATAATGGATTAAAATCAATGGTGTTATGAGTTATTGACCTTTTTAAGACTCAAATTATTATATAATCTGAAATACTCCTCTTAAAAATGTTATTGGGTGAAAATATTGCATATTTTGTGTTTTTTTTACATAAAAAAACAGGGTTTTCTTTGACAAAAAGAGCATACGACTTAAATCTTTAAAAACGTTATATTGACAGATAGACCTAATGTTGATCTAGAGATAATAATACTGAATATTGACACATTTTAAATATTTTTTGCACCAAAATCCTTTGGGGTCCCCGGGATCAAGCCTGAGTGGAGGCCTTAATGTATATTTTGTATACATATATTGTATTGGTTTTTAAAATAAAAAAAATATCAAAATGGCCCCCGCTTGCTTTGATTTTTCAGTGTGCGGCCCTCAGTGGAAAAAGTTTGGGCACCCCTGAAGTAAATGCTAGTGCCATTATCTTGACATATTGATATTACATTTCTTGAAACCAGCAAACTTATACTATAAACTAATTTATTGTTCTTAATGGAAAGACAACAAGGCAAGCGCTTGTTACTCTCGGGGTCTCCTAGCCGCTCAGGCAAATCATATTGTCTAAAAATGCATTTTTCCATCCATAACATGACATCATCGTGCCAAGTGCGTGCTCTTTCAGTCAATTAGTGTGCAAGGAATATATATATATATATATATATATATATATATATATATATATATATATATATATATATATATATATATATATATATATATATATATATATATATATATATATATATATATATATATATATATATATATATATATATATATATATATATATATATATATATATATATATATATATATATGCACTGCAAAAAGTGAAATCTAAGTAAGATGAAATATCTCAAATAAGGGTGATATTTGCTTATTTTCTGTCTGATAAGATCATTCTTCTCACTAAGCAGATTTGATGTTAGAGTGTTTTACTTGTTTTAAGTGTTTTGCTCCTAAATGATGTCAGTAAGATATTACAGCTTGTTGCTGAGATTTGATGACCTATATTGAGTAAAACATGCTTGAAACTAGAATATCAAGTGTTGCAAAGCTGCGTCATCAACACTCACAAGTAGAAAACTACTTTTTTAAAGTCATCATTTCTTATTTCAAGCATGAAAAAAAAAAAATCATGACTTTGACACAATTGTGTCTCATAATTAAAACAGATGACAGCCAAATGGACTTTGCTGTTTTATTTTCAATGAAACAATAGAAAACACGTACTCATATAGTAGTACAGTTGGCACAGTACAGTAATAGTTCATGCACAAAAAGATAAATTCCTCTAAATTACAATTAAAACATTTTTGTCCGGGGGCCGGGCTGTATATATGCACACTAATTGACTGAAAGAGCACGCACTTGGCGCGATGATGTCATGTTATCCATGGAAAAATGCATTTTTAGACAATATGATTTGCCTGAGCGGCTAGGAGACCCCGAGAGTAACAAGCGCTTGCCTTGTTGCCTTTCCATTAAGAACAATAAATTAGTTTTTAGTATAAGATTGCTGGTTTCAAGAAATGTAATGCCGAGTGCATATCATTATGTCAAGATAATGGCAGTAGCGTTTACTTCATTTAAGAATATTTTCCAACATATTGAGCAAAAAGGTCTCATATTTGTTTTTTCTACCAAGAAAAGTGCACTTGTTTTTAGTGAGAATATACTTATTTTAAGGTATTTTTGGGTTCATTGAGGTTAGCTCATTTTACTTGTTTTGGAAAGTCTTGACAAGCCAAATGTTCTTGTTCTATTGGCAGATAATTTTGCTTAGTTTAAATAAAATACCCCTCATTTTTGTATTTTTCTTTCTTGTTTTTGAACATTGACTTTTTGCAGTGTGTATATATATATATATATATATATATATATATATATATATATATGTATATGTATATATATATATATATGTATATATATATATATATATATATATATATATATATATATATATATATATATATATATATATATATATGTATATGTATATATATATGTATATATATATATATATATGTATATATATATATGTATATGTATATATATATATATATATGTATATGTATATGTATATATATATATATATGTATATATATATATATATGTATATGTATATATATATATATATATATATATATATATATATATATATATATATTAGGGCTGCAACAACCAATCGATTAAATCGATTATAAAAATAGTTGCCGATTAATTTAGTCATCGATTCGTTGGATCTATGCTATGCGCATGCGCAGAGGCTTTTTTTTTATTTATTTATTTTTTTTATAAATAAACCTTTATTTATAAACTGCAACATGTACAAACAGCTGAGAAACAATAATCAAAATAAGTATGGTGCCAGTATGCTGTTTTTTTTTCCAATAAAATACTGGAAAGGATAGAAAAGTAGTTTGTCTCTTAACCGATTAATCGAAGCAATAATCGACAGATTAATCGATTATCAAATTAATCGTTAGTTGCAGCCCTAATATATATATATATATATATATATATATATATATATATATATATATATATATATATATATATATATATATATATATATATATATATATATATATATATATATATATATATATGTATGTGATGACACCAAAAAGTATTCCCCGGCGGGGCCACCGCTGCTGCCCACTGCTCCCCGGCATTCCTGGAGACAAGGACTACTGCATCACAAGTGATGTCCTCTTCTTTTTTTTTTTCTTTTTATATATATATATATATATATATATATATATATATATATATATATATATATATATATATATATATATATATATATATATATATATATATATATATATATATACACAGCCCGGCCCTCGGCCAAATTGTTTTTAATTGTAATTTTGAAGAGTTTATCTGAATGTGCATGAACTATTTCTGTTCAAAATTGTTAGAAATGTTAAATGTTTAAATATTAACTGTCAGTTTACTGTACTGTGCCAACTGTACTACTATATGAGTACGTGTTTTCTATTGTTTCATTGAAAATAAAACAGCAAAGTCCATTTGGCTGTCATCTGTTTTAATTATGAGACACAATTGTGTCAAAGTCATGATTTTTTTTTTTTGACATGCTTGAAATAAGAAATGATGACTTTAAAAAAGTATTTTTATACTTGTGAGTGTTGATGACACAGCTTTGCAACACTTGATATTCTAGTTTCAAGCATGTTTTACTCAATATAGGTCATCAAATCTCAGCAACAAGCTGTAATATCTTACTGACATCATTTAGGACCAAAACACTTAAAACAAGTAAAACACTCTAACATCAAATCTGCTTAGTGACAAGAATTATCTTATCAGACAGAAAATAAGCAAATATCAGCCTTGTTTGACATATTTCCTCTTACTTAGATGTCAGTGTAGGAGTGGTGAAGTATTGATTGAAGATGTCCGGTGGTCTAAAGCATGTGTGTGCTGTCTGCCAGCCATTGGTCATCCACGACATGGAGACCTTGCAGCTGGCGGAGAAGACGCTGGTGGCCAAGATGGTGGACTCGGCGGGCGTGCTGAAGGACCGGGAGGCGGAGGTGCGCATCTTCCACTGCTGCCAGTGCACCTCGGTGGAGACGGTCACCGAGCTCACCGAGTTCGCCAAGTCCGTGCCGGGCTTCTCCGGCCTGGACCTCAACGACCAGGTGACTCTCTTGAAATACGGCGTCTACGAGGCGCTCTTCGCCATGCTGGCCTCCTGCATGAACAAGGACGGCCTCCTGGTGGCGTACGGCTCGGGCTTCATCACGCGGGAGTTCCTCAAGAGCCTGCGCCGGCCCTTCAGCGACATGATGGAGCCCAAGTTCCAGTTCGCCACCAAGTTCAACGCGCTGGAGCTGGACGACAGCGACCTGGCGCTGTTTGTGGCCGCCATCATCTGCTGCGGAGGTGCGCCCGCCCTCGCCCTCGCCCTCGCCCCCGCCCGGACGGCGCCGTTGTCTCACATCTGCTTGTGTTTTCCTCCCGCCTAGACCGCCCGGGGCTGGTGAACGTGACGCACATCGAGCGCATGCAGGAGAGCATCGTGCAGGTGCTGCGGCTCCACCTGCTGGCCAACCACCCCGACCACGCCTTCCTCTTCCCCAAGCTGCTGCAGAAGCTGGCGGACCTGCGGCAGCTGGTCACCGAGCACGCTCAGTTGGTGCAGGAGATGAAGAAGACGGAGGACATGTCGCTGCACCCGCTGCTGCAGGAGATTTACAGGGACATGTACTGAGTCTTCCACAAGCTGAGGGATGGACCGTCAACCATCTTCAGCCTTGTTTCCACCAAGCAGCGCACTTATTTGGGCTTCCGGCACCAAGTATGTGCAGCTGTAGCACCTCCTCGCTTCTCTTCCACAAGTCGTGTTTGGAGCTGAACAGTACTGTTCTTTTTTTTGTGACGCTACTATAATTTAATGTAGATTTTTGTTTAGATTTTCTATACCGCCCCTATATTACGCCACTAATTTGCTACGGAGTGTTTGGTGGGCATCAACATCTGCAGAAGTTTCAAAATAACTGACCCGTATGGTTTTTTTGGGGTACCAACTACAGTGGTACGGGTACCAACTACAGTGGTACGGGTACCAAGGCGGCATTTGATTGGTTGATAGAGGACCTCACTTGAAGTAGCAGTAGAGTGGAAAAACAAGTTGCCTCTATATTGGAGCTGTTATCATAAACATCTGATGCATGACACTAAGACTTACCGTATTTTCCGGAGTATAAGTCGCACCGGAGTATAAGTCGCTCCGGCCGAAATTGCACAATAAAGAAGGAAACAAACATATATAAGTCGCACTGGAGTATAAGTCGCATTTTTGGGGGAAATGTATTTGATAAAACTAGGGCTGCAACTAACGATTAATTTGATAATCGATTAATCTGTCGATTATTACTTCGATTAATTGATTAATAATCGGATAAAAGGGACAAACTACATTTCTATCCTTTCCAGTATTTTATTGAAAAAAACCAGCATACTGGCACCATACTTATTTTGATGATTGTTTCTCAGCTGTTTGTACATGTTGCAGTTTATAAATAAAGGTTTATTTTTAAAAAAAATTGCCTCTGCGCATGCGCATAGCATAGATCCAACGAATCGATGACTAAATTAATCGCCAACTATTTTTATAATCGATTTTAATCGATTAGTTGTTGCAGCCCTGGATAAAAGCCAACAGCAAGAATAGACATTTGAAAGGCAATTTAAAATGTCTAAAGAATAGTGAACAACAGGCTGAATAAGTGTACGTTATATGAGGCATAAATAACCAACTGAGAAGGTGCCTGGTATGTTAACGTAACATATTATGGTAAGAGTCATTCAAATAACTATAACATATAGAACATGCTATACGTTTACCAAACAATCTGTCACTCCTAATCGCTAAATCCCATGAAATCTTATACGTCTAGTCTCTTACGGGAATGACATAAATAATATTGTTTGATATTTTACATTAATGTGTTAATCATTTCACACATAAGTCGCTCCTGAGTATAAGTCGCACCAAGCTATGAAAAAAACTGCGACTTATGGTCCGAAACATACAGTACTGTTCTTTTTTTTGTGACGCAACTATCATTTCATTTAGTTTTTTTATTTAGATTTTCTATACCGCCCCTATATTACGCCACTAATTTGCTACGGAGTGTTTGGTGGGCATCAACATCTGCAGAAGTTTCAAAATAACTGACCCATATGTTTTTTTTTGGGGTACCAACTACAGTGGTATGGGTACCAACTACAGTGGTACGGGTACCAAGGCGGCATTTGATTGGTTGATAGAGAACCTCACTTAAAGTAGCAGTAGAGTGGAAAAACAAGTTGCCTCTATATTGGAGCTGTTATCATAAACATCTGATGCATGACACTAAGACTTACCGTATTTTTCGTAGTATAAGTCGCACCGGCCGAAATTGCACAATAAAGAAGGAAACAAACATATATAAGTCGCACTGGAGTATAAGTCGCATTTTTGGGGGAAATTCATTTGATAAAACTAGGGCTGCAACTAACGATTAATTTGATAATCGATTAATCTGTCGATTATAACTTTGATTAATCGATTAATAATCTAATAAAAGGGACCAACTACATTTCTATCCTTTCCAGTATTTTATTGAAAAAAAACACCATACTGGCACCATACTTATTTTGATGATTGTTTCTCAGCTGTTTGTACATGTTGCAGTTTATAAATAAAGGTTTATTTTTAAAAAATTGCCTCTGCGCATGCGCATAGCATAGATCCAACGAATCGATGACTAAATTAATCGCCAACTATTTTTATAATCGATTAGTTGTTGCAGCCCTGGATAAAAGCCAACAGCAAGAATAGACATTTGAAAGGCAATTTAAAATGTCTAAAGAATAGTGAACAACAGGCTGAATAAGTGTACGTTATATGAGGCATAAATAACCAACTGAGAAGGTGCCTGGTATGTTAACGTAACATATTATGGTAAGAGTCATTCAAATAACTATAACATATAGAACATGCTATACGTTTACCAAACAATCTGTCACTCCTAATCGCTAAATCCCATGAAATCGTATACGTCTAGTCTCTTACGGGAATGAGATCAATAATATTATAATGTGTTAATCATTTCACACATAAGTCGCTCCTGAGTATAAGTCGCACCAAACTATGAAAAAAACTGCGACTTATAGTCCGAAAAATACAGTACTGTTCTTTTTTTTGTGACGCAACTATAATTTCATTTAGTTTTTTTATTTAGATTTTCTATACCGCCCCTATATTACGTCACTAATTTGCTACGGAGTGTTTGGTGGGCATCAACATCTGCAGAAGTTTCAAAATAACTGACCCATATGTTTTTTTTGGGGGTACCAACTACAGTGGTACGGGTGCCAACTACAGTGGTACGGGTACCAAGGCGGCATTTGATTGGTTGATAGAGGACCTCACTTAAAGTAGCAGTAGAGTGGAAAAACAAGTTGCCTCTATATTGGAGCTGTTATCATAAACATCTGATGCATGACACTAAGACTTACCGTATTTTCCGGAGTATAAGTCGCTCCGGAGTATAAGTCGCACCGGCCGAAATTGCACAATAAAGAAGGAAACAAACATATATAAGTCGCACTGGAGTATAAGTCGCATTTTTGGGGGAAATTCATTTGATAAAACTAGGGCTGCAACTAACGATTAATTTGATAATCGATTAATCTGTCGATTATTACTTCGATTAATCGATTAATAATCGGCTAAAAGGGACAAACTACATTTCTATCCTTTCCAGTATTTTATTGAAAAAAAACACCATACTGGCACCATACTTATTTTGATGATTGTTTCTCAGCTGTTTGTACATGTTGCAGTTTATAAATAAAGGTTTATTTAAAAAAAATTGCCTCTGCGCATGCGCATAGCATAGATCCAACGAACCGATGACTAAATTAATCGCCAACTATTTTTATAATCGATTAGTTGTTGCAGCCCTGGATAAAAGCCAACAGCAAGACTAGACATTTGAAAGGCAATTTAAAATGTCTAAAGAATAGTGAACAACAGGCTGAATAAGTGTACGTTATATGAGGCATAAATAACCAACTGAGAAGGTGCCTGGTATGTTAACGTAACATATTATGGTAAGAGTCATTCAAATAACTATAACATATAGAACATGCTATACGTTTACCAAACAATCTGTCACTCCTAATCGCTAAATCCCATGAAATCTTATACGTCTAGTCTCTTACGGGAATGACATAAATAATATTGTTTGATATTTTACATTAATGTGTTAATCATTTCACACATAAGTCGCTCCTGAGTATAAGTCGCACCAAGCTATGAAAAAAACTGCGACTTATAGTCCGAAACCTACAGTACTGTTCTTTTTTTTGTGACGCAACTATAATTTCATTTAGTTTTTTTATTTAGATTTTCTATACCGCCCCTATATTACGCCACTAATTTGCTACGGAGTGTTTGGTGGGCATCAACATCTGCAGAAGTTTCAAAATAACTGACCCATATGTTTTTTTTTGGGGTACCAACTACAGTGGTACGGGTGCCAACTACAGTGGTACGGGTACCAACTACAGTGGTACGGGTACCAAGGCGGCATTTGATTGGTTGATAGAGGACCTCACTTAAAGTAGCAGTAGAGTGGAAAAACAAGTTGCCTCTATATTGGAGCTGTTATCATAAACATCTGATGCATGACACTAAGACTTACCGTATTTTCCGGAGTATAAGTCGCTCCGGAGTATAAGTCGCGCCGGCCGAAATTGCACAATAAAGAAGGAAACAAACATATATAAGTCGCACTGGAGTATAAGTCGCATTTTTGGGGGAAATTAATTTGATAAAACTAGGGCTGCAACTAACGATTAATTTGATAATCGATTAATCTGTCGATTATTACTTCGATTAATGATCGGATAAAGGGGACACACTACATTTCTATCCTTTCCAGTATTTTATTGAAAAAAACCAGCATACTGGCACCATACTTATTTTGATGATTGTTTCTCAGCTGTTTGTACTTGTTACAGTTTATAAATAAAGGTTTATTTAAAAAAATTGCCTCTATGCATGCGCATAGCATAGATCCAACGAATCGATGACTAAATTAATCGCCAACTATTTTTATAATCGATTAGTTGTTGCAGCCCTGGATAAAAGCCAACAGCAAGAATAGACATTTGAAAGGCAATTTAAAATGTCTAAAGAATAGTGAACAACAGGCTGAATAAGTGTACGTTATATGAGGCATAAATAACCAACTGAGAAGGTGCCTGGTATGTTAACGTAACATATTATGGTAAGAGTCATTCAAATAACTATAACATATAGAACATGCTATACGTTTACCAAACAATCTGTCACTCCTAATCGCTAAATCCCATGAAATCTTATACGTCTAGTCTCTTACGGGAATGAGATAAATAATATTATTTGATATTTTACATTAATGTGTTAATAATTTCACACATAAGTCGCTCCTGAGTATAAGTCGCACCAAACTTTGAAAAAAACTGCGACTTATAGTCCGAAAAATACGCTACTGTTCTTTTTTTGTGACGCAACTGTAATTTAATGTATTTTTTTATTTCGATTTTCCATACCGCCCCTATATTACGCCACTAATTTGCTACGGAGTGTTTGGTGGGCATCAACATCTGCAGAAGTTTCAAAATAACTGACCCATATGTTTTTTTTGGGGTACCAACTACAGTGGTACGGGTACCAAGGCGGCATTTGATTGGTTGATAGAGAACCTCACTTAAAGTAGCAGTAGAGTGGAAAAACAAGTTGCCTCTATATTGGAGCTGTTATCATAAACATCTGATGCATGACACTAAGACTTAAATAGATATGATCAAAATAGTATTAATTTCAAAGAGATTCCTGAGCTCGCCAGTCATGTGATCACGTGATGTAGAGCTAGGAACAACATTGCCAATCATGCAGACTTTGTGGGAGCCAATAAGGATTACTTTGACGGTCTGGAACCTTATATTGTTCATCCTGAATACAAGGAGGGTGAGCTACAAGTTTTGGAAGCTCTGCTAAACAGGTCCAGCTTTATTGAAACACTAAACATCATGTAGCAGTATTGCTAAGTGCTGAACAGGAAATACAAACATAGTAAAACAATCTCTTACTGTACGATGTCTGCTCTTAAACGTCATGTAGCAGTATTGCTAAGTGCTGAACAGGAAATACAAACATAGTAAGACAATCTCTTACTGTACGATGTCTGCTCTAAAACGTCATGTAGCAGTATTGCTAAGTGCTGAACAGGAAATACAAACATAGTAAGACGATCTCTTACTGTACGATGTCTGCTCTCAAACGTCATGTAGCAGTATTGTTAAGTGCTGAACAGGAAATACAAACATAGTAAAACAATCTCTTACTGTACGATGTCTGCTCTTAAACGTCATGTAGCAGTATTGCTAAGTGCTGAACAAGAAATACAAACATAGTAAAACAATCTCTTACTGTACGATGTCTGCTCTCAAACATCATGTAGAAGTATTGCTAAGTGCTGAACAGGAAATACAAACTTAGTAAGACAATCTCTTACTGTACGATGTCTGCTCTAAAACGTCATGTAGCAGTATTGCTAAGTGCTGAACAGGAAATACAAACATAGTAAGACAATCTCTTACTGTACGATGTCTGCTCTTACTCGGATGACGACTGATATCTTCCCGTTTAGATGAGCAATTATTTTAATCCAGACGAAGGGTTAAAAAAGTCTGAGAGGCGTGATTCGTTATCTGGAATAACTTTGAGGAGCGTAGACGCGATGCCGTGGTAGCAGAAGCCGCACACCAGCTCAATATGCTGCCAAGCCAGCGTTGCGTAAGCTTCTTCTTCTTTACAGTGCCACGGCAATTTGCATTCTTACATGTTGCATTAGTGCCATCTTCAGTTTCATTTTATAATTACATTAAAGTCTCTCCTTAAGGTCCAGTGTAACATAAACTACAGTTAGCGCTCGGTTATATCAATGCTAAAAATGGTTTGTCCATGTTAGCGCTTATGATCACAATATTAATAATATTTGGTTATTTAAAGAGTTTTGTGGGCAAAATAGAGAGCCCCCATGGACTCCATTGTCAGCTGACTTTTTATGTATTCATTTATTAACGACTTAGAGTGCATAAAAAAATGTGTTGCATAAGTATTGTGAATGATAAACAGCTCATCTCGCAGAATTGTTACTACAAAATGGCTGACTGAATTGGTGGCATTTTGCGTAATTTCACATACTTTTGGGGTTGTAAGTACAATTGGACATTTTTAATGGATGGAAGGAAACACAATTAAGCATAACTTGTTTTACCACCCTACTGCTACTTTATGCTTAAAGACAGCAAAGGATTGAAGGGGAAAAAACAACAAAAGGAAATGTTTTGAGATCCGTACCAAGTGGGGACCACACCCATTTGCTGCCCCCACATCATGCTACGCCCTTGGGAGGGTTCTGAAAGCCACACCATAACCGCTCAGTCCCCTAAATTAGGGGCCCTAACCTTTTGAGGGGACGGTCCCAACCACACCAGTAGCTTACTTCCATATAGCCATCTTTAGACGTTTCTTAGTGGGATGACATTTTGTTTTTGTTTTTTCGTACCAAACAGGGACCGCCCCCTTGTCACCTTACTGCTGTGATTGGTCATCTTTGAAGGTTGTTCTTTTTCTTTTTCAATCTGTCAAATCTTGTGCAGGGTTCTTTAATTTATTAACTCCACAAAAGCACTGCAGAATAGGCAGCCGGTTGATTGGCTAAAAGATGATGTCACTTCCTCGTTAAAAATGCTGCTGGGAAAAAAACTAATTGGATATTAAATCATAACCCAGTTCAAAAAATATATATTTTTAAACCCATGCTGCCCGTACTCTTGTAAAAACATCATTTTATCTGGCAAATCTTGCCAAGGGTTCCTTAACTTGACACCTTGAACATGTACATCTTCAGGGTAGCAACCACAGTGGTACTCAAACATGTACATCTTTAGGGTACATCTTCAGGGTAGCAACCACAGTAGTACTAAAACATGTACATCTTCAGGGTAGCAACCACAGTGGTACTCAAACATGTACATCTTCAGGGTACATCTTCAGGTTCGCAACCACAGTAGTACTAAAACATGTACATCTTCAGGGTAGCAACCACAGTAGTACTCAAACATGTACATCTTCAGGGTAGCAACCACAGTGGTACTCAAACATGTACAGCTTTAGGGTACATCTTCAGGGTAGCAACCACAGTGGTACTCAAACATGTACATCTTCAGGGTACATCTTCAGATTAGCAACCACAGTGGTACTCAAACATGTACATCTTCAGGGTACATCTTTAGGTTAGCAACCACAGTGGTACTCAAACATGTACATCTTTAGGGTACATCTTCAGGTTAGCAACCACAGTGGTACTCAAACATGTACATCTTCAGGGTATATCTTCAGGGTAGCAACTACAGTGGTACTCAAACATGTACATCTTCAGGGTACAAATTCAAGGTAGCAACCACAGTGGTACTCAAACATGTACATCTTCAGGGTAGCAACCACAGTGGTACTCAAACATGTACATCTTCAGGGTACAAATTCAAGGTAGCAACCGCAGTGGTACTCAAACATGTACATCTTTAGGGTACATCTTCAGGTTAGCAACCACAGTGGTACTCAAACATGTACATCTTCAGGGTACATCTTCAGGGTAGCAACTACAGTGGTACTCAAACATGTACATCTTCAGGGTACCAACCACAGTAGTACTAAAAGATGTACATCTTCAGGGTAGCAACCACAGTAGTACCCAAACATGTACATCTTCAGGGTAGAAACCACAGTGGTACTCAAACATGTACATCTTTAGGGTAAATCTTCAGGGTAGCAACCACAGTGGTACTCAAACATGTACATCTTCAGGGTAAATCTTCAGGGTACCAACCACAGTGGTACTCAAACATGTACATCTTTAGGGTACATCTTCAGGGTAGCAACCACAGTGGTACTCAAACATGTAAATCTTCAGGGTACATCTTCAGGGTAGCAACCACAGTGGTACTCAAACATGTACATCTTCAGGGTACCAACCACAGTGGTACTCAAACATGTACATCTTCAGGGTAGCAACCACAGTAGTACTCAAACATGTACATCTTCAGGGTAGCAACCACAGTGGTACTCAAACATGTACATCTTTAGGGTACATCTTCAGGGTAGCAACCAGAGTGGTACTCAAACAAGTACATCTTCAGGGTACATCTTCAGGTTCACAACCACAGTAGTACTAAAACATGTACATCTTCAGGGTAGCAACCACAGTAGTACTCAAACATGTACATCTTCAGGGTAGCAACCACAGTGGTACTCAAACATGTACATCTTCAGGGTAGCAACTACAGTGGTACTCAAACATGTACATCTTCAGGGTACAAATTCAAGGTAGCAACCACAGTGGTACTCAAACATGTACATCTTCAGGGTAGCAACCACAGTGGTACTCAAACATGTACATCTTCAGGGTACAAATTCAAGGTAACAACCACAGTGGTACTCAAACATGTACATCTTTAGGGTACATCTTCAGGTTAGCAACCACAGTTGTACTCAAACATGTACATCTTCAGGGTATATCTTCAGGGTAGAAACTACAGTGGTACTCAAACATGTACATCTTCAGGGTACAAATTCAAGGTAGCAACCACAGTGGTACTCAAACATGTACATCTTCAGGGTAGCAACCACAGTGGTACTCAAACATGTACATCTTCAGGGTACATCTTCAGGGTTGCAACCACAGTGGTACTCAAACATGTACATCTTCAGGGTAGCAACCACAGTGGTACTCAAACATGTACATCTTCAGGGTAGCAACCACAGTGGTACTCAAACATGTACATCTTCAGGGTAGCAACCACAGTGGTACTCAAACATGTACATCTTCAGGGTAGCAACCACAGTGGTACTCAAACATGTACATCTTCAGGGTAGCAACCACAGTGGTACTCAAACATGTACATCTTCAGGGTAGCAACCACAGTGGTACTCAAACATGTACATCTTCAGGGTAGCAACCACAGTGGTACACAAAGTCCATCAGTTGGTTGGTCAAAAGATAATTTCCCTTCTTAGTGGAGAAAAGCTCCAGACTGGTAAGAAGAGTTTTGCTATTAAATGCCACTTTTATGAACATATTCTTGTTGAACTTCTGAGGATTCCTGACAACTTCTTCCAGGGCGGCAACCACAGTGATGGCGGACAAAAGCCGTCAGTTGATTGGTGCACAGATGATGTCACACTTCCGTATGAAAAGTGGGGACAACGGAAGACAAAAAGGCGCCTCCCCGCCCGGCGTCGTAGTATAATCAAAGTCAAGTGTGCCGCTTGGTGGAAACAGGACTTCTGAGCTGCTGATGAGTGTTTGACACTTCATCCGCTTTGCTGACCAGACTTTTAAACGCTGGCGGAAATCCAGACTTTTTTGGGTTCCCATCAAACCCTGTTCTCTACTAAAGCCCCAAAATGAGGAAGAGTGAATGTTTGAACACAGATTTATAAATAATGCAGCATATATAAATGACCTATATATTTATAAATAATGCAGCATATATAAATGACCTATATATTTATAAATAATGCAGCATATATAAATGACCTATATATTTATAAATAATGCAGCATATATAAATGACCTATATATTTATAAATAATGCAGCATATATAAAGGACCTATATATTTATAAATAATGCAGCATATATAAAGGACCTATAGCCATTTGTCGCAATAACAGGTGCTCTCATGTTTTCTCATTTATTTTCTACTTTCTAGCTCTTCTTCACCAACATGGCCACACTAGCTCTTCTTCACCGACATGGCCACACTAGCTCTTCTTCACCAACATGGCCACACTAGCTCTTCTTCACCGACATGGCCACACTAGCTCTTCTTCACCAACATGGCCACACTAGCTCTTCTTCACCGACATGGCCACACTAGCTCTTCTTCACCGACATGGCCACACTAGCTCTTCTTCACCAACATGGCCACACTAGCTCTTCTTCACCGACATGGCCACACTAGCTCTTCTTCACCGACATGGCCACACTAGCTCTTCTTCACCAACATGGCCACACTAGCTCTTCTTCACCAACATGGCCACACTAGCTCTTCTTCGCCAACATGGCCACACTAGCTCTTCTTCACCAACATGGCCACACTAGCTCTTCTTCGCCAACATGGCCACACTAGCTCTTCTTCACCAACATGGCCACACTAGCTCTTCTTCGCCAACATGGCCACACTAGCTCTTCTTCACCAACATGGCCACACTGGCTCTTCTTCACCAACATGGCCACACTAGCTCTTCTTCACCGACATGGCCACACTAGCTCTTCTTCACTAACATGGCCACACTAGCTCTTCTTCACCGACATGGCCACACTAGCTCTTCTTCGCCAACATGGCCACACTAGCTCTTCTTCACCGACATGGCCACACTAGCTCTTCTTCGCCAACATGGCCACACTAGCTCTTCTTCACCAACATGGCCACACTAGCTCTTCTTCACCAACATGGCCACACTAGCTCTTCTTCACCAACATGGCCACACTAGCTCTTCTTCACCACCATGGCCACACTAGCTCTTCTTCACCACCATGGCCACACTAGCTCTTCTTCACCAACATGGCCACACTAGCTCTTCTTCACCAACATGGCCACACTAGCTCTTCTTCACCACCATGGCCACACTAGCTCTTCTTCACCACCATGGCCACACTAGCTCTTCTTCACCGACATGGCCACACTAGCTCTTCTTCACCGACATGGCCACACTAGCTCTTCTTCGCCAACATGGCCACACTAGCTCTTCTTCACCGACATGGCCACACTAGCTCTTCTTCGCCAACATGGCCACACTAGCTCTTCTTCGCCAACATGGCCACACTAGCTCTTCTTCGCCAACATGGCCACACTAGCTCTTCTTCACCAACATGGCCACACTAGCTCTTCTTCACCACCATGGCCACACTAGCTCTTCTTCACCAACATGGCCACACTAGCTCTTCTTCACCAACATGGCCACACTAGCTCTTCTTCACCACCATGGCCACACTAGCTCTTCTTCACCGACATGGCCACACTAGCTCTTCTTCACCAACATGGCCACACTGGCTCTTCTTCACCAACATGACCACACTGGCTCTTCTTCACCGACATGGCCACACTAGCTCTTCTTCACCAACATGGCCACACTAGCTCTTCTTCGCCAACATGGCCACACTAGCTCTTCTTCACCAACATGGCCACACTAGCTCTTCTTCGCCAACATGGCCACACTAGCTCTTCTTCACCAACATGGCCACACTAGCTCTTCTTCGCCAACATGGCCACACTAGCTCTTCTTCACCAACATGGCCACACTGGCTCTTCTTCACCAACATGGCCACACTAGCTCTTCTTCACCGACATGGCCACACTAGCTCTTCTTCACCGACATGGCCACACTAGCTCTTCTTCACCGACATGGCCACACTAGCTCTTCTTCGCCAACATGGCCACACTAGCTCTTCTTCACCAACATGGCCACACTAGCTCTTCTTCACCAACATGGCCACACTAGCTCTTCTTCACCAACATGGCCACACTAGCTCTTCTTCACCAACATGGCCACACTAGCTCTTCTTCACCACCATGGCCACACTAGCTCTTCTTCACCAACATGGCCACACTAGCTCTTCTTCACCAACATGGCCACACTAGCTCTTCTTCACCACCATGGCCACACTAGCTCTTCTTCACCACCATGGCCACACTAGCTCTTCTTCACCGACATGGCCACACTAGCTCTTCTTCACCGACATGGCCACACTAGCTCTTCTTCACCAACATGGCCACACTAGCTCTTCTTCACCGACAGGGCCACACTAGCTCTTCTTCGCCAACATGGCCACACTAGCTCTTCTTCACCAACATGGCCACACTAGCTCTTCTTCACCAACATGGCCACACTAGCTCTTCTTCACCAACATGGCCACACTAGCTCTTCTTCACCACCATGGCCACACTAGCTCTTCTTCACCAACATGGCCACACTAGCTCTTCTTCACCAACATGGCCACACTAGCTCTTCTTCACCAACATGGCCACACTAGCTCTTCTTCACCAACATGGCCACACTAGCTCTTCTTCACCACCATGGCCACACTAGCTCTTCTTCACCAACATGGCCACACTAGCTCTTCTTCACCAACATGGCCACACTAGCTCTTCTTCACCACCATGGCCACACTAGCTCTTCTTCACCAACATGGCCACACTAGCTCTTCTTCACCAACATGGCCACACTAGCTCTTCTTCACCAACATGGCCACACTAGCTCTTCTTCACCAACATGGCCACACTAGCTCTTCTTCACCACCATGGCCACACTAGCTCTTCTTCACCAACATGGCCACACTAGCTCTTCTTCACCAACATGGCCACACTAGCTCTTCTTCACCACCATGGCCACACTAGCTCTTCTTCACCAACATGGCCACACTAGCTCTTCTTCACCAACATGGCCACACTGGCTCTTCTTCACCAACATGACCACACTAGCTCTTCTTCGCCGACATGGCCACACTAGCTCTTCTTCGCCGACATGGCCACACTAGATCTTCTTCGCCGACATGGCCACACTAGATCTTCTTCGCCAACATGGCCACACTAGCTCTTCTTCGCCGACATGGCCACACTAGATCTTCTTCGCCAACATGGCCACACTAGCTCTTCTTCGCCAACATGGCCACACTAGCTCTTCTTCACCAACATGGCCACACTAGCTCTTCTTCGCCGACATGGCCACACTAGCTCTTCTTCGCCGACATGGCCACACTAGCTCTTCTTCGCCGACATGGCCACACTAGATCTTCTTCACCGACATAGCCACACTAGCTCTTCTTCACCAACATGGCCACACTAGCTCTTCTTCGCCGACATGGCCACACTAGCTCTTCTTCGCCGACATGGCCACACTAGATCTTCTTCACCGACATAGCCACACTAGCTCTTCTTCGCCAACATGGCCACACTAGCTCTTATTCGCCAACATGGCCACACTAGCTCTTCTTCGCCAACATGGCCACACTAGCTCTTCTTCGCCGACATGGCCACACTAGATCTTCTTCACCAACATGGCCACACTAGCTCTTCTTCGCCAACATGGCCACACTAGCTCTTCTTCGCCAACATGGCCACACTAGCTCTTCTTCGCCGACATGGCCACACTAGATCTTCTTCACCGACATAGCCACACTAGCTCTTCTTCACCAACATGGCCACACTAGCTCTTCTTCGCCAACATGGCCACACTAGCTCTTCTTCACCGACATGGCCACACTAGCTCTTCTTCACCAACATGGCCACACTAGCTCTTCTTCACCGACATGGCCACACTAGCTCTTCTTCACCAACATGGCCACACACCACAAAGGAAATATCTCAAAGGGATGCTCTTCTTTTTGTTGTTGTTGTTATTGGATGAAAAGCACAGATGTGAAGCACTGTGTACAAATATTTTGTAGACTTGTTGTTGTGGGTCCTGGCAGTCAGCTAATGAACATTCACAAGTCTTTTGCACACATTTGTATGAAGAAACGAGGACGACGACGATTGTACGCATGTCATTTTTTGGAAAAAACCTGAGATTTAAGGACAATCTGATGCAGTTTTATTTGGGTTTTGTTAAGGCAGTTTACAGTAGGAAGGGGACTGATATGGCCCCGCTCGTCAGGGTCTACCCGACACATGAAACGTGACAAATCGCGAGTAGGTTGCACTATCCACTTTAGCCACCAGATGGCAGCAGAGTGTTGACTATCTTAGAGCGTGTTAGGTGGCAATTCCCACTTTGACCACAGCGTACTTTCTGTCATTTTCAGCAAACCGCATTGCAAAATGGTCCACCCAAGAACGGGGCCCTACAAATCCCCTCTTTAGTGTAGAATGGACTGTTTGGTAGTAGTAGACAACGTGATGCAGTCGTGTAGAAGGAAATATTATGGCCATCAAGATTTTTTTTTTTTTAAAGTCACAAAAATGGGGAAATAATATTGCAACTCGAATTATTACCGTATTTTTCGGAGTATAAGTCGCTCCGGAGTATAAGTCGCACCGGCCGAAAATGCATAATAAAGAAGGGAAAAAACATATATAAGTCGCACTGGAGTATAAGTCACATTTTTTGGGGGGAAATGTATTTGATAAAAGCCAACAGCAAGAATAGACATTTGAAAGGCAATCTAAAATGTCTAAAGAATAGTGAACAACAGGCTGAATAAGTGTACGTTATATGAGGCATAAATAACCAACTGAGAAGGTGCCTGGTATGTTAACGTAACATATTATGGTAAGAGTCATTCAAATAACTATAACATATAGAACATGCTATACGTTTACCAAACAATCTGTCACTCCTAATCGCTAAATCCCATGAAATCTTATACGTCTAGTCCAGGGGTCGGCAACCCAAAATGTTGAAAGAGCCATATTGGACCAAAAACACAAAAACAAATGACTACAAAAAATGAAAAGGCAACACATGATGTAAGTGTCTATATTAGCTATTATAGCCTACTATCAAAATGACTATGTGTCACAGGCTGAAGCAAATCTACATTGACATAAATGTTGAAATGTAATATTTATTCTACACATTTTTACAACATTAGTAAATCAAAGGCTACTCAGAAGGTGAGATAACTCCTGGAAATGACTGGCTCAGAATGGCCAAAGGTAGAGATGTGTGTGTCCAAGTTAAAGGAAACGACAGCTGTCTTCTTTTAATAGATTTATTACTATCTTTGGCAAGCTAGGTAATGTTTGCTGTGGTCTGGAACAACATGGCACACACACAACTATCTGAAATGCAGATAATGTGTCCTGAGACATGCAAAACTAAATGATATACAAAGAGGATAAAAGTAAATGATATTAAATGAGCTCAAATATAGCTACACATGAGGCATAATGATGCAATATGTACATACAGCTCACATAAATAGCATGTTAGCATTGATTAGCTTGCAGTCATGCACTGACCAAATATGCCTGATTAACGCTCCAACTTGTCGATAACATCAAGAAAGCGCACAGTATAAAACATTTGGTGGACAAAATGAGACAACAAAAGAGTGGAAGATTTTACATGTAAACAAACTGTTGCATTTGTTTGTATTTTTCCCCCATCTTTTTCAAATTTCAATCCTTTTTGAATAATGACCCTTGGGCGGCACTAAAGAGCCGCGGGTTGCTGACCCCCGGTCTAGTCTCTTACGTGAATGAGATAAATAATATTATTTGATATTTTACGCTAATGTGTTAATAATTTCACACATAAGTCGCTCCTGAGTATAATTCGCACCAAACTATGAAAAAAACTGCGACTTATAGTCCGAAACATACAGTATTTATTAAACAATACAATTTAATTGCTCAATGAGAGGGTTGTCCAAAGACGGTGGGGCCACTTGGATAGCATTTTACTCGTGATTGGGTCAAACTGAGACATGGATGACTTACGCAACACAAACTGTGGCCCTCCGTGTGTGTGTGTGTGTGTGTGTGTCACTTTAAGAAAAAGAACGATACGCTGATGTTTTGTTTCCCTGCGTTTATCAGTTAGTCACCATCATTCACCTGAATGCAACTAAGAAAAAAGATCATTAAAAAAGGAAACATTCTGAAGTGTGGTCTTATAGCGCCAAATAAGTATAAATAAATGAATAAATGGTTTTCTTGTTTACTACTTGGCTCATTGACCAGAGTTGTGCACTTCATATTCCTTTCTGCGTATCTTTATTAGTTTGACAAAAACAATTATATTTGCTATTCATTTGTAGTGACTTTTTGTGACTTTTTTTAATCCATACTTGTCTGTAAGACAGTATCAGTGCAGTGTCAATACAGCCAGTGAGTGTGCCATACACTCACTGATGTGTCCTCTACTAGAGATGTCCGATAATATCGGTCTGCCGATATTATCGGCCGATAAATGCGTTAAAATGTAATATCGGAACTTATCGGTATCGGTTTTTTTATTATCAGTATCGTTTTTTTTTTGTTTTTTTTTTGTTTAATTAAATCCACATAAAAAACACAAGATACACTTACAATTAGTGCACCAACCCAAAAAACCTCCCTCCCCCATTTACACTCATTCACACAAAAGGGTTGTTTCTTTCTGTTATTAATATTCTGGTTCCTACATTATATATCAATATATATAAATACAGTCTGCAAGGGATACAGTCCGTAAGCACACATGATTGTGCGTGCTGCTGCTCCACTAATAATACTAACCTTTAACAGTTAATTTTACAAATTTTCATTAATTACTAGTTTCTATGTAACTGTTTTTATATTGTTGTACTTTCTTTTTTATTCAAGAAAATGTTTTTAATTTATTTATCTTATTTTATTTTATTCATTTTTTTTAAAAAGTACCTTATCTTCACCATACCTGGTTGTCCAAATTAGGCATAATAATGTGTTAATTCCACGACTGTATATATCGGTTGATATCGGTATCGGTAATTAAAGAGTTGGACAATATCGGCATATCGGATATCGGCAAAAAGCCATTATCGGACATCCCTATCCTCAACCCATCACTGGTGTTTACTTTTTTAAATGTAACCATTTTAAATGTATTTAAAAAATCATTTTAGTTTGGGGTGTAACTTTACACTTTAGTGGCGGATCTTGTTTAAAGGGCCCATTTTCAAGGCCCCCCTTCCGCTGTGCACAAATAAGTACGGATCCTTTTTTTTCCCCCCCCTCATCCTTGTGGCGCCCCGTAGAGAATATGACCCCGCTTTTGTGGCCCACAGCTAAAACCGCCGCCGGGTACGCCATAATGGTTGGAATGGTTTTTAAAGTCACATGACTGTATTGCAAGGTGCTACTTCCTGTCCCCCACTTAATGACATGTACTGTTGCACCCCGTGTTGAATGTTTCAATGTGGCCCTGATCCTGCTCCACCCTGCTCCATCCTGCTCCATCCTGCTCCACCTTTCATCTGATGTGTGGATTATTCCCCGTGCAGTTAATAAAAAGTTGCGGGTTACAAATAGCCAGAGACATGGTATATTAAAAATACCACAACACGTTGAGGATACTTTTGAAAACATTCCCTGCAAAAAAAACCCATCCTGAATTCAAGCAGGAATGATGTGAATGGAGCTGGTGTGTCAGAATGATCACATGACCCCAACTTTAGAGGCTTGAGGTATACTAAAGTAGAACATGATCGCTTGGTAAATATCTACCAGACATGTAGAATTGTACTGTTTTCTCTGTAGGCTCTAATTTTCTTTGAGTTGAATCCGATTGTATTTTATACCGCGACGCGGATGATGTGTTTGACTAAATGTGATGACTGTTTTGTTTGAAAATGCGACTGAACTAGGGGGGGAAAAAGGGCAGAAAGGAAATACCTAAAGATTGTATTCCCCATTTAGGGACATTCCGGTGTGTTCTTTTGTTTGTTTTTAAGAGCCGCCAAAGCTGTATTTACCGCTAGTTTCATTTTTAGCTTCCTGTTTGTGTCAAACAAGAGATTCATTTTAAGTAGCTGCCAGAAACTTCACCTTTTGGATAGGCAAAACAAAGTTTTCTACAACAATGTTCTCAGGTTGTTCACCACTTTAAACACAGAATGGGCTAATAAGTACACACGATGTCACTATCAACAATAAGTACACACGATGTCACTATCAACAATAAGTACACACGATGTCACTATCAACAATAAGTACACACGATGTCACTATCAACAATAAGTACACACGATGTCACTATCAACAATAAGTACACACGATGTCACTATCAACAATGAGTACACACGATGTCACTATCAACAATAAGTACGCACGATGTCACTATCAACAATAAGTACACACGATGTCACTATCAACAATAAGTACACACGGTGTCACTATCAACAAGGTAGAAATGTACTTTTGCAGTCAAACATTGCAGTTTGTGTGTTGATCTCAGATTTAGTGGGATTTCATACAAACAATAATGCACTTCTAGTGGCTACGTGTTTAATCAATCAATCAATGTTTATTTATATAGCCCTAAATCACAAGTGTCTCAAAGGGCTGTTTAATACCATGCCTGATTTGTATTATCTTTTATTCAATCAATGTTAAAACAATAAGACACCCGCTTAAAAAATGTTGCAAAATATGACACAATTGAGCAATTCTGTTGCCATCCTTGTAGACATAATTATGCAATATGAATGATTTCCCACTAATTGATTTTTTTGTTTGCCCACTTGATTAATATATCCCACTTTTTTCACGCCATTCAGTAGATTGATCACCTTTCAGCTGCCTCTTACTAATTTTATATAGCGCATTTCCTCCTATAGTGGTGTGCACTCAACTGCGAAGGAGTACCAGGCACCAAGTACCACCTCGGACAACACCTGGCTCTCCAAGTCCCACCACAGTGACCAACTCTAAACTAGAGTAGCGTGGCAGACCTAGGTATTCATTACAAACCAGGCAGAATATATTCAATTATTTTGGCAACTGTCATATTACAAACAGTTTGAACAGTAACACTGTGTTTGAATATTTAATCGAGTGATTCTTTGGCGTTCCACAGTTGGAGAATCACCGTATTAAAGGTGAGGCCTCGGTTTGTGCGATGCATTTTTGAATAATATTAGAAATATTGCAGGTAGAGATGCCCGATAATATCGGTCTGCCGATATTATCAGCCGATAAATGCGTTAAAATGTAATATCGTAAATTATCGGTATCGTTTTTTTTTTATTATCAGTATCGTTTTTTTGTTTTTTTGTTTTTTTTATTAAATCCACATAAAAAAACACAAGATACACTTACAATTAGTGCACCAACCCAAAAAACCTCCCTCCCCCATTTACACTCATTCACACAAAAGGGTTGTTTCTTTCTGTTATTAATATTTTGGTTCCTACATTATATATCAATATATATCAATACAGTCTGCAAGGGATACAGTCCGTAAGCACACATGATTGTGCGTGCTGCTGGTCCACTAATAATACTAACCTTTAACAGTTAATTTTACAATTTTTCATTAATTACTAGTTTCTATGTAACTGTTTTTATATTGTTTTACTTTCTTTTTTATTCAAGAAAATGTTTTTAATTTATTTATCTTATTTTATTTGATTAATTTTTTTAAAAAGTACCTTATCTTCACCATACCTGGTTGTCCAAATTAGGCATAATAATGTGCTAATTCCACGACTGTATATATCGGTTGATATCGGTATCGGTTGATATCGGTATCGGTAATTAAGAGTTGGACAATATCGGATATCGGCAAAAAGCCATTATCGGACATCCCTAATTGCAGGCATAATCATCTTATTCTGGCAATTTTGATTGCTATATCATATCAATAATATCCTCCATATAACATCATTTTAATGCATTATTTTGAATACAAAAATAAGATATTTTTTTGTATTTTTAAAATAAATTATATTATAAAAAATAAGTATTTTTTAATAAGTAGATGTGTTTGACTTCTGCTCACTTCCCCTTTAAACTGCGCTATAGAGTCAGCTTTACAGATGCCATGTCTGCTCATCAGTCTGTTTGTTTTTGTATCTTCGGGTGCTTATTTGTGTCAAATGGACAACATAGTGATCATCTTTATTGCATCTGAGGCCACTGTTTGAGGAAATCTGCTATTGTATCTGGAAGAATGTACAAACCCTGTTTCCATATGAGTTGGGAAATTGTGTTAGATATAAATATAAACGGAATACAATGATTTGCAAATCCTTTTCAAGCCATATTCAGTTGAATATGCTACAAAGACAACATATTTGATGTTCAAACTCATAAACTTTATTTTTTTTTTGCAAATAATCATTAACTTAGAATTTCATGGCTGCAACACGTGCCAAAGTAGTTGGGAAAGGGCATGTTCACCACTGTGTTACATGGCCTTTCCTTTTAACAACACTCAGTAAAAGTTTGGGAACTGAGGAGACACATTTTTGAAGCTTCTCAGGTGGAATTCTTTCCCATTCTTGCTTGATGTACAGCTTAAGTTGTTCAACAGTCCGGGGGTCTCCCTTGTGCTATTTTAGGCTTCATAATGCGCCACACATTTTCAATGTCTGGACTACAGGCAGGCCAGTCTAGTACCCGCACTCTTTTACTATGATGTAACACGTGGCTTGGCATTGTCTTGCTGAAATAAGCAGGGGCGTCCATGGTAATGTTGCTTGGATGGCAACATATGTTGCTCCAAAAGCTGTATGTACCTTTCAGCATTAATGGTGCCTTCACAGATGTGTAAGTTACCCATGTCTTGGCCACTAATACACCCCCATACCATCACACATGCTGCCTTTTACACTTTGTGCCTAGAACAATCCGGATGGTTCTTTTCCTCTTTGGTCCGGAGGACACGACGTCCACAGTTTCCAAAAACAATTTGAGATGTGGACTCGTCAGACCACAGAACACTTTTCCACTTTGTATCAGTCCATCTTAGATGAGCTCAGGCCCAGCGAAGCCGACGGCGTTTCTGGGTGTTGTTGATAAACGGTTTTGGCCTTGCATAGGAGAGTTTTAACTTGCACTTACAGATGTAGCGACCAACTGTAGTTACTGACAGTGGGTTTCTGAAGTGTTCCTGAGCCCATGTGGTGATATCCTTTACACACTGATGTGGCTTGTTGATGCAGTACAGCCTGAGGGATGGAAGGTCACGGGCTTAGCTGCTTACGTGCAGTGATTTCTCCAGATTCTCTGAACCCTTTGATGATATTACGGAGCGTAGATGGTGAAATCCCTAAATTCCTTGCAATAGCTGCTTGAGAAAGGTTTTTCTTAAACTGTTCAACAATTTGCTCAGGCATTTGTTGACAAAGTGGTGACCCTCGCCCCATCCTTGTTTGGGAATGACTGAGCATTTCATGGAATCTACTTTTATAGCCAATCATGGCACCCACCTGTTCCCAATTTTCCTGTTCACCTGTGGGATGTTCCAAATAAGTGTTTGATGAGCATTCCTCAACTTTATCAGTATTTATTGCCACCTTTCCCAACTTCTTTGTCACGTGTTGCTGCCATCAAATTCTAAAGTTAATGATTATTTGCAAAAAAAAATTTTTTTTATCAGTTTGAACATCAAATATGTTGTCTTTGTAGTGCATTCAACTGAATATGGGTCGAAAATGATTTGCAAATCATTGTATTCTGTTTATATTTACATCTAACACAATTTCCCAACTCATATGGAAACTGGGTTTGTACACATAAGCTCCCACATGCAATTTACACTCGGTCCCTCGCTTTCCCGGTAAGGGGAAATATGAAAAATCGGTGCCTTACTGTAAATCCGCATCAGGAAACAGGAGAGGTTCTGATAAAAAGGCCACTTGTCTGTAAAGTGTGCATGACATGAGTTGGAGAAGAAATGCAGAATCAGCTTTAAAAATGCGACCCAGTAGAAGGAGAGATGTTCTTCAAAAGATGCATCAGGGAAAGCGAGTCTCGCTTCATTGAACTCAGGATGTACACATAGAGACGTCTTCTTCTTCTTATGATTTTCTCTGTCGTATTTCGGGACTAGTTCTCCGCCTTAAAGTGCACCAACGGCAATATTATTTCATGCAAACTGTATTTTACTCCCCGCCACTTCCTGCAAAAATGCTACACTTGCAGTTGTAATAGGAATAAAGCTAATATGTTTGTTGTCCTGCAAAGAGGATGATGTAAGAATACTGTACATGTTGGGTAAGAATGCTGTACATGTTGGGTAAGAATACTGTACATGTTTGATCAATGTGTAATAAAATGACATATTGACAGTCAATGGAGAATAAAAGATGGAAATGGAGTTTAGTGTACTTTGATTCAATTCACACATCTTTGTAATGCACATTGTAAACAAAAAATAAAAAAGTACTGATAATAATACACAATGTTGGCTATGAGGAAGTGTACTCTTTATACAGTCACACAATAATATTAATAATAATAATATTACACAATGTTGGCTATGAGGAAGTGTACTCTATACAGTCACACAATAATATTAATAATAATAATACACAATGTTGGCTATGATGAAGTGTACTCTTTATACAGTCACACAATAATATGAATAATAATACACAATGTTGGCTATGAGGAAGTGTACTCTTTATACCAGGGGTCACCAACGCGATGCCCGCGGGCACCAGGTAGCCCGTAAGGACCAGATGAGTAGCCCGTCGGCCTGTTCTAAAAATAGCTCAAATAGCAGCACTTACCAGTGAGCTGCCTCTATTTTTTTAATTTTATTTATTTACTAGCAAGCTGGTCTCGCTTTGCCCGACATTTTTAATTCTAAGAGAGACAAAACTCAAATAGAATTTGAAAATCCAAGAAAATATTTTAAAGACTTGGTCTTCACTTCTTTAAATAAATTCATTAATTGTTTTACTTTGCTTCTTATAACTTTCAGAAAGACAATTTTAGAGAAAAAATACAACCTTAAAAATGATTTTAGGATTTTTAAACACATATACCTTTTTACCTTTTAAATTCCTTCCTCTTCTTTCCTGACAATTTAAATCAATGTTCAAGTATTTTTTTTAATTTTATTGTAAAGAATAATAAATACATTTTTATTTAATTCTTCATTTTAGCTTCTGTTTTTTCGACGAAGAATATTTGTGAAATATTTCTTCAAACTTATTATGATTAAAATTCAAAAAAACTACGACGAAGAATATTTGTGAAATATTTCTTCAAACTTATTATGATTAAAATTTAAAAAAAAACTATTCTGTCAAATCTAGAAAATCTGTAGAATCAAATTTAAATGTTATTTCAAAGTCATTTAAATTTCTTTTAAAATTTTTGTTCTGGAAATTCTAGAAGAAATAATGATTTGTCTTTGTTAGAAATATAGCTTGGTCCAATTTGTTATATATTCTAACAAAGTGTAGATTGGATTTTAACCTATTTAAAACATGTCATCAAAATTCTAAAACTAATCTTAATCAGAAAAAGTACTAATGATGTTCCATAAATTCTTTTTTTAAGTTTTCCTCTTCTTTTTTTCGGTTGAATTTTGAATTTTAAAGAGTCGAAAGTGAATTTTTTTCGTGTTTTCTCCTCTTTTAAACCGTTCAATTAAGTGTAAATATCATTAATTATTAATAATAACATAGAGTTAAAGGTAAATTGAGCAAATTGGCTATTTCTGGCAATTTATTTAAGTGTGTATCAAACTGGTAGCCCTTCGCATTAATCAGTACCCAAGAAGTACCTCTTGGTTTCAAAAAGGTTGGTGACCCCTGCTTTATACAGTCACACAATAATATTAATAATAATATTACACAATGTTGGCTATGAGGAAGTGTACTCTCTATACAGTCACACAATAATATTAATAATAATATTACACAATGTTGGCTATGAGGAAGTGTACTCTCTATACAGTCACACAATAATATTAATAATAATAATACACAATGTTGGCAATGAGGAAGTGTACTCTTTATACAATCACAAAATAATATTAATAATAATAATACACAATGTTGGCTATGAGGAAGTGTACTCTATACAGTCACACAATAATATTAATAATAATAATACACAATGTTGGTTATGAGGAAGTGTACCCTATACAATCACAAAATAATATTAATAATAATAATACACAATGTTGGCTATGAGGAAGTGTACTCTATACAATCACAAAATAATATTAATAATAATAATACACAATGTTGGCTATGAGGAAGTGTACTCTATACAGTCACACAATAATATTAATAATAATAATACACAATGTTGGCAATGAGGAAGTGTAGTCTTTATACAGTCACACAATAATATTAATAATAATAATACACAATGTTGGCTATGAGGAAGTGTACTCTCTATACAGTCACACAATAATATTATTAATAATAATACACAATGTTGGCTATGAGGAAGTGTACTCTCTATACAGTCACACAATAATATTAATAATAATAATACACAATGTTGGCTATGAGGAAGTGTACTCTCTATACAGTCACACAATAATATTATTAATAATAATACACAATGTTGGCTATGAGGAAGTGTACTCTCTATACAGTCACACAATAATATTAATAATAATACTACACAATGTTGGCTATGAGGAAGTGTACTCTCTATACAGTCACACAATAATATTAATAATAATATTACACAATGTTGGCTATGAGGAAGTGTACTCTCTATACAGTCACACAATAATATTAATAATAATACTACACAATGTTGGCTATGAGGAAGTGTACTCTTTATACAGTCACACAATAATATTAATAATAATATTACACAATGTTGGCTATGAGGAAGTGTACTATTTATACAGTCACACAATAATATTAATAATAATAATACACAATGTTGGCTATGAGGAAGTGTAGTCTTTATACAGTCACACAATAATATTAATAATAATAATACACAATGTTGGCAATGAGGAAGTGTAGTCTTTATACAGTCACACAATAATATTAATAATAATATTACACAATGTTGGCTATGAGGAAGTGTACTCTCTATACAGTCACACAATAATATTAATAATAATAATACACAATGTTGGCAATGAGGAAGTGTACTCTTTATACAATCACAAAATAATATTAATAATAATAATACACAATGTTGGCTATGAGGAAGTGTACTCTATACAGTCACACAATAATATTAATAATAATAATACACAATATTGGTTATGAGGAAATGTACTCTATACAATCACAAAATAATATTAATAATCATAATACACAATGTTGGCTATGAGGAAGTGTACTCTATACAATCACAAAATAATATTAATAATAATAATACACAATGTTGGCTATGAGGAAGTGTACTCTATACAGTCACACAATAATATTAATAATAATAATACACAATGTTGGCTATGAGGAAGTGTACTCTCTATACAGTCACACAATAATATTATTAATAATAATACACAATGTTGGCTATGAGGAAGTGTACTCTCTATACAGTCACACAATAATATTAATAATAATAATACACAATGTTGGCTATGAGGAAGTGTACTCTCTATACAGTCACACAATAATCACATTTATAGATCTGGTGAAGTTCAAAGCTGCACAGTTATTATTATTTCAAGCACAGAACAATCTGCCGCCACCAAAGATCCAATAAATATTCAAAGACAGATGAAAACTATTTTGTGATTTGAAGGGCAAAAATAACCCATCAGTCTTCTTCCGTTTATCCGAGGTGGGGTCGCGGGGGCAGCAGCCTAAGCACAGAATCAGAATCAGAAATACTTTAATAATCCCCGAGGGGGAAATTAAGATTTTCAGCACAATCCTGTTCAGGAGCAGACAAACATCACAGGGAGACAGAACAGGATCAAACATTGCAGGGAGACAGAACAGGATCAAACATTACAGGGAGACAGAACAGGATCAAACATTGCAGGGAGACAGAACAGGATCAAACATTACATGGAGACAGAACAGGATCAAACATTGCAGGGAGACAGAACAGGATCAAACATTACATGGAGACAGAACAGGATCAAACATTACAGGGAGACAAAACAGGATCGCTGACGGGTCTGCCAACTTCCGGTGCTCCTTACAAAAAAGTTAAGGAACAGGTAAACCAAGGGAGCACCTGCTGGAACCCTCTGCCTCACCTAAATACGCCAAACTGTTTGAAAATAGGGCCCCAAAAGGCCTCCCATTCCCTGGGAACACCTGCTGGAACCCTCTGCCTCACCAAAATACGCCAAACGCTGGGGGGGTTGAGAAAAAGAAAAAAAACAGCCTGGTCCTGGTCCAGACTGAGGCCAAGGAGAAAAAGAAAAAAACCTCATAGCCATAGCACACATTAACAAGTTTGTAAGAGGGAAACATCAAAGAACACAAAAGACATTAAAAGATCAGAGCTGATGCAACCTGACATTTCTACATACAGCTACAAAAGTAACACAACAACAAAATTAAAAAAACGGATTGTGTGTGTCCCTGGCTGTGGCCCCAGGATTGTGTGTGTGTGTGTCCCTCGCTGTGGCCCCAGGATTGTGTGTGTGTGTGTCCCTGGCTGTGGCCCCAGGATTGTGTGTGTGTGTGTCCCTCGCTGTGGCCCCAGGATTGTGTGTGTGTGTGTCCCTGGCTGTGGCCCCAGGATTGTGTGTGTGTGTGTGTCCCTGGCTGTGGCCCCAGGATTGTGTGTGTGTGTGTCCCTGGCTGTGGCCCCAGGATTGTGTGTGTGTGTGTCCCTCGCTGTGGCCCCAGGATTGTGTGTGTGTGTGTCCCTGGCTGTGGCCCCAGGATTGTGTGTGTGTCCCTGGCTGTGGCCCCAGGATTGTGTGTGTGTTTGTGTGTCCCTGGCTGTGGCCCCAGGATTGTGTGTGTGTCCCTGGCTGTGGCCCCAGGATTGTGTGTGTGTGTGTGTCCCTCGCTGTGGCCCCAGGATTGTGTGTGTGTGTGTCCCTGGCTGTGGCCCCAGGATTGTGTGTGTGTGTGTCCCTCGCTGTGGCCCCAGGATTGTGTGTGTGTGTGTCCCTGGCTGTGGCCCCAGGATTGTGTGTGTGTCCCTGGCTGTGGCCCCAGGATTGTGTGTGTGTGTGTCCCTGGCTGTGGCCCCAGGATTGTGTGTGTGGCCCCAGGATTGTGTGTATCCCTGGCTGTGGCCCCAGGATTGTGTGTGTATCCCTGGCTGTGGCCCCAGGATTGTGAGTGTGTCCCTGGCTGTGGCCCCGGGATTGTGTGTATGGCCCTGGCTGTGGCCCCAGGATTGTGTGTGTGTCCCTGGCTGTGGCCCCAGGATTGTGTGTGTGGCCCTGGCTGTGGCCCCAGGATTGTGTGTATCCCTGGCTGTGGCCCCAGGATTCTGTGTGTGTCCTTGGCTGTGGCCCCAGGATTGTGAGTGTGTCCCTGGCTGTGGCCCCAGGATTGTGAGTGTGTCCCTGGCTGTGGCCCCAGGATTGTGTGTGGCCCTGGAATCAAATAGACAAGAAAACCAAACAAAGCAAAAATATAATTACTTAATTATTGAATAAAAAGAGTTTAAATGTGTACAACCATCTTAAGGGTGTAAAGTATTTATATAAACTACATTTGATTAAACGAGTGTTTATTGTTGAGTATTCATGAATGTAATCATATGTATCTTGTAAATAAATACAAAATATTTCTATATAAGGTTATGTATCACATTGATGATAACAAATCACATTATTATTATCATTATTATATGTGAGTGATGGGGCAGCACATTGTAAACTGTTGCTTCTTCCTGCTCCTTTTCAGACATAAGTGTCTTTTTTCTATTAGATATTAGTATTGATAGACTGAAAGTGTTATATTTTTGTGTGTGTTTGAAATAAATAGAATTTAAATCAAATGTAATCGATTCTGACAAAAACATTTGCCTATTTTAATATACAAAGTACCACTAACATTATTTTGTTTGGTGTTTGGACACACTTTCTAAAGTAAAGCAAGCTCGCCATCTAGTGGTGAGAAGACATTTACGCACTTTATCATTCGGAGTACGGTGTTTAAAAAATTAATAAATACATATTTGTATTTTAAATCCTTATATGCTTATTTTACAAAAGCCAAGAAGACTAAGTCTATGAGTGTTACTGAAAGTTAAGGTTTTTTTTAACTCAAAATCAAAGTTACATAAATATAACTCCAAAACAAACATGCAATATGTCTAAAAATGCCTGTAATAATGTATATAAGTCAGTTTTACTTGAATCAGGTGTTTTTTTAAAGGCTTGCAAACACAAAAAATAGTTTTTACTCAATATGACAGTAATGTTCCTTGAATCCTGAGAAAATGCAAAAAAAAAACAATAATAACAATTATTCAAACATAACTCCTAAACCAATCATGCAAAATGTCCAATAATGCCTGTAATAATAATAATGTATCTTTGTGAGTTTTACTATAAAAATTATATTTTATAATGTTTGCAAAGACAAAAATTTGTTTTTTTAACTCAATGTGACAGTATAAATTAAATCACCAAAAATGATTCCCGGGCGTTGCCACCACCGCTGCTCACTGCTCCCCTCACCTCCCAGGGGGTGAACAAGGGGATGGGTCAAATGCAGAGGGTAATTTCACCACACCTAGTGTGTGTGTGTGACAACCCTTGCTACTTTATAAGTGTCATACTAAATATGAAAGTTATATAAACATAACTCCAAAACAAACATGCAATTTGTCTAAAAATGCCTGTAATAATGTATCTTTGTGAGTTTTACTTGAATCAGGTGTTTTTTTAAGGCTTGCAAACACAAACATTATTTTTTTACTCAATATGACAGTAATGTTGTTAGAATCCTGAGATAATGCGAAAAAAGCAATGCAAAATTATTCAAAGATAACTCCTAAAGCAAACGTGCAAAATGTCCAATAATGCCTGGAATAATAATAATGTATCTTTGTGAGATGAGAGAGGTGCAACTCCAGTGCACCAGAAGGCGCTCGAGTCTTTGTTTATGAGTGTTGTAATCATAGACATGTTCTAAGGGTACGCAGCATGGAGCGCTACTGCCTACTGGCGCTGACGAGACGCGGGGCCGCCATCTTGGAGTGGTGATCCGCTCCACTCAGTGCAATTCATTTGGCAGGAGCAATGAACTGTCAGCGCATTTAATTCATCTTACCTCACTGAATACCACTGATTTTCACCTCCTTTTTTGTCATACGTGTAGCTATGATAAAGGACACATGTTTTATTATTCATAGTTTGCTTAACAGTAATAGAATATTGTTATATGCCATAAGTGACCAAATGAAAACTGGGAATATAATCCCAGAGAAGGGGGGGAAACTATTTTTAAATTGAAGAAACAATATGATGAGGTTATATATACATGCTACATAAACAATGTATGAATACATTAGATATCTATACATCTTATAGACTGTATCTCTGTTGCTGCAGCAGCAGAGAGTTGATTCTGTCTTGACACTTTGTATTGATATTTTCTATTACATTCTTCCCTTAAATGATCATGTTTACACTGATTGTTTTATATGTATTTTTGATGTATGTCGCTTTGGATAAAAGCGTCTGCCAAATACTTCAACATAAACATATATCAATTTATTTCTTATTTCAACTTTATGTTATTCAAGTGGGACATTTTTAAATGTAATTAATTTCATTGACAAGCAATTCTATTATGGTCATACTCTTGTTTGCTAGCGGCGAGGATTTCAGTACTATTGAAGATCTTTGCTCCTTCTCAACTCTGTGCTAATATTCTTTTCACAAAATACAACCAATAGTATGTTAATGTTAAATATTACTTGTGAAAAGTAATCCCCCCGATTCCTATTTTCAACAGTCTGCTCATTTGAGCAGGAAAACGCTGAACACCATCTTTGTTTTCTACCTGTCAACTGTCAGTTTAGCATCTTTGTTTTCTACCTGTCAACTGTCAGTTTAGCATCTTTGTTTTCTACCTGTCAACTGTCAGTTTAGCATCTTTGTTTTCTACCTGTCAACTGTCAGTTTAGCATCTTTGTTTTCTACCTGTCAACTGTCAGTTTAGCATCTTTGTTTTCTACCTGTCAACTGTCAGTTTAGCATCTTTGTTTTCTACCTGTCAACTGTCAGTTTAGCATCTTTGTTTTCTACCTGTCAACTGTCAGTTTAGCATCTTTGTTTTCTACCTGTCAACTGTCAGTTTAGCATCCTTGTTTTCTACCTGTCAACTGTCAGTTTAGCATCTTTGTTTTCTACCTGTCAACTGTCAGTTTAGCATCTTTGTTTTCTACCTGTCAACTGTCAGTTTAGCATCTTTGTTTTCTACCTGTCAACTGTCAGTTTAGCATCTTTGTTTTCTACCTGTCAACTGTCAGTTTAGCATCTTTGTTTTCTACCTGTCAACTGTCAGTTTAGCATGTTTGTTTTCTACCTGTCAACTGTCAGTTTAGCATCCTTGTTTTCTACCTGTCAACTGTCAGTTTAGCATCTTTGTTTTCTACCTGTCAACTGTCAGTTTAGCATCTTTGTTTTCTACCTGTCAACTGTCAGTTTAGCATCTTTGTTTTCTACCTGTCAACTGTCAGTTTAGCATCTTTGTTTTCTACCTGTCAACTGTCAGTTTAGCATGTTTGTTTTCTACCTGTCAACTGTCAGTTTAGCATCTTTGTTTTCTACCTGTCAACTGTCAGTTTAGCATCTTTGTTTTCTACCTGTCAACTGTCAGTTTAGCATCTTTGTTTTCTACCTGTCAACTGTCAGTTTAGCATCTTTGTTTTCTACCTGTCAACTGTCAGTTTAGGCTGCTCGCCGGCTCCTCATCACCACTTCAAGATGGCGGCCCAATTTCTCGCGTCACAGCAGCCAATGCTGCGTCTACTTATAACATGTCTAAGGTTGTAATTAGGTTCAACTCCAGTGCACCAGAGGACGCTCTACTCTCCTCCTGCTCCCGCATCGTCTCCGACATTGTTGCGACCCGCCATAAAATGAAGAAGAAGGAGAAGACGAAGAAGTGTCCAACATGGCGGGAGTATGCCTCTGTGTGCGGCGGCATGGTGCTTGTATTCCGCCCACTTTAACGTTCACACTGCGGCGGAAGTTCCACCCTTCTCCTCCGGCTTGTAGCGGGCTGCTACACGGCTTGTACAAACGCGGCCTCCTGAAGGAGTCTTTCCCGGAGGACGCGGCACAGCAGCGGCTGCCCGGCCTGCTGCAGTCCGGCGCGCAGACCGTCTACTGCGGCTTCGACCCCACCGCCGACAGCCTGCACGTCGGCAACCTGCTGGCCCTCATCGGCCTCCTCCACTTCCGCAGCGCCGGCCATCACGTGGTCGCCGTGCTCGGAGGCGCCACCGCGCAGATCGGCGACCCCAGCGGGAAAAGCAGCGAGCGACAGCGGCTGTCCGCGGACGCCGTGCGGGAGAACACGCGCAGCATCCGGGAGAGTATTTACCGGCTGTTCACCAACCATGAAGTCATCCACGGCGGCTCCAAGGCGCTCGGCACCGTGGCCGTGCTGGACAACCTCAGCTGGTACAAGGACTGGGACGTGGTCCACTTCCTGTCGGAGGCCGGGCGACACTTCCGGCTGGGCACCATGCTGAGCCGCCACAGCGTGCAGACCAGACTGCGGAGCGGCGACGGCATGAGCCTGACGGAGTTCACCTACCAGGTCTTCCAGGCCTACGACTTCTACCACCTCAACCAGGTCTACGGCTGCAAAGTCCAGCTGGGAGGCAGCGACCAGATGGGGAACCTCATGTCCGGACATGACTTCATCCACAAGTACATTTTACTATTTTACTACTTTTCTTTGTTTCATATGATGACTACATCCACAAGTACATTTTACTATTTTACTACTTTTCTTTATTTCGTATGATGACTTCATCCACAAGTACATTTTACCATGTTTCTTACTTTTACTACTTTTCTTTGTTTCATATGATGACTTCATCCACAAGTACATTTACTATGTTTTATTTCATAAGACCTCATCCACAAGTACATTTACTACGTTTCTTTATTTCATATGATGACTTCATCCACAAGTACATTTACTCCTTTTTTTTAATTTCATATGACCTCATCCACAAGTACATTTACTATGTTTCTTTATTTCATATGATGACGTCATCCACAAGTACATTTACTATGTTTCTTTATTTCATATGATGACTTCATCCACAAGTACATTTACTACTTTTCTTCATTTCATATGATGATGTCATCCACAAGTACATTTACTACATTTCTTTATTTCATATGATGACTTCATCCACAAGTACTTGTACTACTTTTCTTTATTTCATGACTTCATCCACAAGTACATTTACTACTTTTCTTTATTTCATGACTTCATCCACAAGTACATTTACTACATTTCTTTATTTCATATGACCTCATCCACAAGTACATTTACTACATTTCTTTATTTCATATGACCTCATCCACAAGTACATTTACTACATTTCTTTATTTCATATGATGACGTCATCCACAAGTACATTTACTACATTTCTTTATTGCATATGATGACGTCATCCACAAGTACATTTACTACTTTTCTTTATTTCATGACTTCATCCACAAGTACATTTACTACTTTTCTTTATTTCATATGACCTCATCCACAAGTACATTTACTACATTTCTTTATTTCATATGATGATTTCGTCCACAAGTACATTTACTACTTTTCTTTATTTCATGATGACTTTATCCACAAGTACATTTACTACGTTTCTTTATTTCATGATGACTTCATCCACAAGTACATTTACTACTTTTCTTTATTTCATATGATGACTTTATCCACAAGTACATTTACTACATTTCTTTATTTCATATGATGACGTCATCCACAAGTACATTTACTACATTTCTTTATTTCATATGATGACTTCATCCACAAGTACATGTACTACTTTTCTTTATTTCATGACTTCATCCACAAGCACATTTACTACTTTTCTTTATTTCATATGATGACGTCATCCACAAGTACATTTACTACATTTCTTTATTTCATATGATGACTTCATCCACAAGTACATGTACTACTTTTCTTTATTTCATGACTTCATCCACAAGTACATTTACTACATTTCGTTATTTCATATGACCTCATCCACAAGTACATTTACTACATTTCTTTATTTCATATGATGACGTCATCCACAAGTACATTTACTACATTTCTTTATTGCATATGACGTCATCCACAAGTACATTTACTACTTTTCTTTATTTCATGACTTCATCCACAAGTACATTTACTACATTTCTTTATTTCATTTGACCTCATCCACAAGTACATTTACTACCTTTCTTTATTTCATATGACCTCATCCACAAGTACATTTACTACCTTTCTTTATTTCATATGACCTCATCCACAAGTACATTTACTACATTTCTTTATTTCATATGATGACGTCATCCACAAGTACATTTACTACATTTCTTTATTTCATATGATGACGTCATCCACAAGTACATTTACTACATTTCTTTATTTCATATGATGACGTCATCGACAAGTACATTTACTACTTTTCTTTATTTCATGACTTCATCCACAAGTACATTTACTACATTTCTTTATTTCATATGACCTCATCCACAAGTACATTTACTACATTTCTTTATTTCATATGATGATGTCATCCACAAGTACATTTACTACTTTTCTTTATTTCATGACTTCATCCACAAGTACATTTACTACTTTTCTTTATTTCATATGATGACGTCATCCACAAGTACATTTACTACATTTCTTTATTTCATATGATGACTTCATCCACAAGTACATTTACTACATTTCTTTATTTCATATGATGACGTCATCCACAAGTACATTTACTACTTTTCTTTATTTCATGATGACTTCATCCACAAGTACATTTACTACATTTCTTTATTTCATATGATGACGTCATCCACAAGTACATTTACTACATTTCTTTATTTCATATGATGACGTCATCCACAAGTACATTTACTAAATTTCTTTATTTCATATGATGACTTCATCCACAAGTACATTTACTACCTTTCTTTATTTCATATGACCTCATCCACAAGTACATTTACTACATTTCTTTATTTCATATGATGACGTCATCCACAAGTACATTTACTACATTTCTTTATTTCATATGATGACGTCATCCACAAGTACATTTACTACATTTCTTTATTTCATATGATGACGTCATCGACAAGTACATTTACTACTTTTCTTTATTTCATGACTTCATCCACAAGTACATTTACTACATTTCTTTATTTCATATGACCTCATCCACAAGTACATTTACTACATTTCTTTATTTCATATGATGACGTCATCCACAAGTACATTTACTACATTTCTTTATTTCATATGATGATGTCATCCACAAGTACATTTACTACTTTTCTTTATTTCATGACTTCATCCACAAGTACATTTACTACTTTTCTTTATTTCATATGATGACGTCATCCACAAGTACATTTACTACATTTCTTTATTTCATATGATGACGTCATCCACAAGTACATTTACTACATTTCTTTATTTCATATGATGACTTCATCCACAAGTACATTTACTACATTTCTTTATTTCATATGATGACGTCATCCACAAGTACATTTACTACTTTTCTTTATTTCATGATGACTTCATCCACAAGTACATTTACTACATTTCTTTATTTCATATGATGACGTCATCCACAAGTACATTTACTACATTTCTTTATTTCATATGATGACGTCATCCACAAGTACATTTACTAAATTTCTTTATTTCATATGATGACTTCATCCACAAGTACATTTACTACGTTTTTTTATTGCATATGTTATATTTAGCCAACAAGACTATACTATGCACAATCTTCTCCAGCAAGTTCATTTCAAACAAACTAGCACTATTTAAAAACAAACAAAAACATCTTAACAAGGAATACCTTCGAAAAGGAGCAGGAAGAAGCAAAAGCCTGTTGTCCTGCTGTGGCATGCTGGGTAATGGAGTTCTTATGTTACCTAGCTCGTAACATCACTATAACTAAACTTAGGCCATCTAGAAGGCCTTACTGACAACGACTCGTGATCTGATTGGCTATTATCTATCAACTGTATGTGTCCGTTCACTCACAGTGCACACATTGTTGATTCTGAAGGCAGATTTGGTACAGCGTGGCAACATAAGTTAGCTGAATTCTGATTGGATAAAAACTCTATAACCTAAAAAAACAGCGCTGGAAGGAGCATAATATGACATAATACACGGAATAGAGGCGCTCCCATTGGCTCCGCTGTAAGTGGACTTTTATTTACTTTATTAACAAGTTAGAAATAAAAAAAAATCCATTCATCGTCATGTCTCTTATAATGATTGTATAAGATGAGCAAAAAGTGCAGTTCCCCTTTAAAGTCATCATGTTAAAAGTATTTCTACGGTGTCCTCTCCAGGATGAGCGGTGAGGAGGTGTACGGCCTCACCATCCCTCTGGTCACCAGCTCGGTGGGGGACAAGCTCGGCAAAACTGAAGGCAACGCTGTTTGGCTCAATCGTGACAAGACGTCGCCATTTGAGCTCTTCCAGTATTTTCTACGGCAGCCCGACGCCAGCGTGGAAGGGTGGGTAAGGAGGGAGACTCAAACTGATATACTGTGCGTACGGAAAGTATTCAGACCCCTTTACATTTTTCACCCTTGGTTTCATTGCAGCCATATGCTAAAATAAAAAAAGTTCATTTTATTTCTCATTAATGTACGCTTTATTTGTAATATATCTGCAAAAATGTCCACATTTCTGTTTTGTTTTTTTTATCTCAAAGTGGGGTACATTAATCAGAAATAAAAGGAACTGTTTTTGATTTTAGCAAATTGCTGCAATGAAAGAAAGAGTGAAACATTTAAAGGGGCCTGAATAATTTCCATACCCACTGTGTCAGAGTACGTCTCTGTAACTCTGCAGGTACCTGAAACTGTTCACCTTCCTGCCTCTGGCCGAGGTGGAGAGCGTGATGGAGCAGCAGAGGGAGGATCCTGTTAAACGTCTGGCCCATAAACGACTGGCGGCGGAGGTGACGAAGCTGGTGCATGGAAAGGAGGGTCTGGAGAGTGCCAAGAGGTCAGAACCCTGTCCGTCAACCCAGCCGTCTGGCATTTGTGACACCTGGGGCCGTACTTATCAAGCTTCTTAGAATTACTCCTAAGAAGTCTGCTAAGAGTTGACTTAAGAGTAAATAAATTATTCGCTGAAAGCTGCACTTAAAAGTTAGTTATCAAGCGTCTTACTCACACTTTCAGCGAAGTGTAGGACCGAATCTTAAAGGGAAACTTCGGTTTTTTTCAACCTGGGCCCTGTTTTCATAATTTTTTCTGTATATGTGAGTGCTGGATAAAACATTTTTTGAGGTCGCGCCAGTATTGAGCAGGGCAGGCAGCCTCCAGCCCAGCTAACGCTCGTACACAGGGCAACTGGCTCTCGTCAAAATTCGGCCTATAAACATGCATTTTTTTCACACTGACAGGCTCAGATAGTTACAATGAGTGTCCGACAACATACTAGAAAGGAGAAATTAACGTATGTCTCTACCTTTAGCTGGAGATCGCTGTATGTTGTGAGCTGTGTCCAAATCTCACCACGCTACAAATCTCGTTCCGAAATCTCGCGATAACTCGCGACAAATCAAATCGTCCACATCAGGCAAAAATTCAGCCATGACAGACAAACAAACAAACTTTTCTATAAAACTAAAATAACAGTCTTCGGTAATCCAACAGAAAATCACTTCAGTCATCTCTCTTCACCTCAGTCAGGTAACTGTTTTTCCACCGGTGTTTTGTCGCGAGTTATCGCGAGATTTCGGAACGAGATTTGTAGCGTGGTGAGATTTGGACACAGCTCACAACATACAGCGATCTCCAGCTAAAGGTAGAGACATACGTTAATTTCTCCTTTCTAGTATGTTGTCGGACACTCATTGTAACTATCTGAGCCTGTCAGTGTGAAAAAAATGCATGTTTATAGGCCGAATTTTGACGAGAGCCATTTGCCCTGTGTACGAGCGTTAGCTGGGCTGGAGGCTGCCTGCCCTGCTCAATACTGGCGCGACCTCAAAAAATGTTTTATCCAGCACTCACATATACAGAAAAAATTATGAAAACAGGGCCCAGGTTGAAAAAAAACGAAGTTTCCCTTTAAGTGTCACACTCAGAGCTGAATTACGACATTACTATGTGCCGTAAACGGAAATTTAGGTGACGTAATTTCTGTGTCCATAGAAATGACCAATCACGGAAGAGAATCCGTTGTCTAAGAATAAAGAAATATCTTGGAAATATTTAAGTGGACAATGGGAGTGTATATTTTGACAATAAACTACAAAATAATACAAAACAAACTAGTCCCCGCCGGCACTCACGCTACCGCTCCCTCTCTTCTATCGCCCACACACTCACTGACGTCACTCACCTCACGGCCACACACATACGCTACTGTCATAACATTTTCTTTCCAATTCATTAATTAGGCAACTAATTTGAAACTGGTGTGGGTGGCTCTATATATACTAGCCCACTGCAGACACATGCCGAAATCAACAAGGAATCGAAAAGTATTAAATCTGTGACAAAAATAATATCCGCTCTGTCTAAACGATACCGTTTGATCAGCTGCTCGTCATCAAAAAAAACAACAACATTGTTCCGTTCCCTGAACGTTCGCGCACGTCTCTCTCGCCTCAGTGCCATCCCCTGCTGGCAACTCCTAACCACTTAAGACACCTCTGAAGGTCTCTTAAATATTGTGGAGAGTAGGAGTGATTCTTAGACTTAAGAACGTTGATAAAAAGCTTTTATTCTTAAGTTTGAGAGTAGGACTAAATTTCGCAAATTCTCAGGACTTAAGTGTAAAATGGCACTCTAAGAAGCTTGATAAGTACGGCCCTTGACCTCCATTGTTGTGCTTGCAGATGCACCAATACTCTGTACCACAGCAGCGTGCAGGACTTGGAGGAGATGAGCGACTTGGAGCTGCAGGAGATCTTCAGAGAAGCCCCCTTCCATGAATTGCTGTTAGAACCTGGGACCACTGTCTTAGATGCATGCCGTAGGGTCAAAGCCATCCCAGAGGGTCCCAAAGGGTAAATCTGCTTGTGTGTCTCTTCAATAACTCGAAATAATACATTTTGTTTGTGTTTGCGACAAAAATGGCTGAAGAGCTCCAGCACTCAGGGACCCAAACATAACAAAAGGCACCAGCCAAACAGTCATTTCACAACACGTTAGTTATATATTAGCCTGAGGGTGGCGTCAGGCGGGTCTTCACCAGACTCCATTTACAAAAACTGTAACTTTAGCTTTCGTTATCTGGCTGCACACACCAGGGGCCGTACTTATCAAGCTTCTTAGAGTGCCATTTTACACTTAAGTCCTGAGAATTTGCGAAATTTAGTCCTACTCTCAAACTTAAGAATAAAAGCTTTTTATCAATGTTCTTAAGTCTAAGAATCACTCCTACTCTCCACGATATTTAAGAGACCTTCAGAGGTGTCTTAAGTGGTTAGGAGTTGCCAGCAGGGGATGGCGCTGAGGCGAGAGAGACGTGCGCGAACGTTCAGGGAACGGAACAATGTTGTTGTTTTTTTTGATGACGAGCAGCTGATCAAACGGTATCGTTTAGACAGAGCGGATATTATTTTTGTCACAGATTTAATACTTTTCGATTCCTTGTTGATTTCGGCATGTGTCTGCAGTGGGCTAGTATATATAGAGCCACCCACACCAGTTTCAAATTAGTTGCCTAATTAATGAATTGGAAAGAAAATGTTATGACAGTAGCGTATGTGTGTGGCCGTGAGGTGAGTGACGTCAGTGAGTGTGTGGGCGATAGAAGAGAGGGAGCGGTAGCGTGAGTGCCGGCGGGGACTAGTTTGTTTTGTATTATTTTGTAGTTTATTGTCAAAATATACACTCCCATTGTCCACTTAAAAATGTCCAAGATATTTCTTTATTCTTAGACAACGGATTCCATTCCGTGATTGGTCATTTCTATGGACACAGAAATTACGTCACCTAAAATTCCGTTTACGGCACATATTAATGTCGTAATTCAGCTCTGAGTGTGACACTTAAGATTCAGTCCTACACTTCGCTGAAAGTGTGAGTAAGACGCTTGATAACTAACTTTTAAGTGCAGCTTTCAGCAAATAATTTATTTACTCTTAAGTCAACTCTTAGCAGACTTCTTAGGAGTAATTCTAAGAAGCTTGATAAGTACGGCCCCAGATGGTTAAAATTTTCTGGACTCACTTTTGCGGTTCCTTTTGTTTTGTTTTTTTAGGTATTTGAAGGCATGTGAAATATCCATGAAATCACAAAAATCTGCGTTTGTAAACATTCATTTTTGCGTCAAAATATGACTTCCACGTTTTTTTAATGACATATAAATAAAAATACGATCTAAACAAAGTTAGCGAACCATTTAGCTAGCTTACTTGTTGTCATCTCCGAGCCGCCACGTTGACAAGTGTCTACTTTGCCGTTAATCATATTTAAATGATTACAATTGAGGGTTGTCCCGATACATTTTGGTATCAATGAAAGAATATTGGTATTTCGATACTTTTCGATACCTTTCAAAATGAAGGGGACCACAAACAAATGTCCTTAATGGCTTCATTTTAACAGAAAATCTTACTATACGATTAACATATGCTTCTTATTGCACTCAAGGAACAATTTTAGAAGATTAAAATAAAGATTAAAAGGCATTAAACACACTGGGCTTTTCTAATTGCACTCAAAGAACAATTTACAATTGTATATGTTACATATAACCTTGAATTAGGTTAGAATAGAATGGAAAGCTTTGTTGACATAGTATTAAATGCTTCATGGTTTATGTTTGCCCCTTTTGGGCTGTGCTTTAAGATACAAATAAAATCATTACTGAATACTAAAAACAAGATGACTGAAGGTACACAGCTAAGACATGTAGCAGGTAAAACACACATTGTTTAATATAAAACACACACTATGAATTTTTAACACAATTCAGTCATTTAACCAGCATTAGTTTACACTATGTGGGCAGTTTTGACTGTGCTAATAATTGTCAACAAGCCAGCTGTGCATGCGTTTAGATACCTGTATGTGCACAGCAGGGGACCTGGTTAACTACATTACCTTTCAAGTACTTGTGGAGGTCTGGATGATTATTTAAAAGCAAAGATTGTAATACCTTAATGTCACCTTTGGCGAGGCATGTTTTGAAGAAGCGCTTGCAGCGTGGCGCTTCCGTGTTTTAAAGCGCCACCTTTATCGGTAGTATTAACCATTAGAAATGCAATTTTTGCTTGTATGCGCAAGCTGTGTGTGCATTTTGATACACTCAACATCATTAACCTCGTACGTCACCGCCGCACGGCAGCATGCGGAGGGAAAAAAAAGTACAGGCATTTTTCAAAGGCAGTATAGTATCGTTCTGAATTAATTAGTACCACAGTACTTTATTCAGTAACGGCATAGAGTAAAATCCAAACACTGTCAGTTCTGGAAACAGTTGAAGTTTTAGTGTATTTATTAGTAGCCAACGGGAAGGTATATGATTGTACACAGGTCACAACACCGCAAGTATATTATTACTGTGTTTTTTGGAGTATAAGTCGCTCCGGAGTATAAGTCGCACCGGCCGAAAACGCATAATAAAGAAGGAAAAAAACCATATATATATAAGTCGCATTTTTGGAGGAAATGTATTTGATAAAAGCCAACAGCAAGAATAGATATTTGAAAGGCAATTTAAAATGTCTAAAGAATAGTGAACAACAGGCTGAATAAGTGTACGTTATATGAGGCATAAATAACCAACTGAGAAGGTGCCTGGTATGTTAACGTAACATATTATGGTAAGAGTCATTCAAATAACTAACATATAGAACATGCTATACGTTTACCAAACAATCTGTCACTCCTAATCGCTAAATCCCATGAAATCTTCTTCCTCGTTGTCGCTCCTGGTATGCACCGCTTCCTTTCTTTCTGCTGCTCGATCGCCGTTTTCTGCTGCGTATTTCACTGCGTCCAGCTTGTAAGCTGCAGTATATGATTTCCTTTTTGGTGCCATTTTTGTTCAGTTTTTATAAGTTACCGCCAATGTAGAAATGATCCATTTTAATATCTATGGCAGTAGCATATAGCACAGGGGTCACCAACCTTTTTGAAACCAAGAGCTACTTCTTGGGTAGTGATTAATGCGAAGGGCTACCAGTTTGATACACACTTAAATAAATTGCCAGAAATAGCCAATTTGCTCAATTTACCTTTAACTCTGTTATTATTAATAATGAATGATATTTACACTTAATTGAACGGTTTAAAAGAGGAGAAAACCCGAAAAAAATGACAATTAAATTTTGAAACATGGTTTATCTTCGATTTCGACTCTTTAAAATTCAAAATTCAACCAAAAAAAAGAAGAGAAAAACTAGCTAATTCCAATCTTTTGGAAAAAATTAAAAAAAGAATTTATGGAACATCATTAGTAATTTTTCCTGATTAAGATTAATTTTAGAATTTTGATGACATGTTTTAAATAGGTTAAAATCCAATCTACACTGTTAGAATATATAACAAATTGGACCAAGCTATATTTCTAACAAAGACAAATCATTATTTCTTCTAGATTTTCCAGAACAAAAAGTTTAGAAGGAATTCAAAAGACTTTAAAATAAGATTTAAATTTTATTCTACAGATTTTCTAGATTTGCCAGAATAATTTTTTTGAATTTTAATCATAAGTTTGAAAAAATATTTCACAAATATTCTTCGTCCAAAAAACAGAAGCTAAAATGAAGAATTAAATTAAAATGTATTAATTATTCTTTACAATAAAAACATTTTTTTTACTTGAACATTGATTTAAATTGTCAGGAAAGAAGAGGAAGGAATTTAAAAGGTAAAAATGTATATGTGTTTAAAAATCCTAAAATCATTTTTAAGGACCAGACCAAGGACCAGATGGGGGGATTACATCTCCTCTCTGGCCTGGGAACGCTTCGGGATTCCCCAGGAGGAAGTCGCAAATGTTGCTCTGGAGAGGGAAGTCTGGGGGTCTTTGCTGGAGCTGCTGTCCCCGCGACCCGATTCCGGATAAGCGGTTGAAGATGGATGGATGGATGTCTTTCTGAAAATTATAAGAAGCAAAGTAAAAAAAAAAAAGCATTTATTTAAACAAGTTAAGACCAAGTCTTTAAAATATTTTCTTGGATTTTCAAATTCTATTTGAGTTTTGTCTCTCTTAGAATTAAAAATGTCGAGCAAAGCGAGACCAGCTTGCTAGTAAATAAATAAAATTAAAAAAATAGAGGCAGCTCACTGGTAAGTGCTGCTATTTGGGCTAGTTTTAGAACAGGCCAGCGGGCTACTCATCTGGTCCTTACGGGCTACCTGGTGCCCGCGGGCACCGCGTTGGTGACCCCTGATATAGCAGTTAGCTTCCCATGACCCACAATGCACTTCTGCCATGACCCTCCCCCGCCGAATTCTTATTGGTTGACGTGTGTGTGACGATTGCTGACATTTTGCTTCGTCTCTTCTGTGAATTAGATAAATAATATTATTTGATATATTACGGTAATGTTAATAATTTCACACATAAGTCGCTCCTGAGTATAAGTCGCACCCACGGCCAAACTATGAAAAAAATTGCCACTTATAATCCGAAAAATACGGTACTTAAAAAAAACCTTGACATTCTGTGGACATGCAAGTGTCAAAAACAGCCCAAAAAAAGATGGTTGATGAGAATAAATCTAAAGCTAGAATTGTGTGTAAAAATGCACCCAATTGCAGTTAATGTAGTCTTTATTTTCAAAATGTTTTTTCAGGGTTTGCGTGGCAGCACTTTGTGCAGATAAGAAATATATTCCTCTTTTTTTCCTCAGTTTTCCTTTTTTCTGAAAAGGTGCCCACATCCCAGAATGGATGTATTGCTTGCTTGATGTTTGTTATTGAACAGTTTTTGAACTGTTGGTGCGCAGGTATCGGATGGTTTCAGAGGGAGCGGTGTGGCTCAACCACCAGCGGGCAGACAGACCTGAGCAGGTGCTCATCCCAAAGCTCCACATCCTCGCCAATGGACTTACGCTGCTCCGAGTGGGCAAGAAGAACTTCTACATCATCAAGTGGCTCGGTCTCTGAAAGGAAAGAAGCAGTGGACTTGGCTGGGAAAGAGTGGATCACTTAGGAAGGTGCGTGGAAGTGACGTGATTTACACATTTTCTGTCTTTTTGGGTATAAATATTGTACAGTGATGACGTGTGTCTTTTTTAACTTAGATATTAAAATTCATTTCAATTGATGATCCGGTCACCTTTAAGTCTTGCTGGATGAACAGCAGGGGGCAGCACTGTAGCAAAAATAATAACAGCAGTGCTGGAACGCCTTATAACTCAGAATGTTTAATGGCTTTGGTATTGTTTTTCTTTTAAAAATATGTGTAATCCAGATGATTTGTTAATCTTGTTTTTTATTGCAGACTAATTTAAACATCTCTTTGTGTAGCATTTAGTGTGATGCCAGTTTCAATGCTCACAAAATGAGCCCAAAAAGAGATTCACAATTTCAAAGGCAATATGTGAAGGCATGGGGCAAACATCTTTCAAATTGCTTTTCTTTACTTTTATTGCAGACTAATTTAAACATCTAATTTTGTGTGTAGAATTTAGTGTGATACTAGTTTTAATGCTCACAAAATGAGCCCAAAAAGAGATTCACAATTTCAAAGGCAATATGTGAAGGCATGTGGCAAACATCCTTCAAATTGCTTTTCTTTACTTTTATTGCAGACTAATTTAAACATCTAATTTTTTGTGTAGAATTTAGTGTGATACTAGTTTTAATGCTCACAAAATGAGTCCAAGAAGATATTTAAATACTAACACAATTTCAAAGTGACAAACATCCTCCAAATTGTTTTTCTATACTTTTATTGCAGACTAATTTAAACATCTCTTTTTTGTGTTGCATGTAGTGTGGTGCCAGTTTCAATGCTCACAAAATGAGTCTGAGATATAAATACTAATAGAATTTCAAAGGCAATATGTGAAGGCATGATGCAAACATCCTCCAAATTGTTTTTCTATATTTGTCAGGATTTTTAAGGTGGAATTTTTTAAAGAGATTATTTTCATTGATAAGATGTTGTTGTGATCATAGATTCAGAGCTGAGTCTATGGCGTTTATTTATCCTCTCAGAAACCACATACAAAGAAATCAAAGAAAGTGGGGATTATAATGTAAAAATGTATTTGAAAGTAATACACAACGGTTTAAGAGTGTCAGTCCTGGTTTATATGCATTCCGATGGTTTTAATCAAAGCAAAGCATGACTATACAACTTTAAACAGCACAGGGCTTTGATATGCGTTTAAAGGACTATTCAAAGCCAAAAACATCATTTCATCAGATTAGTTTTACAAGCGTGTAGACAACATGATCAAACAAAAACAAGGCGGTGGTCTGCCATAACTCCTTCAGTCCACCTTAAGAAAGGGGCGGACACATAATGCTTAAACCAATGAGCGTCCGTCCTTCTATTTGAACAGCGCCCGTGTGTCAATCATTCCTCTGACCCCGCCCTCCCTTCTAGCACTCTCTGTCAAGCTTTCAAACGCAAAGTGTTTTTACTCAGTCGCCATATTGGCTGCGGGGAAGGACCTCCGTGCGGTGTCTCGTCTGTTTGTGGCCGACCGAGAGTGACGAGAAGCGGCTGCAAGTTACGCTCAGGCGACCCCTGCGGTTGTTGACGTTCGCATGGCATAAAAGTGTTTTTCCACCCCAGACGACGATTTTTTTATTTTTTGGATATTACCCAGCAAGGATAGTTCGGTTTGTTGTTTTTTTTCCACCAAAAAACTGGACGCTCCCGGCTTTTTTTGTGTGGTTTTCCCGTGTCTTGTCGGTGGTGGAGGCGGGGAAACATGTCGGATGTTCGACTATCCAGCGGCAGCCCGACCTTGGAGCGGGGCGAGCCGCGCGTACCGGAGCACCCCAAGCCGTCAGCCTGCCGGAACCTCTTCGGCTCGGTGGACCACGACGAGCTGCAGCGGGATTTAAATGCACACCTGCGGGAGATGGAGCAGGCCGCCGCCGCCAAGTGGGGCTTCGACTTCGCCGCGGAGAGCTCGCTGGACACCGGTGAGATCCACTGGGAGCGGCTGGACTGTCGCGACCTGCCCGACTTCTACTCTCGGCCGCCGCGGACGAAGCGGAGTAACCGCCTGGATCTAACCGGGAATCATAGCTGCGTCGCGGCGGGCACCACCACTTGTGGGCCGGTGGAGCAGTGCAGGAAGAGACCCGCCTGTCACGGTACTTATCACCGGGACACTTTTATCCCCTTTTTCAGCATTTTTCACCCTTTTTAAATTTTTTATTATTTCATTATTTTTGACCGTTTTTTCATTTTTCGCAGAGCCCTCCAACACAAGCAAAAGGTCTCACAGCAGCCCGGGGGCCGAAGTCGCGTGTCCGAGCCGGGGTCGCTCGGCTGAACACACGCCCAGGAAGAGCAGCGGCAGCCCGGGAAGGCAAACGTGAGACGGTGAGTTTTTTCTAATTAAATTTTTTTTCTAAATTTTATTTTCGCCACCTTTTTTATAACATGAACTCCCCGCGTTGTGGTGTAAAAATGGCGTGTTCACTAGTAGTAGTAGTAAAGTTGTCATGCACGCGCTTGTTTGTGCACTATTGGAGGGCGCGCGCACAGTGAGTGAAACACCTAGGTCGCGCGCACTACGTGAGTTGTAAACAAGACGCGTGCACGAGCAGTAGTAACACGTCAGCAGACACTGCCCTCGGGCGCGTACGTGTCTGTGCGCGCGCACGTGGGGGGCGGGGCCTTTGCTTCCCTGCACATCTGTCTGCGGGCGGAAGACACAAACTACAACTAAACAAAGTCTTTTAACTTGCAGAATGTTGACTAATACAAGATTATTATATGCATCATTAGCATATTTCACCACGGAGAACATGCCTTGTGCCTTTTTTTTTTTTTTTTTTAATTATTAAATCAACATAAACAACACAAGATACACTTACAATTAGTGCACCCTCCCTCCACCCCCAAAAGTGTTGTTTCCTTCTGTTATTAATATTCTGCTTCCTACAATAATAATCAATGCAGTCTGCAAGGGATACAGTTATTAGTATTAACAATATACATTAATGCAGTCTGCAAGGGATACAGTTATTAGTATTAACAATATAACCAATGCAGTCTGCAAGGGATACAGTTAATAATATAAACAATATATATCCATAACTGTATGGATATATATTGTTTATATTATGTATCAATGCAGTCTGCAAGGGGACACAGTTATTAATATTAACAATATATATCCATACAGTCTGCAAGGGATACAGTTATTAGTATTAACAATATATATTAATGCAGTCTGCAAGCGATACAATTATTAATATTAACAATATAACACTATATATTAATGCAGTCTGCAAGGGATGCAATTATTATTAACAATATATATCAATGGAGTCTGCAAGGGATACAGTTAATAATATTAACAATATATAAGGGATACAGTGCATGATTGTGTGTGCTGCTGGTCCACTAATAGTACTAACCTTTAACATTTAATTTGACTCATTTTCATTAATTACTAGTTTCTATGTAACTGTTTATTTAATTTTAGCTTATTTTTTGTTAAAGAAAATGTTTATTTTTAGTTTTAAAAAAATAAATAAAGGACATTATCTTCACCAGACCAGGTTGTCAATCAAATGAGATTATTTAAAGGGTTCTTAAAAGCAGGTCCAGTCCAGGTCGGGCTCAGCAACACACACCTTCATTTATGTACACTCCAATTAGGGAACACAACAACAGATTGCATATAATCTATAAACAAAATTACATTTTCAAAACAAGCATGTCTATTTTTGTTATCGGTTTCAACCATACAACTTTCTACAGTTAAAAAATGCTGAATAAATGTTTTAAAGAAAGTAATACTTAGTGAATATCTATTTCTGGCCTTAAAAATAAACCTTTTTCCGGGTACTCTAATGAAATGGACAAAATGATGACAGTTGATGAACTCTCCTAAAGTACCAGAAACCACATCAAGCTTCATAAACAAACCAACTTGCTTTGTGCTTTTAATGTTTGCACTTTTTGAATGTCCACATTGCTGCAGTTTGAGCTTTTTAATGTGTTATTGTGCATGTTATTTAGTGGATAATAACCTTGCAGCATGTTATGTCGCCGTGCAGAGCGTTAAACTTGCACATTTGAGTGCACACTATCAACATGTACTTGACTTGCAGGACGCATATTGTTGCAGCTTGCTAATAATTCGGAATAACAGCCTTTTAGTTTGCATGGTATGTCACCGCGCAGGGCCTTAAAGTTGAATTTCCAGTGTATTTTGGTATTTAAATGACTAATCCTTGCATGACAACCACCTCATTTGCATGTTGCGTAAGACGGAAGAACTTTAAACTTGTATTTTTAGGCTTTGCATGTTTCCTCATCTCCAGCCTTCTCTTTTTCTATTATTGTTGTTTTTCAATTAATGTGTAGCTTTTAGTGTTTACATGTTCTCTACAAATGCAATACTTCCTCATTTGCATGTAATGTCACTATGAAACACGCTAAACTTACATTTTTCGTATGTATTTAATATATTTTGTATTTTTTTAGTATTTATGTACATCAGGGGTCACCAACCTTTTTGAAACCAAGAGCTACTTCTTGGGTAGTGATTAATGCGAAGGGCTACCAGTTTGATACACACTTAAATAAATTGCCAGAAATAGCCAATTTGCTCAATTTACCTTTAACTCTGTTATTATTAATAATTAATGATATTTACACTTAATTGAACGGTTTAAAAGAGGAGAAAACACGAAAAAAATGACAATTAAATTTTGAAACATAGTTTATCTTCAATTTTGACTCTTTAAAATTCAACCGAAAAAAAGAAGAGAAAAACTTAAAAAAAGAATTTATGGAACATCATTAGTAATTTTTCCTGATTAAGATTAATTTTAGAATTTTGATGACATGTTTTAAATAGGTTAAAATCCAATCTACACTTTGTTAGAATATATAACAAATTGGACCAAGCTATATTTCTAACAAAGACAAATCATTATTTCTTCTAGATTTTCCAGAACAAAAATTTTAAAAGAAATTCAAAAGACTTTGAAATAAGATTTAAATTTGATTCTACAGATTTTCTAGATTTGCCAGAATAATTTTTTTGAATTTTAATCATAATAAGTTTGAAGAAATATTTCACAAATATTCTTCGTCGAAAAAACAGAAGCTAAAATGAAGAATTAAATTAAAATGTATTTATTATTCTTTAAAATAAAAAGAATAAATTTATTTGAACATTGATTTAAATTGTCAGGAAAGAAGAGGAAGGAATTTAAAAGGTATATGTGTTTAAAAATCCTAAAATTTTTAAGGTTGTATTTTTTCTCTAAAATTGTCTTTCTGAAAGTTATAAGAAGCAAAGTAAAAAGAAATATGAATTTATTTAAACAAGTGAAGACCAAGTCTTTAAAATATTTTCTTGGATTTTCTAATTCTATTTGAGTTTTGTCTCTCTTAGAATTAAAAATGTCGGGCAAAGCGAGACCAGCTTGCTAGTAAATAAATACAATTTAAAAAAATAGAGGCAGCTCACTGGTAAGTGCTGCTATTTGAGCTATTTTTAGAACAGGCCGGCGGGTCCTTACGGGCTACCTGGTGCCCGCGGGCACCGTGTTGGTGACCCCTGATGTACATGTTCCCTTCAGGATGCACGTTGGATAATCATCATTTACAGCCTTGAAATTTGCATATTACGTATAAACTTATATATTTTAGTATTAATGTGCATGCTCTTATGCATGTTGTTAGTTTGTGAGCTAATAAAGAACTATAATCATAACTTTACAGCCTCATAATTATCAAAATGTGTTGAGTGTGAATGTTCCTGCAGGGTTTGAAGCATTAAACTGACCTTCATGTCACTGCACTAAATGTTCTTTTTAGTTCTTAAATTTAATTTATTTGTGCATGTTGCCTTCAGCTCGTAATGGTTTATGATCACCATAACTTCCTAATTTGCATGTTGACTCCTGCGAGGTGAGAAATATGCTTAGCTTTGTTTTTAATATCTTGTAATCTAGTAATAAGGTTGCATGCTGCTTTTGCACATTAAATATTCATTTGATCGTGTTAGTAGTTTTTGGAGAGATCTTGCAATATTTTGATTAAAGTGACACCCTCTGCCAAATGTCATGAATTATAAATGAGTTTTTATTACATGAATTGAAGTTTACGAGTATTTAAGACATGTTTTCTTCTCCATGCATTGTAGTTAGAATAATGCCAAGGCTCGTGTTCTATATTGCACCAACTTCTGTAAAAATGCAAAAAAAACAATTATAAACATGTTCTGGACTTTTCCTCAATTTAAACTTACTGTGTTATGTCAGCATTTTTTATAAGGAAGATATTCCTACATATATTTATTGATGTATATGTACGTATGTTCTGTCTTTTTATACTTGATATTCTATGCATGCAAAAAGGCTCATTTAATCATTGATTGTGTTTGTGTCTTCCAGAGCTGAAGAAGCGTGTCCGACATTGGAAAGTCTTCAGTCAGTGTCGGTCAAACTATTTTATTTGGGTGATATTTTATTTTTTAAGCATTTTTATTTTTATTTGATCTCATTTTGGAAGAAATTAAGTACACATCTTATGAGAAACATATCAGCTCTCCGTGAGGACGCTGTTGAAGCACTGAATAACAAAAAAAACAACAAAAACAAACATTTTTTTGGCACTCAAAATGTTTCTTTTCCAGTTACTGCCTGTGAAAGCAGTGATGTAGCAGCGTGCAATTAGCTTCTTTTCTTTGTGTGTGTGTGTGTGTGTGTGTATACCTAAATTTATATTTCTCTATATGTAGCACATAAGAAAACATTATGATTTGCTAAACAAATCCTTTATACTTGTATAATATTATTTTCAAAGAAAAATTAAGGTGTGAATTTTGATTTGACTTGAAGGATTGCAGTATAGTTTGGTTGCTGTTCTTGTTCTCTTTACTGAAAAGTCAGTCTTGGCACAATTTAAAACAGGGGTGTCCAAAGTGTGGCCCGGGGGCCGTTTGTGGCCTACAGCTATTTTTTTTTTAATGGCCCTCCACATATTTGAATATGCAATTACAAAACAATGTGGGAAAAGAGCCAAAAAGCAAATTTGTTTGAATCTTTTTTTTTTTTTAGCTAGAGCAGGGGTCACCCAACGCGGTGCCCGCGGGCACCAGGTAGCCCGTAAGGACCAGATGAGTAGCCCGCTGGCCTGTTCTAAAAATAGCTCAAATAGCAGCACTTACCAGTGAGCTGCCTCTATTTTTTTAATTGTATTTATTTACTAGCAAGCTGGTCTCGCTTTGCTCGACATTTTTAATTCTAAGAGAGACAAAACTCAAATAGAATTTGAAAATCCAAGAAAATATTTTAAAGACTTGGTCTTCACTTGTTTAAATAAATTCATTATTTTTTTTACTTTGCTTCTTATCACTTTCAGAAAGACAATTTTAGAGAAAAAATACAACCTTAAAAATGATTTTAGGATTTTTAAACACATATACCTTTTTACCTTTTAAATTCCTTCCTCTTCTTTCCTGACAATTTAAATCAATGTCCAAGTAAATTAATTTTTTTATTGTAAAGAATAATGAATACATTTTTATTTAATTCTTCATTTTAGCTTCTTGTTTTTTCGACGAAGAATATCTGTGAAATATTTCCTTAACTTATTATGATTAAAATTCAAAATAATTATTCTGGCAAATCTAGAAAATCTGTAGAATCAAATCTAAATCTTATTTCAAAGTCTTTTTAATTTCTTTCAAAATGTTTGTTCTGGAAAATCTAGAAGAAATAATGATTTGTCTTTGCTAGAAATATAGCTTGGTCCAATTTGTTATATATTCTAACAAAGTGCAGATTGGATTTTAACCTATTTAAAACATGTCATCAAAATTCTAAAATTAATCTTAATCAGGAAAAATTACTAATGTTCCATAAATTTTTTTTTTAATTTTTTCAAAAAGATTCGAATTAGCTAGTTTTTCTCTCCTTTTTTTCGGTTGAATTTTGAATTTTAAAGAGTCGAAATTGAAGATAAACTGTTTCAAAATTTAGTTGTCATTTTTTTCGTGTTTTCTCCTCTTTTAAACCATTCAATTAAGTGCAAATATAATTAATTATTAATAATAACATAGAGTTAAAGGTAAATTGAGCAAATTGGCTATTTCTGGCAATTTATTTAAGTGTGTATCAAACTGGTAGCCCTTCGCATTAATCAGTACCCAAGAAGTAGCTCTTGGTTTCAAAAAGGTTGGTGACCCCTGAGCTAGAGAGTTAGGGTTTGCGCTTTAGTTTGGATTACACTTAGGGCTTTATGGCTATTTGCTTGTTCTACAATGACAAAATAAAGATACAACATGAATTTATATAATTTTAGGAGAGAAACTGCTAATAGCACAAAAGTGACATGCAGGCTGTTTATTTTTATGTCTAGCTTATTGGATGACTTTTAGCCTTGTTTAAATTCCAAATGGCCCCTGCCTCACTTAGTGGAAAAAACCACCCCTGATTTAAAAACTGTAGTATGTACAAGTCCAACCGTCTATATTCTGGACAGTGTATCTTCACACGCCTTCATGTTTCCTAACTTAGCAGTGAAGAACGGTACAAAATGTAGCGACTATTTTATGTTCCCTTAGGACAAAAAAATAATTATTTTATTCTATTTAAAATCACCCTGTGGTTTGAGACGCTTGGATTGACTTTGCTCTTATTATTGTGTCCCTTGCACACATCATCCTTTATTCTAACGGTGCGAGGTACCTTTTTTTTTTTTTTGGAAGATGTTGAAAAGCAAAAATAATTGGGTCTCAATACGGTTGTTTCACTTTTTAAAAGTCCTCATGGGTGGCTCCTTCCACACAGGAGTAACAGAATGTTTCTTACAAGACCAAACTGATGGCTGCCAAGTGCTTTTTTTGTTTGACTTCACATAGTTTGACTTTGTGATAACCTTGATATATTCTAATCATGTTTAGCCTGCTGAGGATTCTCATGTTGGCCTTTAAAAAAATAAATAAATAAAAAAAATCCCTTTTTTGCCCTCAGTAACACCAGCTTGTCTCAGAAATGCAGTCACCCGTGTGTTTGTGTACATATTTGCATTGTACATAATATTGTAAAAAAAACAAAAACACTGAGAAATTATACTAACTTATTTATGTCAAACATTTTTTAATGTAGTTTTTTTTTTTTTTTGATTCACGGTTATCCAAAGTGGCATTTACCTTATTTGTAATATTTTTTTAAAAGCATATTTGTGGTAGTTTTTTTTTTTTTTTTTACAACAAGGTTGCAAACTGAGCCCAATTTAATATTTGATGTGCATTTTTTTTGTAATGTGTGGTCATAAATGTGTTGCAATCAATAAAAAAAAAAGTTCAATATACATATGCTTGTGGCTGTTTTTATTTAAATAACTGTATTTATGTTTAATTTTTCTTTAAATTCCGCTTGCTAAGAATTGACATTTTATTAGAAAAATAACCCTGAAATGTCGCCTTTCTGCACATGCCTGCGGGTTAACCTACTTGCAGATGATTGACAGGTGGCTCGTCCAATCAAAAGGCTGAGTTCATAAAGCAGCAAGTTGTGCAACAACACAGGAATGGCCTTCCTGGAAATAAGAGCCCACGACAACTGCAAAGGCCCAAAACGGAACATACTATTTATATATTTTTTTAAAAAGTAATTTGAATGCATTTTTAATTATATTTTTAAAATATTTTTGGAGCTTGCGCTCCGTGTGTGTGTGAGGGTGGCTGCTTTGTGCACTTAATAGAATTTGCATTGTGGAAATATCTCCATTCTGGTCATTGAAGTGAGATTTATTTGCTACAAATTAAATGCCTCCAATTGCATTCCAATCATGTAGCATATTTTAATAAATCCAAAAAATGCATTTCAAACAGAATTATAGTTTTAATTTGATGAAGTTACCATCAAAATATCTTAAATGTCAGTGTTTTTCTATACTCCAGAAAGTGTGCTGTCGTTGTCAAAGATGCTCTATTGAGGTCAGACGCTCCACGTGTCTTAAGTGACTGCTTTTCTGCCAACACCACTACAGGAAGACACCTGGTGTGTGTGTGTGTGTGTGTGTGTGTGTGTGTGTGTGTGTGTGTGTGTGTGTGTGTGTGTGTGTGTGTGTGTGTGTGTGTGTGTGTGTGTGTGTGTGTGTGTGTGTGTGTGTGTGTGTGTGTGTGTGTGTGTGTGTGTGCCCCAAGCACACACATTTCAGGGTCCGGTCCTCCCTGAAGTGTGCAGGTGGGTAACCTCAGCATCCACCCCCACCCTGCTGTCATTGTCCCAGTGTGTGGGGGTTTAGTGTGGGGCCCCATTGTGAGGGGCCTGTTGTGTCTGGCCCTCCTCTGGCCACACAAAGGGGGGCCCCGTCCACAAATCTCAGACTGACTGCTTGACTAGTTGGCTTGCTGCTTGACTGGAGGTGTGTGTTGTGTGTGTGTGTGTGCGGATGGACATGATGGAGCGAATGAGGCGGTGGTTGGTGCAGCAGTCGTCATTGCTCTGGTGTTTAAGATGTGGCGACGGTCTTTAGAGCGGACAATGACGTAGTGAACGAGATGCCACAGTTTGGAGCGAGGGTGCATCCATGATGTTTTCAACTTGGTTTTCTGACGGAAAAGTGTGTTGGTGATGACCAGGTTGTGCTCCGAGCACTTAGTTAGCAATAGTGTGCCGTTAAGAGTTTGTATTTCCGACCCCTTCTCTCCCCAGCGTACCCCTCCATAGGTGGTGGTTTCGTCCCACTCTGGCGTTGAAGTCTCCGAGCAGAATTAACTTGTCCTCCTTGGAGACTTCAGATAGAACTTTGTCCAGGTCAGCATAAAAGGCCTCCTTAACTTCATCCTGTGCATCAAGGGTTGGTGCATAGGCACTAACGACCGTGGCCATATGACTGCTAGCAAGCATAAGGCGTATGTATGTATAAACATACATACATACGTACGTATGTATAAACATACATACATACGTACGTATGTTCATACATACATACATACGTATGTATGTACATACATACATACGTAAACATACATACGTATGTATGTTCATACATATAGGTATATATGTTCATATATATATATATGTATGTATGAACATATATGTATATATGTTCATACATACATATGTATGAACATATATGTATATATGTTCATACATACATATGTATGTATGAACATACATACATACGTATGTTCGTACATACATACGTATGTTCGTACATACATACATATGTTCGTACATACATACATACGTATGTTCATACATACATACATACGTATGTTCATACATACATATGTATGTTCATACATAGGTATGTTCATACATACATACATACATATGTATGTTCATACATACATACATACATATGTATGTTCATACATACATACATACATATGTATGTTCATACATACATACATACATATGTATGTTCATACATACATATGTATGTTCATACATACATATGTATGTTCATACATACATATGTATGTTCATACATACATATGTATGTTCATACATACATATGTATGTTCATACATACATACATATGTATGTTCATACATACATACATATGTATGTTCATACATACATACATATGTATGTTCATACATACATACATATGTATGTTCATACATACATACATATGTATGTTCATACATACATATGTATGTTCAAACATACATATGTATGTTCATACATACATATGTATGTTCATACATACATATGTATGTTCATACATACATATGTATGTTCATACATACATATGTATGTTCATACATACATATGTATGTTCATACATACATACATATGTATGTTCATACAGACATACATATGTATGTTCATACATACATACATACGTACGTATGTACATACATACATGCATACGTATGTATGTTCATACATACATGCATATGTATGTATGTTCATACATACATGCATATGTATGTATGTTCATACATACATGCATATGTATGTATGCTCATACATACATGCATATGTATGTATGCTCATACATACATGCATATGTATGTATGCTCATACATACATGCATATGTATGTATGCTCATACATACATGCATATGTATGTATGCTCATACATACATGCATATGTATGTATGCTCATACATACATGCATATGTATGTATGCTCATACATACATGCATATGTATGTATGCTCATACATACATGCATATGTATGTATGTTCATACATACATGCATATGTATGTATGTTCATACATACATGCATATGTATGTATGTTCATACATACATGCATATGTATGTATGTTCATACATACATGCATATGTTCATACATACATACATGCATATGTTCATACATACATACGTACGTATGTATGTTCATACATACATACATATGTTCATACATACATACATACATATGTTCATACATACATACGTACGTATGTATGTTCATACATACATACATATAGGGATGATGTTTGATAAGGAATTATCGAGTTCGAGCCTATTATCGAATCCTCTTATCGAACCGATTCCTTATCGATTCTCTTATCGAGTCCAGATAGGTTGTTGTACATGGAAAAAAACACACAATATTTGGTTTAACAAAAGCTCACTTTTATTATATAATAAAACAATTAAATCTAATAAATAAATAAATATTGACTGTTACCCACCTAAAAAAAATAAAATAAAATAAATAAATATTGACTGTTGTTACCCAAAGTATATTAAGTGGGATTTTTCAGAGAAACAAATATATACAGTAACACAAAAACAAGCTGTCTCTGTGATCACTATAGGTGTATAAATAATAATATAGTGTTAAATAAAATCAGTCCCTTGGGCACAAAACTGGAAATAATACAGCTTTCCAAAATGTGCACTTCTGCTGCTATTTGACATAACTGTTTGTTATGATGCTTTGACATTTTTGCACGTTATTTCTTTATTGAAAGAAAATTCTATGAAGAGAAAAGTTGTTTGCAAATGTGGTTACAATGCTAAAAAAAGAAATACACTTTATTGAGTTAAAATTATTTCTTTATAGGGGGAAAAATGTGATGAGCTAGAGAATATAACAACTACACTACCCAGCATGCAACGGGAGTTACGAGCATGCGCGGTAGCCCCGAAAAGTGTTGCATGTTGCCACGCTGTGAAAGTAAACGTCAAGAACTCAGCCAACACGCCTCGTCTGCATTATTTATAATTAGACAGACAACACATATACAGTGTGATTTTGTTTTGTTTACAAGGAAAGAAAAACAAAAGTTAAAAAAGGGAGATATGTTGTATATATATGTATGTGCTGCGGTTGTTTTAAGAACGTTGCGACAGCTGCCGTAAAGGAGGTGCGTTGCTAGCCTGGTTGCTATGTTTCCGGTTGGTCGTAAAAGTGTTCTTAATGTGTTTTACCCTGCTAAAATCTCTCAGTAAATTCGATGGATTATACCTTTTGTTTTGAACTTTATTACACCTTGGAGCGCTTTTTCCCGTCCATTGTTTTCCTGCTTTCTCTATCTGCGCCTAATGACTGAGCTACTTGACGTCATTTCCTGTGATGTCCCACGGAGCATTTCTGGTCGGGACGGGATTCGTTCCCAGGGATTCGAATAAAGAACCAACTCTTTTTCTTTACTATAGTGGTCTCGATAACGGGTACCGGTTCTTAAAAAGGGATTCGAGTCCGAGGACTCTGTTCTTTTCTTATCAAACAACCGGGAAAACCGGTTTCGAGTATCATCCCTACATACATATGTATGTTCATATATACATACATATGTATGTTCGTACATACATATGTATGTTCATACATACATACATATGTATGTTCATACATACATACATATGTATGTTCATACATACATACATATGTATGTTCATACATACATACATATGTATGTTCATACATACATACATATGTAAGTTCATACATACATACATATGTATGTTCATACATACATACATATGTAAGTTCATACATACATACGTATGTATGTTCGTACATACATACGTATGTAGGTTCATATATACATACGTATGTATGTACATACATACGTATGTATGTGCATACATACATACGTAAGTATGTATGTATGTTCATACATACATACGTATGTATGTATGTACGTACATACGTATGTATGTACATACATACGTATGTATGTACGTACATACGTATGTACGTACATACATACGTATGTACGTACATACATACATACGTATGTATGTATGAACATACATACCCCAAACTTTTGAACGGTAGTGTACGTATGTATGTTCATACATACATACGTATGTATGTTCATACATACATACGTACGTATGTACGTACATACGTACAAACGTACGTATGTATGTATGAACATACGTATGTATGTATGTACGAACATACGTACGTATGTATGTATGTATATACATACATACGTATGTATGTACGAACATACGTACGTATGTATGTACGTACATACATACATACGTACGTATGTACGAACATACGTACGTATGTACGTACATACGTACGTACGTACGTATGTACGTACGTACGTACGTATGTATGTATGAACATACATACATATGTATGTATGAACATACATACGTACACTACCGTTCAAAAGTTTGGGGTATGTATGTTCATACATACATACGTATGTATGTTCATACATACATACGTACGTATGTACGTACATACGTACGTATGTATGTATGTACGTACGTATGTTCGTACATACGTACGTATGTATGTATGTATGTACGTACATACGTACGTATGTTCGTACATACGTACGTATGTATGTATGTACGTACATACATACGTACGTATGTTCGTACATACATACGTATGTATGTATGTACGTACATACGTACGTATGTTCGTACATACGTACGTATGTATGTATGTACGTACATACATACGTACGTATGTTCGTACATACATACGTACGTATGTTCATACATACATACATACATATGTATGTATGTGCATACATACGTAGGTATGTACGTACATACATACGTATGTATGTTCGTACATACATACGTATGTATGTATGTATGAACATACATACGTATGTATGTATGAACATACATACGTACACTACCGTTCAAAAGTTTGGGGTCACATTGAAATGTCCTTATATTTGAAGGAAAAGCACTGTACTTTTCAATGAAGATAACTTTAAACTAGTCTTAACTTTAAAGAAATACACTCTATACATTGCTAATGTGGTAAATGACTATTCTAACTGCAAATGTCTGGTTTTTGGTGCAATATCTACATAGGTGTATAGAGGCCCATTTCCAGCAACTATCACTCCAGTGTTCTAATGGTACAATGTGTTTGCTCATTGGCTCAGAAGGCTAATTGATGATTAGAAAACCCTTGTGCAATCATGTTCACACATCTGAACACACTTTAGCTCGTTACAGAAGCTACAAAACTGACCTTCCTTTGAGCAGATTGACTTTCTGGAGCATCACATTTGTGGGGTCAATTAAACGCTCAAAATGGCCAGAAAAAGAGAACTTTCATCTGAAACTCGACAATCTATTCTTGTTCTTAGAAATGAAGGCTATTCCACAAAATTGTTTGGGTGACCCCAAACTTTTGAACGGTAGTGTATATACATATATGTATGTATGTATGTTAGCCGAGTCATTGCGCACAATCCATGTTGAGGCACAAATCAGTGACGTGCCTCAACTGGCTGCTGATCACCGCACAGTCTCTTGTCAGTATTTCAACGGCAAATGTGAAAATAAAAATAATCTAAAACTGGTGAAGTTAAATGGAAAATAACTTTAGTATAATCACTGGATACATATAACAATTTAATTAATTTTTTTTTCTTTTTACTTTTTTTTTCTTTCCATGATGGCAGGTGAGGCCGTGCCTCCCCTGCCTCTAGTGACTGCACGCCACTGGTTCATACATACATACGTACAGTGGGGCAAAAAAGTATTTAGTCAGCCACCCATTGATTGTCAATGGGTGGCTGACTAAATACTTGTTTGCCCCACTGTATGTATGTTCATACATACGTATGTATGTTCATACATACGTATGTATGTATGTTCATACATACGTATGTATGTATGTTCATACATACGTATGTATGTATGAACATATATGTATATAGGTATATATGAACATATATGTTCATATATATATATGTATGTATAAACATACATACATACGTATGTTCGTACATACATATATACGTATGTTCGTACATACATATATACGTATGTTCGTACATACATATGTATGTATGAATGTTCGTACATACATATGTATGTTCATACATACATACATATGTATGTTCATACATACATACATATGTATGTTCATACATACATACATATGTATGTTCATACATACATACATATGTATGTTCATACATACATACATATGTATGTTCATACATACATACATATGTATGTTCATACATACATACATACATATGTATGTTCATACATACATACATACATATGTATGTTCATACATACATACATACATACATATGTATGTTCATACATACATACATACATATGTATGTTCATACATACATACATACATATGTATGTTCATACATACATACATACATATGTATGTTCATACATACATATGTATGTTCATACATACATATGTATGTTCATACATACATATGTATGTTCATACATACGTATGTATGTTCATACATACATATGTATGTTCATACATACATATGTATGTTCATACATACATATGTATGTTCATACATACATATGTATGTTCATACATACATATGTATGTTCATACATACATATGTATTTTCACACATACATATGTATTTTCACTCATACATATGTATGTTCATACATACATACATACATATGAATGTTCATACATACATACATGTATGTTCATACATACATACATACATATGAATGTTCATACATACATACATACATGTATGTTCATACATACATACGTATGTTCATACATACATACATACGTATGTTCATACATACATACATACGTATGTTCATACATACATACGTATTTTCATACATACATATGTATGTTCATACATACATATGTATGTTCATACATACATATGTATGTTCATACATACATATGTATGTTCATACATACATATGTATGTTCATACATACATATGTATGTTCATACATACATATGTATGTTCATACATACATATGTATGTTCATACATACATATGTATGTTCATACATACATATGTATGTTCATACATACATATGTATGTTCATACATACATCCATACGTATGGATGTATGTTCATACATACATACATATGTAGGTTCATACATACATACATATGTATGTTCATACATACATACATATGTTCATTCATACATATGTATGTTTATACATACATACATACATTTATATTTTCATACATACATATGTTCATACATACATATGTTCATTCATACATATGTATGTCTATACATACATACATATATATATGTTCATACAACCATGCATATGTATGTTCATACATACATGCATATGTATGTTCATACATACATATGTATGTTCATACATACATACATATGTATGTTCATACATACATACATATGTATGTTCATACATACATACATATGTATGTTCATACATACATACATATGTATGTTCATACATACATATGTATGTTCATACATACATATGTATGTACATACATATATATGTATGTACATACATATATATGTATGTACATACATACATATGTATGTACATACATACATATGTATGTACATACATACATATGTATGTACATACATACATACATACATATGTTCATACATATGTATGTACATACATACATATGTTGATACATACATACGTATGTTCATACATACATACGTATGTTCATACATACATATGTATGTTCATCCATGAGATCATTAGGTTGTGAGTTCAAACCCCGGCCGGGTCATACCAAAGACTATAAAAATGGGACCCATTACCTCCCTGCTTGGCACTCAGCATCAAGGGTTGGATTTGGGGGTTAAATCACCAAAAATGATTCCCAGGCACAGCTACGCTGCTGCCCACTGCTCCCCTCACCTCCCAGGGGGTGATCAAGGGGATGGGTCAAATGCAGAGGACAAATTTCACCACACCGAGTGTGTGTGTGACAATCATTGGTACTTTAACTTTAACATACATATGTATGTTCATACATACATATGTATGTTCATACATACATACATATGTATGTTCATACATACATATGTATGTTCATACATACATATGTATGTTCATACATACATATGTATTTTCATACAACATACATACATACAAACATACATATGTATGTTCATACTTACATACATATGTATGTTCATACATACACACATGTTCACACATACCTATGTATGTTTATACATACATACGTATGGATGTATGTTCATACATACATACATATGTATGTTCATACATACATACATACATATGTAGGTTCATACATACATACATATGTATGTTCATACATACATACATACATATGTTCATTCATACATATGTATATTTATACATACATACATATATATGTTCATACATACATGCATATGTATGTTCATACATACATATGTATGTTCATACATACATATGTATGTTCATACATACATACATACGTATGTTCATACATACATACATGTGTATGTTCATACATACATATATACATACATACATATGTTCATACATACATACATGTGTATGTTCATACATACATATATACATACATACATATGTATGTACATACATACATATGTATGTACATACATACATATGTATATACATATATACATATGTATGTACATACATACATATGTATGTACATACATACATATGTATGTACATACATACATATATATGTACATACATACATATGTATGTACATACATACACATGTTCATACATACATACATACATACATACGTATGTTCATACATACATACATATGTATGTTCATCCCTGAGATCGGTAGGTTGTGAGTTCAAACCCCGGCCGGGTCATACAAAAGACTATAAAAATGGGACCCATTACCTCCCTGCTTGGCACTCAGCATCAAGGGTTGGATTTGGGGGTTAAATCACCAAAAAGGATTCCCGGGCACGGCTACGCTGCTGCCCACTGCTCCCCTCACCTCCCAGGGGGTGATCAAGGGGATGGGTCAAATGCAGAGGACAAATTTCACCACACCAAGTGTGTGTGTGACAATCATTGGTACTTTAACTTTAACATACATATGTATGTTCATACAGACATATGTATGTTCATACATACATACATATGTATGTTCATACATACATACGTATGTTCATACATACATATGTATGTTCATACATACATATGTATGTTCATACATACATATGTATGTTCATACATACATACAAACATACATACGTATGTATGTTCATACATACATACATATGTATGTTCATACACACACACATATGTTCACACATACCTATGTATGTTTATACATACATACTTATGGATGTATGTTCATACATACATACATACATATGTATGTTCATACATACATACATATGTAGGTTCATACATACATACATATGTATGTTCATACATACATACATATGTTCATTCATACATATGTATGTTTATACATACATACATATATATGTTCATACATACATGCATATGTATGTTCATACATACATATGTATGTTCATACATACATATGTATGTTCATACATACATACATACGTATGTTCATACATACATACATACGTATGTTCATACATACATACATATGTATGTTCATACATACATATATACATACATACATATGTATGTACATACATACATATGTATGTACATACATACATATGTATGTATGTACATACATACATATGTATGTACATACATACATATGTATGTACATACATACATATGTATATACATACATACATATGTATGTACATACATACATACATATGTATGTACATACATACATATGTATGTACATACATACATATGTATGTACATACATACATATGTATGTACATACATACATATGTATGTACATACATACATATGTATGTACATACATACATATGTATGTACATACATACATATGTATGTACATACATACATACATATGTTCATACATACATACATATGTATGTTCATCCCTGAGATTGGTAGGTTGTGAGTTCAAACCCCGGCCGGGTCATACAAAAGACTATAAAAATGGGACCCATTACCTCCCTGCTTGGCACTCAGCATCAAGGGTTGGATTTGGGGGTTAAATCACCAAAAATGATTCCCGGGCACAGCTACGCTGCTGCCCACTGCTCCCCTCACCTCCCAGGGGGTGATCAAGGGGATGGGTCAAATGCAGAGGACAAATTTCACCACACCAAGTGTGTGTGTGACAATCATTGGTACTTTAACTTTATCATACATATGTATGTTCATACATACATATGTATGTTCATACATACATACATACATATGTATGTTCATACATACATACTTACATACATACATATGTATGTTCATACATACATATGTATGTTCATACATACATACATATGTATGTTCATACATACATACATATGTATGTTCATACATACATATGTATGTTCATACATACATACATACATATGTATGTTCATACATACTTACATACATACATATGTATGTTCACACATACATATGTATGTTCATACATACATACATATGTATGTTCATACATACATATGTATGATCATACATACATACATACATATGTATGATCATACATACATACACACATACGTATGATCATACATACATACATATGTATGTTCATACATACATACATATGTATGTTCATACATACATACATACGTATGTTCATACATACATATGTATGTTCATACATACATATGTATGTTCATACATACATATGTATGTTCATACATACATACATACAAACATACATATGTATGTTCATACATACATACATATGTATGTTCATACATACACACATATGTTCACACATACCTATGTATGTTTATACATACATACGTATGGATGTATGTTCATACATACATACATACATATGTATGTTCATACATACATACATATGTAGGTTCATACATACATACATATGTATGTTCATACATACATACATATGTTCATTCATACATATGTATGTTTATACATACATACATATATATGTTCATACATACATGCATATGTATGTTCATACATACATATGTAGGTTCATACATACATACATACGTATGTTCATACATACATATGTATGTTCATACATACATATATACATACATACATATATACATACATACGTATGTATGTACATACATACATATGTATGTACATACATACGTATGTATGTACATACATACATATGTATATACATACATACATATGTATGTATGTATGTATGTATACATACATGTATGTATGTATACATACATGTATGTATGTATACATACATGTATGTATGTATACATACATGTATGTATGTATACATACATGTATGTATACATACATACATGTATGTATACATACATACATGTATGTATACATACATACATGTATGTATGTATACATACATGTATGTATGTATACATACATGTATGTATGTATACATACATGTATGTATGTATACATACATGTATGTATGTATACATACATGTATGTATACATACATGTATGTATGTATACATACATGTATGTATGTATACATACATGTATGTATGTATACATACATGTATGTATGTATACATACATGTATGTATGTATACATACATGTATGTATGTATGTATACATACATGTATGTATACATACATGTATGTATACATACATACATGTATGTATACATACATGTATGTATGTATGTATGTATACATACATGTATGTATACATACATGTATATATGTATACATACATGTATATATGTATACATACATGTATGTATGTATACATACATGTATTTATGTATACATACATGTATTTATGTATACATACATGTATGTATACATACATACATGTATGTCTGTATATACATGTGTGTCTGTATATACATGTATGTATGCATATATGTATACATGTATGTATGTATGTATGCATGTATGTATGTATACATGTAAGTATGTATGCATGTATGTATACACGTATGTATGTATGCATGTATGTATACATGTATGTATGCATGTATGTATACATGTACGTATGTATGTATGTATGTATATATACATAAATGTATGTATTTATGCATACATACATGTATGTATGTATGTATACATACATGTATGTATACATACATACAAACATACATGTATACATACATGTATGTATACATACATGTATGTATGTATACATGTATGTATACATACATACATGTATGTATGTATACATACATGTATGTATGTATACATACATACATACATGTATGTATGTATACATACATGTATGTATGTATGTATACATACATGTATGTATGTATGTATGTATGTATACATGTATGTATGTATACATGTTTGTATGTATGTATACATATATGTATGTATGTATGTATGTATACATACATGTATGTATGTATGTATTTATACATACATGTATTTATGTATATACATGTATGTATGCATATATGTATACATCTATGCATGTATGTATGTATACACTAAGTATGTATGCATGTATGTATACACGTATGTACATATACATGTATGTATGCATGTATGTATACATGTATGTATGTATGTATACATACATGTAGGTATGTATTTATGTATGTATACATGTATGTATGTATGTATGTATGTATGTATACATGTATGTATGTATGAATACATGTATACATACATGTATGTATGTATGTATACATACATGTATGCATGTATGTATGTATGTTTGTATACATACATACATGTATGTATGTATGTATGTATACATACATACATACATACATGTATGTATGTATATATACATACATACATATATGTATGTACAATACCGTTCAAAAGTTTGGGGTCACCCAAACAATTTTGTGGAATAGCCTTCATTTCTAAGAACAAGAATAGACTGTCGAGTTTCAGATGAAAGTTCTCTTTTTCTGGCCATTTTGAGCGTTTAATTGACCCCACAAATGTGATGCTCCAGAAACTCAATCTGCTCAAAGGAAGGTCAGCTTTGTAGCTTCTGTAACGAGCTAAACTGTTTTCAGATGTGTGAACATGATTGCACAAGGGTTTTCTAATCATCAATTAGCCTTCTGAGCCAATGAGCAAACACATTGTACCATTAGAACACTGGAGTGATAGTTGCTGGAAATGGGCCTCTATACACCTATGTAGATATTGCACCAAAAACCAGACATTTGCAGCTAGAATAGTCATTTACCACATTAGCAATGTATAGAGTGTATTTCTTTAAAGTTAAGACTAGTTTAAAGTACAGTGCTTTTCCTTCAAATATAAGGACATTTCAATGTGACCCCAAACGTTTGAACGGTAGTGTATGTATGTATGAACAAACATATATACATACATATGTATGTATGTATGAACATACATATGTATGTATGTATGAACATACATATGTATGTATGTATGAACATACATATGTATGCATGTATGAACATACATATGTATGTATGAACATACATATGTATGTATGTATGAACATGCATATGTATGCATGTATGAACATACATATGTATGCATGTATGTACATACATACGTATGCATGTATGTACATACATACGTATGCATGTATGTACATACATACGTATGTATGTATGTATGAACATACGTATGTATGTATGTATGAACATATATATGTATGTATGTATGAACATACATATGTATGTATGAACATACATATGTATGTATGAACATACATATGTATGTATGAAGATATGTATGTATTTATGTATGAACATATGTATGTATGTATGTATGTATGTATGTATACATACATGTATATATATATATATATGTATATTTATGTATATATATATATATATATGTATACATACATGTATGTATGTTTATATATATATATATATATATATATATATATATATATATTTATGTATATATATATATATATGTATACATACATGTATGTATGTTTATATATATATATATATATATATTTATGTATATATATATGTATGTATATATATATATATATATGTATACATACATGTATGTATGTTTATATATATATATGTTTATGTATATATTTATGTATATATATATATATATATATATATATATATATATATATATATATATATATATATATATATATATATATATATATATATATATATATATATATGTATACATACATGTATGTATGTTTATATATATATATTTATGTATATATATATATATATATATATATATATATATATATATATATATTATATATATATATATATACACACATGTATGTATACATACATGTATGTATGTATACATACATGTATGTATGTATACGTATACATACATACATACATGTAGAGTGTCCGCCCTGAGACGGTAGGTTGTGAGTTCAAACCCCGGCCGAGTCATACCAAAGACTATAAAATGGGACCCATTACCTCCCTGCTTGGCACTCAGATTCAAGGGTTGGATTTGGGGGTTAAATCACTAAAAATGATTCCCGGGCGCGGCACCGCTGCTGCCCACTGCTCCCCTCACCTCCCAGGGGGTGATCAAGGGGATGGGTCAAATGCAGAGGACAAATTTCACCACACCGAGTGTGTGTGTGACAATCATTGGTACTACATACATACATGTATGTATGTATGTGTGTATACATACATGTATGTATGTATGTATGTATGTATACATACATGTATGTCTGTATGTATACATACATGTATGTATGTATACATACATGTATGTATGTATACATACATGTATGTATGTATGTATGAACACACATATGTATGTATGAACACACATGTATGTATGAACACACATATGTATGTATGAACATACATATGTATGTTTGAACATACATATGTATGTATGTATGAACATACATATGTATGTATCTATGAACATACATATGTATGTATGTATGAACATACATATGTATGTATCTATGAACATACATATGTATGTATGTATGAACATACATATGTATGTATGTATGAACATACATATGTATGTATGTATGAACATAGATATGTATGTATGTATGTATGAACATACATATGCATGTATGTATGAACATATATATGCATGTATGCATGAACATACATATGCATGTATGCATGAACATACGTATGTATGTATGTATGAACATACGTATGTATGTATGTATGAACATACATATGTATGTATGTATGAACATACATATGTATGTATGTATGAACATACATATGTATGTATGTATGAACATACATATGTATGTATGTATGAACATACATACATATGTATGTATGTTCATGGAAGGAAAAAAAAAGTAAAAAGAAAAAAAAATTGTATTAATTGTTATATGTATCCAGTGATTATACTAAAGTTATTTTCCATCTAACTTCACCAGTTTTAGATTAATTTTCTTTTTATTTTCACATTTGCCGTTCAAATACTGAGAAGAGTCTGTGCGGTGATCAGCAGCCAGTTGAGGCACGTCACTGATTTGTGCCTCAACATGGATTGTGCGCAATGACTCGGCTAACTGCTGGCCTGCTGTGCAGTGAGACTGTATTGCTATATGAATTATATTATACATTTCCATAGTTTAGTTAGCTGAGGTATATAATGTACAGAGTATTTTGTCAACAACTGTATGTGTGTAACGTATTTTTAGTGCTGACCATTCATAAAACTCTGCTGCGAAGACACACTGTGTGAGGCTCGTCTCATAACCCCGCCTCCTGGTGCCAAGCACCTCCGCCGCAGAATGCACCGGCCGACGGGAGCGCCGCGGCCACACCAACCAAAGCCCACACCCAAACCCTCCACGTGCAATACCGAATCCACCCAAAAAAAGTCACTTAACAAGAAGCCAAAAAGTGCAAAAACAACAATGCTCGTGCTGGAGAAGCCGCGAATGACCGCAGGGACACAACATTAGGTACACCTGCACTGCAGGTTCATATGTTTGTAAATCTGACTGTGATGATGCAGTCGTGCCTCACTAGACATTAACCTCACCGCACGCCACTGGTATGAACATACATACATACATATGCATGTTCATACATACATATGTATGTTTATACATACATATACATGTTTATACATACATATGTATGTTTATACATACATACATATGTATGTATGTTCATACATACATACATACATATGTATGTATGTTCATACATACATATGTATGTATGTTCATACATACATACATATGTATGTATGTTCATACATACATACATATGTATGTATGTTCATACATACGTACATATGTATGTATGTTCATACATACATATGTATGTTCATACATACATACATATGTATGTTCATACATACATATGTATATATGTTTGTTCATATATACATATGTATGTTTGTTCATGCATACATATGTATGAACAAACATACATATGTATTACAGCATTTGGGAAGCATGTAGTTGATATGAATGTATGAACACACATATGTATGTATGAGCATACATATGTATGTATGAGCATACATATGTATGTTCATACATACATATATATGTATGAATGAACATACATATGTATGTATGTATGTATGAACATACATACGTGTGTATGTATGTATGAACATACATAGGTATGTATGTATGAACATACAAAGGTATGTATGTATGAACATACATAGGTATGTATGAATGTTTGTATGAATGAACATACGTATGTATGAATTTATGTATAAACATATGTATGTATGTACGTATGTATGTATGTACGAACATACATATGTATGTATGAACATACATACGTATGTATGAATGTTTGTATGTATGAACATACATAGGTATGTATGAATGTTTGTATGAATGAACATACGTATGTATGTATGTATGTCTGAACATACGTATGTATGAACATACATAGGTATGTATGAACATACTTATGTATGTATGTATGTATGTACATACGTATGTATGTATGTACATACTTTTGTATGAACACACATATGTTTGTATGAACATACATATGTATGTATGTATGAACATACGTATGTATGTATGAACATACGTATGTATGTATGAACATACATATGTATGTATGTTCATACATACATATCAAATACAGGCTTCCCAAATGCTGTAATACATATGTATGTTTGTTCATACATATGTATGCATGTATGTATGTATACATACATGTGTGTATGTATGTATACATGTATGCATGTATGTATGTACATACATGCATACATGTATACATACATACATACATACATACATACATGTATACATACATACATACATGTATGTATACATACATGTATGTATACATATATACATGTATGTATACATACATGTATGTATACATATATGTATGTATGTATACATACATACATACATACATACATGTATGTATACATACATACATGTATGTATACATACATACATGTATGTATACATACATACATACATGTATGTATACATGTATACATACATATATACATGTATGTATACATACATACATACATGTATGTATACATACATGTATGTATACATGTATGTATGTATACATACATGTATGTATACATGTATACATACATATATACATGTATGTATACATACATACATACATGTATGTATACATACATGTATGTATACATGTATGTATGTATATATACATGTATGTATACATACATACATACATACATGTATGTATACATACATACATGTATACATACATGTATGTATACATACATGTATGTATACATACATACATGTATACATACATGTATGTATACATACATGTATGTATACATACATACATGTATACATACATACATACATGTATACATACATACATGTATACATACATGTATGTATGTATGTATACATACATACATGTATGTATACATACATGTATGTATGTATGTATACATACATACATATATGTATGTACACTAATGTTCAAAAGTTTGGGGTCACCCAAACAATTTTGTGTTTGAGCCTTCATTTCTAAGAACAAGAATAGATTGTCGAGTTTCAGATGAAAGTTCTCTTTTTCTGGCCATTTTGAGCGTTTAATTGACCCCACAAATGTGATGCTCCAGAAACTCAATCTGCTCAAAGGAAGGTCAGTTTTGTAGCTTCTGTAACGAGCTAAACTGTTTTCAGATGTGTGAACATGATTGCACAAGGGTTTTCTAATCATCAATTAGCCTTCTGAGCCAATGAGCAAACACTTTGTACCATTAGAACACTGGAGTGATAGTTGCTGGAAATGGGCCTCTATACACCTATGTAGATATTGCACCAAAAACCAGACATTTGCAGCTAGAATAGTCATTTACCACATTAGCAATGTATAGAGTGTATTTCTTTAAAGTTAAGACGAGTTTAAAGTTATCTTCATTGAAAAATAAGGACATTTTAATGTGACCCCAAACTTTTGAACTGTAGTGTATATATATGTATGTATGTACGTATACATACATATATATACATACATACATGTATGTATGTATATATATATATGTATGTATGTATACATACATGTATGTATGTATGTATGTATGTATGTATGTATGTATGTATGTATGTATGTATACATACATACATGCATGCATGTACGTACATGTATGTATGTATACATACATACATACATGTATGTATGTATGTATGTATACATACATACATATATGTATACATACATACATATATGTATGTATACATATATACATACATACAAACATGTATACATACATATATACATACATACATACATGTATACATACATACATACATGCATGCATGTACGTACATGTATGTATGTATACATACATACATGTATGTATGTATGTATACATACATACATATATGTATACATACATACATATATGTATGTATACATATATACATACATACAAACATGTATACATACATATATACAAACATACATACATGTATACATACATACATGAATTTATGTATACATACATACATACATGTATACATACATACATGTATTTATGTATACATACATACATATATATATGCATGTATACATACATAAATGAATGTATACATACATACATATATGTACATACATACATACAAACATACATACATTATACATACATGTATACATACATACATGTATGTATGTCTACATACATACATGTATACATACATAAATGTATACATGTATACATACATACATACATACATACATACACATATATATATGTGTGTGTATATATGTATATGTGTGTGCATACATACATACACATATATATGTGTGTGTATATATATATATATATATATATATATATATATATATATATATATATATATATATATATATATATATATATATATATATATATATATATATATATATATATATATATATATATATATATATATATGCCAGAGATGGGTAGTAATGTGCTACATTTACTCCGTTACATCTACGTGAGTAACTTTTGGGATAAATTGTACTTCTAAGAGTAGTTTTAATGCAACATACTTTTACTTGAGTATATTTATAGAGAAGAAACGCTACTTTTACTCCACTCCATTTATCTACATTCAGCTCGCTACTGGTTTTTATCCATCTGTTAATGCACGCTTTGGTTTTTTTGCTTTGTCAGACAGACCTTCAAAGTAGGATCTGTCGCATGCCAGCGTTTCACCAATCAAATGCAGTCACTGGTGACGTTTGACTCCGTTTCACCAATCAAATGCAGTCACTGGTGACGTTTGACTCCGTTTCACCAATCAAACAGAGCTAGGCGGTCACATGACCGCCTGGTCATGTGACCAAAGTTTCAGCGTTAGAACAACAATAAGCTTAAGCTTACATGAACTCAACGTCAAATTTCAGGAAGCACATGGCGGTAAGTAACGTTAGTAGATATTTTGGCTGTCACCGTAGACTGATGTTAGCTTCCCTGCTATGAATCACCGTCAAATGGGGACATTTATTAACGCACTGCAGCCTCATAGACACACACACACACACACACACACACACACACACACACACACACACACACACACACACACACACACACACACACACACACACACACACACACACACACACACACACACACACACACATTCATAGAAACACCAATCAGAAGTGCACAGTGTGTTCCCAGGTTTAGTTAGTTGAGTCTTTATTTGAAGGGACAATGCACAGAAACATTAAGCTCAAAGACAGATATGTTCTGTACCAGATTGTAGCTAAACAGCTCATTTCCATATGCAGTCCCTGGCTACCTAAATTAAAGGGATACAAAAATCATGCAATAAAATTATGACAATAAAATCATACACAAGTATTAATAAAAAAGTCATAAAATGCCCTTTCATGGACACATACTTAATATACAATACAACCACACCTCATTTACATCATCACAAAAAGACAATACATGCTCTTGTTCACATCTGTCATCATTTGTAAAAACAACCTTGATTTTAACAGACACACCTCACAATTTACAACAAAAATGCTCTCATGGATAAATATAATACACATTAAGTTGACATGTCAAACAAGGTGCCCACCTTAGTGACCGTGTGAGCAGCTTTGATTGCTCCAAAGCCACGTGCAGCCCACACCTATCAGTTTATGGTTTGCGTAAAGGCTAACTTGTTATTTTCCTTTGTAATCTCTGCCTACTGAGCCTATGGTGCTGTTAAGTTAGTGTGGCTCAATTTGCCTTGTTTTTTTATGTTAATGTATTATTATTTAATATATATTATTGTTTTAGTTGCTTAAGAGATATTCCTGGCTCTGAATTTGCTCATTGCTATTTTTATGTTTTTGTGCATTATTTGTTGCCGTCATCATTAAACAAACAGGTTATTCATCAGTTACTCAGTACTTGAGTAGTTTTTTCACAACATACTTTTTACTTTTACTCAAGTAAATATTTGGGTGGCTACTCCTTACTTTTACTTGAGTAATACATCTCTGAAGTAACAGTACTCTTACTTGAGTACAATTTCTGGCTACTCTACCCACCTCTGATATCAGCACAACAAACACACATTGGGCAACACAACGAGCAA
>NC_084740.1:55980803-56115803 GCF_033978785.1 Entelurus aequoreus
TCTTGGAATGCAAATAAACCATAAATCTTTTGTCTTTTTATCTCTAATAATGATTGTGATCGATAGGCAAAATAAAATTTTAAAAAATGCAGTTCTCCTTTAAACATTTTATCCTTGGGGTCCAACTTTTCCACTACAGAGAAGCTCGAGTCTCCTCAAATATTAGCAGAGAATGATCTTACTCTTGATTTTATTCCTATTCAAAATGAATACTTAACCTACTTGAAGTTTAACAGGATAATCTTGTCAAAGGATATATGACCAAGTGTTGGACCAATTGTTATATATTGTATATATGATATAAACATTTAATATAATATATCAGTATATCCTATACTGTACATATATTATGTAAATATTACGTATATATGTTATATTTTATATTGCTTTTAGTCTATTTTATACCTGCATTGTCCATCTTTTTCATCATTTGTAACTGAGCTACTACACTACCGTTCAAAAGTTTGGGGTCACCCAAACAATTTTGTGGAATAGCCTTCATTTCTAAGAACAAGAATAGACTGTCGAGTTTCAGATGAAGGTTCTCTTTTTCTGGCCATTTTGAGCGTTTAATTGACCCCACAAATGTGATGCTCCAGAAACTCAATCTGCTCAAAGGAAGGTCAGTTTTGTAGCTTCTGTAACGAGCTAAACTGTTTTCAGATGTGTGAACATGATTGCACAAGGGTTTTCTAATCATCAATTATCCTTCTGAGCCAATGAGCAAACACATTGTACCATTAGAACACTGGAGTGATAGTTGCTGGAAATGGGCCTCTATACACCTATGTAGATATTGCACCAAAAACCAGACATTTGCAGCTAGAATAGTCATTTACCACATTAGCAATGTATAGAGTGTATTTCTTTAAAGTTAAGACTAGTTTAAAGTTATCTTCATTGAAAAGTACAGTGCTTTTCCTTCAAAAATAAGGACATTTCAATGTGATCCCAAACTTTTGAACGGTAGTGTATGTGGAACAATTTCCCTTGTGGATCATTAAAGTTTGTCTAAGTCTAAGTGTGTATCACAAATAATATCATCAAGGCTTACGTCAGGCTGATTACAATAATAAATATTAATCAAATAAACTGCAAAAGAAGGGACTCATGAAGACGGATGAAAGTACAATTATGCAGTGCTGAAAAAAAATACATTCCAACTAAATCAATAATATGTTTCCTAAAAAATATGTCAATAGAAATAAAGTGCAAACAAAAATACAGCTTCATAATTTTAGTCATAACTTTTGCACTTAAAAAACTTCTCAATGGCCTTTTTCACAATGCAGGTCAATTCCAATTTATTTTGTCCACATGCGACTTTTATCCGATTTCCTCATGTCAGCGTGAACAGTGCATGTCATACCTCTTTTGTAAGTGGAAATAAACGGGATATGCAATAACGTCCTCCATGTGAACGCTCCCTCGCTCGGGTCGCATTTATCCGACCAGAACGTCATCTAAAAGTGTCATACTTATTCGCCAAAATAGATGGATACACAATAAATAGTTGAACATAAAAACACTGAAAAGAGGTTAAAAAGATGTTTTAGGAACTCAGATGAAAGTTCCTCCAGTCCAGTCTCCGACTGCTCGCCCACAGACTCGCTCTTCAAGCAGACATGGAAGCAAAATATCCCGAACAAACTACTTGTCCTCTTCCTTCTTAATCTTCCCAACGCGAAAAATTGGTTCAGAAAATGTTGACTTTGGTTGCACAAAGTCTTTGAAATGGCCACAAATGCGCCAGATTGATGAGAGTGGAAGCCATGTTTACTCCCGGAAACCCTGCAGTGTGTGCGACGTCATGTTCTCATACAGGTCAGCTTGCATTCACATTAGAAATCACTTTTTTGTTGTAATGAGAACGGACACTAAAAAGGTCGCACACTAAAAAGATCGAATTTGACAAATTGTTTGAACGTTGCCTTTGACTTTAGCTCCTTCTGTTTCCATTACTGCCACAAGTGGTGTAAAAGTGTATTGCAACTAAATATCACTGCGGCTCATACGGACCAAAGCTGAGAAGCAAGTATTCTTTGCGGGCCCTCTTGCGCAATAGTCCCCAACCACCGGTCCGTGACGCATTTGCTACCGCACAGAAACATGCAATAATTTATAAACTACCGCATTTTATCCGACTTAACTTTCTTCCGTCCCACTAAACACAGCAATAGACGTACGTTACAACTCCTGATAGGAAGTCACATGGAACAGTGCACATTAATCAACATATCAAATGTTAATGTGCCAAATTGTAACCTAAGGCTAATTTCCATCTGCAGTTCCCAGCAGAGTCATTATATATAGCAGGGGTTCTTAACTTTTTTGACCTCGGGGCCCAACTTTTCCACTACAGAGGGGCCCGGGGAACACTCCAATATTAACACTGAATTAATAATCTTACTCTTGGTTTTGATCTTATTCAAAAATTATATGTAACCTACTTAGTTTACAACCTTGTCAAAGATATAAAAAGCATGCGTCAATCACAAAGAATATTATTAATTTAAGAAATAAACCTTAGGCTTAGGTCAGGCGGATTAAAAGAAGTACTAATCAAATAAACAATACATTTACATACAATATGTATTATGTTCTGCTAAAATAAACGAATAAAATATGTTTCTTAACGAATGTCAATAAAATTAAAGTACAAATGAAAATGCGGTGTCACCACTTTAGTCATAATGTTTGCGCTTAAGAAATGTCTCTATGACATTAGCAGCAGACTTCTGTTTGTTTTGTATTGTCATTAATGCCACAAGTGGTGGAAAAGTGTATTACAACTAAGTCCTGATATGTCCTGTACTGACCACAGACATATTAAAGGCCTACTGAAAGCCACTACTACCGACCACGCAGTCTGATAGTTTATATATCAATGATGAAATCTTAACATTATAACACATGCCAATACGGCCGGGTTAACTTATAAAGTGACATTTTAAATTTGCCGCTAAACTTCCGGTTCGAAACGCCTCTGAGGATGACGTATGCGCGTGACGTAGACCGGGGAACACGGGTATGCCTTCCACATTGAAGCCAATACGAAAAAGCTCTGTTTTCATTTCATAATTCCACAGTATTCTGGACATCTGTGTTCGTGAATCTGTTGCAATCATGTTCATTGCATTATGGAGAAGGAAGCTGAGCAAGCAAAGAAGAAAGTTGTCGGTGCGAAATGGACGTATTTTTCGAACGTAGTCAGCAACAACAGTACACAGCCGGCGCTTCTTTGTTTACATTCCCGAAAGATGCAGTCAAGATGGAAGAACTCGGATAACAGAGACTCTAACCAGGAGGACTTTTGACTTCGATACACAGACGCCTGTAGAGAACTGGGACAACACAGACTCTTACCAGGATTACTTTGATTTGGATGACAAAGACGCAGACGTGCTACTGTGAGTATGCAGGTCACAGAGGTCAAAGTAAATTGTATCTTTAGTGACAGACTTTATGTTCACTATTGTGGCCAAACTGCTCCATTTTTGTGTCATCTGACCACAGAACTTTCCTCCAGAAGGTCTTATCTTTGTCCATGTGATGTCAGATGAAACAAAAATGGAGCTGTTTGGCCACAATACCCAGCAATATGTTTGGAGGATAAAAGGTGAGGCCTTTAAAGGCCTACTCAAATTAATTTGTTTTATTTAAACGGGGATAGCAGATCCATTCTATGTGTCATACTTGATCAATTCGCGATATTGCCATATTTTTTTACTGAAAGGATTTAGTATAGAACAGACCTGGGCATTGTACGGCCCGCGGGCCGCATCCGGCCCTTTGCGCATCCCTGTCCGGCCCGCGTGAGGCCAATCATAAATTACAAAATAAATTTAAAAAAGTATCTATGTCGAGTGTGCAATACAACGGTGCTGCTTTTGTTTTGAAAAGCCTTATTTGTATTACTTCCGTGTGGACGTATGCGCGTGTGCGATTGTGAGTGAATTGAACGGCGCAATTACAAATTACAAAATAAAGTTTAAAAAACATCTATGTCGTGCGCGCAATACAACTGTGCTGCTTTTATTTTGAAATGTGTTATTTATGCCGTATGTCCGGAGGGAACCTGTGAGTGAAGGTGCATAGAGACAAGTGATGAGACGCTAAAAAAAGAAAAGTTGATGAGGAATGGCGTGTTTCCAACAAGACGTGGACTGCCAAGTATTTCTTTACATAAATTAATGGTAAAGCCGTGTGCTTAATGTGTGGTACACAGCTTGCTGTGTTTAAATATCATTTTAATCGCCACTACACGAAGAAACACGAGGGAAAATACCGGAATGTGTCTGATGAAGCGCGCGCAAGGGAGGCCGATGCGTTGATGGTAAAACTGCAAACCCAACAAGGACTTTGTGCCATATTTCACACCCCCAGAGATGCAGCTGTCAGGACAAGTTCCGTCATTTCTCACAAAAGCGCCAGAAAAAGTAAGGCGTTTTCTGACGGAGAGTTTATTAAGGAGTGCTTATTGGACTTTGTTGCGCTGATAATGCCCGGAGACATCGACTGTTTTTCGCTAACTTTGGATGAGAGCTCTGATGCAGTCAATTAAAGAGACAACCACAGGTAATGACTTGTTCACAGAGGTAAATGCGTGTTGGGACAAGCTGGCAGGTGTGACAATCCAATCCACTTTATTTATATAGCACATTTAAACAACAAAATGTTTCCAAAGTGCTGCACAACAATATTACAAACAATATTCAAATATTATCCTTAGCTCCACCAATGACTGAATAAAAAGAAAAAACAATTACATATAAAACCAATATAAAAACAATATAAAATAAATATGATTAAAAACTATTTTTAACAACAGATGGTTGTCCAAATCTGATGGGGAAAAATGTTGGATAATGCAGGATAAAGTGACCATCAAAAGCAATCTGCTTTTGTATAAAGTTAAGTTAGGTTAAATTAAATTATTATTATTATTATTAATTATTATTATTATTATCATCGTTATTATTTATCTTACGGTATATCAAAAATAATATTGAGCAAAATTTAATTGAAATATTGTCGTGTGGCCCTCCAGCAGTGCTCGGGTTGCTTATGCGGCCCCCGGTGAAAATTAATTGCCCACCCCTGGTATAGAACAACGATGATAAAGTTAGAAACTTTTGGTCTCTGATAAAAAAAAAAAGCCTTGCCCCTACCGGAAGTAGCGTGACGTAGTCAGTTGTTCACCTCCTCATATTTTCCTATTGTTTTCAACGCAGCTAGAGCGATTCGGACCGAGAAAGCGACGATTAGCCCATTAATTTGAGCGAGGATGAAAGATTTGTGGATGAGGAACGTTAGAGTGAAGGACTAGAATGCAGTGAAAGACATATGTTTTTTCGCTCTGACCGTAACTTAGGTACAAGCTGGCTCATTGGATTCCACACTCTCTCCTTTTTCTATTGTGGATCACGGATTTGTATTTTAAACCACCTCGGATACTATATCCTCTTGAAAATGAGAGTCGAGAACGCGAAATGGACATTCACAGTGACTTTTATCTCCACGACAATACATCGGCGAAGCTCTTTAGCTACTGAGCTAACGTGATAGCATCTGGCTCAAATGCAGATAGAAACAAAATAAATAAATCCCTGACTAGAAGGATAGACAGAAGATCAACAATACTATTAAACCATGTACATGTAACTACACGGTTAATAATTCTCAGCCTGGCAAAGCTTAACAATGCTGTTGCTAACGACGCTGAAGCTAACTTAGCAACTGGACCTCACAGAGCTATGATAAAAACATTAGCGCTCCACCTACGCCAGCCAGCCCTCATCTGCTCATCAACACCCGTGCTCACCTGCGTTCCAGCGATCGACGGCGCGACGAAGGACTTCACCCGATCACAGATGCGGTTGGCGGCTAGCATCGGCTAGCGCGTCTGCTATCCAAGTAAGTCCTCCTTGTTGTGTTGCTACAGCCAGCCGCTAATACACCAATCCCACCTACAACTTTCTTCTTTGCAGTCTCCATTGTTCATTAAACAAATTGCAAAAGATTCACCAACACAGATGTCCAGAATACTGTGGAATTATGAAATGAAAACCGAGCTTTTTGTATTGGCCTCAATGGGGGAGCCATACCTCTGTTCTACTGGCTACGTCACGCGCATACGTCATATTCAAAGGAGTTTTCAAGCGGAAGTTTAGCAGGAAATTTAAAATGTCACTTTATAAGTTAACCCGGCCGTATTGGCATGTGTTGCAATGTTAAGATTTCATCATTGATATATAAACTATCAGACTGCGTGGTCGCTAGTAGTGGCTTTCAGTAGGCCTTTAATCCCAGGAACACCATTCCTACCGTCAAGCATGGTGGTGGTAGTATTATGCTCTGGGCCTGTTTTGCTGCCAATGGAACTGCTGCTTTAAATGGGACAATGAAAAAGGAGGACAAGCTAAAATCATCAGCCCGGAGGTTGGGTCTTGGGCGCAGTTGAGTGTTCCAACAGGACAATGACCCCAAACACACCTCAAAAGTGGCAAAGGAATGGCTAAAGGAAATGGGCTCAAATGACTCTTTGTATGCTGAAGGTTGCCGACCCGTCTTAGAGGATTCGGTTCAATCTTTTTACCAATCTTTTCACCTTTTTTCCAATGACAAAGTAACTCAAAAGACATCACATGGACAAAGATAAGACCTTCTGGAGGAAAGTTCTGTGGTCAGATGAAACAAAAATGGAGCTGTTTGGCCACAATACCCAGCAATATGTTTGGAGGAGAAAAGGTGAGGCCTTTAATCCCAGGAACACCATGCCGACCGTCAAGCATGGTGGTGGTAGAATTATGTTCTGGGCCTGTTTTGCTGCCAATGGAACTGCTGCTTTAAATGGGACAATGAAACCCTCTAAATTCTTCAGACCAAGCTAAAATCATCAGCCCGGAGGTTGGGTCTTGGGCGCAGTTGGGTGTTCCAACAGGACAATGACCCCAAACACACCTCAAATGTGGTAAAGGAATGGCTAAATCAGGCTAGAATGAAGGTTTTAGAATGGCCTTCCCAAAGTCCTGACTTAAAGGTGTGGACAATGCTGAAGAAACAAGTCCATGTCAGAAAAGCAACACATTTAGCTGAACTGCACCAATTTTGTGGTCAAAAATCCAAGCAGAAGCTTGTGGATGGCTACCAAAAGCGCCTTATTGCAGATAAACTTGCCAAGGGACATGTAAGCAAATATTAACATTGCTGTATGTATACTTTTGACCCTCACATTTTCAGTAGACCCATAATAAATTCATAAAAGAAGCAAACTTCATGAATGTTTTCTGTGACCAACAAGTATGTGCTCCAATCACTACATCACAAAAAAATAAGAGTTGTAGAAATGATTGGAAAGTCATGACAGCCATGACATGATGTTCTTTACAAGTGTATGCACACTTTTGACCACCACTGTATTTGAACACAATGACAGTTGTCAGCTGTTAGCATGTATTACATGTACTGTTACACCTCTAGTAAACATCATTATATATATATATATATATATGAACACAATGTTAGCATGTATTACATGTACTGTTACACCTCTAGTAAACATCATTATATATATATATATATATATATATGAACACAATGTTAGCATGTATTACATGTACTGTTACACCTCTAGTAAACATCATTATATATATATATATATATATATATATATATATATATGAACACAGTGTTAGCATGTATTACATGTACTGTTACACCTCTAGTAAACATCATTATATATATATATATATATATATATATATATATATATATATATATATGAACACAATGTTAGCATGTATTACATGTACTGTTACACCTCTAGTAAACATCGTTATATATATATATATATATATATATATATATATATATATATATATATATATATATATATATATATATATATATATATATATATATATATATATATATATATGAACACAATGTTAGCATGTATTACATGTACTGTTACACCTCTAGTAAACATCATTATATATATATATATATATATATATATATATATATATATATATATATATATATATATATATATATATATATATATATATATATATATATATATATATATATATATATGAACACAATGTTAGCATGTATTACATGTACTGTTACACCTCTAGTAAACATCATTATATATATATATATATATATATATATATATATATATATATATATATATATATATATATATATATATATATATATATATATATGAACACAATGTTAGCATGTATTACATGTACTGTTACACCTCTAGTAAACATCATTATATATATATATATGAACACAATGTTAGCATGTATTACATGTACTGTTACACTTCTAATAAACATCATTATATATATATATATATATATATATATATATATATATATATATATATATATATATATATATATATATGAACACAATGTTAGCATGTATTACATGTACTGTTACACCTCTAGTAAACATCATTATATATATATATATATATATATATATATATATATATATATATATATATATATATATATATATATATATATATATATATATATATATGAACACAATGTTAGCATGTATTACATGTACTGTTACACCTCTAGTAAACATCATTATATATATATATATATATATATATATATATATATATATATATATATATATATATATATATGAACACAATGTTAGCATGTATTACATGTACTGTTACACCTCTAGTAAACATCATTATATATATATATATATATATGAACACAATGTTAGCATGTATTACATGTACTGTTACACCTCTAGTAAACATCATTATATATATATATATATATATATATATATATATATATATATATATATATATATATATATATATATATATATATATATATATATATATATATATATGAACACAATGTTAGCATGTATTACATGTACTGTTACACCTCTAGTAAACATCATTATATATATATATATGAACACAATGTTAGCATGTATTACCTCAATCAAACATGGTAAAAATGTCTGTTACAAGATACTGCAGTAGTACACAGTAGTGGTATTCGCTATCATCCTGTAACTGTTTACAAACTCAGTGGCCATCCAGCAGCAGCTGCTCAGTAGCTAGCTTATCTCTGGAGGGGGGCAGTCTATGTGAGTGCGTTACTAAAAGTAGTTCCTCTGGGTTAGCCCTTCCAGCAACAACGATGCCGCTATAGCTTGGTCAATATGCGGGTCACGGCGTGTAAATGTAGCGTTGATGGCGGAATAGATGAGTCTCTATTATATAACAGAGTTTGTTAGCTGCCTCTTGCTAGCCATTGTTTTTACGACTTGGAGCGCAGAGAAAAGAGAAAGGTGTGTTCCTTTCTCACATCAGGATTGTGGGAGATGAGCACAATTCCCAGAAAAGGGCAATGACCACTTTGTAGCTCCACATCTTCACTTTTTAAGTTTGTAGCGCAAAAATGAGAGAAAAAAAGTGTTCCTTTTCTAACCATCACCATTACACAAATATTTGAAATGTTTTTCATTCCACTGCTTCTTTAAGTCTTGTGCTTTTTGGGGCGGGTGGGAATGTCGGTCAATTTGTGTTTGTTTACGTGGGATCGTCCCTGCTTCAGCTGGGTTTTTTGTTGGTGAACTTCATGTCGACGACCCTTTTTGATCTCTTCCCTGAGATCCTTGATGTGATAATCGTGTTTAATATACCAGGCTAATGATAACCGTGTTTAATATACCAGGCTAATGATAACCGTGTTTAATATACCAGGCTAATGATAACCGTGTTTAATATGTCAGGCTAATGATAACCGTGTTTAATATACCAGGCTAATGATAACCGTGTTTAACATACCAGGCTAATGATAACCGTGTTTAATATACCAGGCTAATGATAACCGTGTTTAATATGTCAGGCTAATGATAACCGTGTTTAATATACCAGGCTAATGATAACCGTGTTTAACATACCAGGCTAATGATAACCGTGTTTAATATACCAGGCTAATGATAACCGTGTTTAATATGTCAGGCTAATGATAACCGTGTTTAATATGTCAGGCTAAAGTGAGGCCAGGCCGTGGGGGCCGTCGGGAGGACAACTGGCGTCGCAGCAACTGTCAGTTCTGCTATTTTGGGGGACAGTCACGCGCTGACCAAAGCCGTGGATATCAGCTGCTGCTGCTGCTTGACAATTGTTTGTTTTGATGTAAAGGGGGGGTGGCAGCACCTGTCGGCCGCTATCTGCTATCACGCAGCACAGCCGGGCCTCAGCAGACAGACACTCACGCAGCTGGGCTGGTGCAGTTGCCATGTTGGGGGGGGCATTAGCATCCATTTGGAGTTAACATTAGCATCCATTTGGAGTTAACATTAGCATCCATTTGGAGTTAACATTAGCATCCATTAGGAGTTAACATTAGCATCCATTTGGAGTTAACATTAGCATCTATTTGGAGTTAACATTAGCATCCATTTGGAGTTAACATTAGCATCCATTTGGAGTTAACATTAGCATCCATTTGGAGTTAACATTAGCATCTATTTGGGGTCCATTTAGGCTTCACCTGGCCAGGCCAACACTGCAGAGACACATTGACTCCATAAGTGCTAACTGCATAATGCATAAGTGCTAACTGCATAATGCATAAGTGCTAACTGCATAATGAATAAGTGCTAACTGCATAATGCATAAGTGCTAACTGCATAATGCATAAGTGCTAACTGCATAATGAATAAGTGCTAACTGCATAATGCATAAGTGCTAACTGCATAATGAATAAGTGCTAACTGCATAATGCATAAGTGCTAACTGCATAATGAATAAGTGCTAACTGCATAATGCATAAGTGCTAACTGCATAATGCATAAGTGCTAACTGCATAATGCATAAGTGCTAACTGCATAATGAATAAGTGCTAACTGCATAATGAATAAGTGCTAACTGCATAATGCATAAGTGCTAACTGCATAATGAATAAGTGCTAACTGCATAATGCATAAGTGCTAACTGCATAATGCATAAGTGCTAACTGCATAATGAATAAGTGCTAACTGCATAATGCATAAGTGCTAACTGCATAATGAATAAGTGCTAAATGCTGCACACTGACTTAGTTTAGCAGCCTTTCTTTCTGCTGCTGCTAGCAAACAATCTTGTTGACCTTGGCAAGTGTTGACCTTGGCAAGTGTTGACCTTGGCAAGTGTCTAGGTGTCCCCAACTTATTTGGGCGTATTGCGTAAGAGGATTGACGCTAATGAGAAAGTCCTGCTTGTCCTTGTTGTTTATCTTTGCTGCCTATAGTTGTTTACGTCTTGATTTACGGCGCGCTTCTTCCTGTCATTTGCTGCCTATTTTCTGCTGCAGGCACGACTCTTCAAAGGCAGAAACGGCTTATTTTTCACTGTTTTTTATTGGTTTTTTTCCAAAAGGACGTAAATAATGTGGAGCTGTCTGCACTTCAGACTCACAAGTTGACTTCTTGACCCTGGAGATCAGCAAGTCTGAGTTTAGCAGCGCTCGTAGGCTACAACCATATCATGTTTGTCACATCACGTACAGGAGGGAAGGGATTCTTTTGGCCCCATTGGGGATGGGGTTAATCATTTTGCAATGCGGTCTGCTGAAGACGATGGAAAGTGCCACTCACCATAGAAACCAGCACGATGGTCAAAGTTGCAATTGCCACTAAACACAATTGAAGATATTTAACACTCGACTGCGGTCTGAAGTGGATAGTGCAACACCCCGATCACGTTTCATGTGTCAGGTAAGCCGTGACCAATGGGGCCAGGTGAATCCCCTTCCTACTGTATGTATACATTCACATACTTACATAATGTCAACATCCGTCTGTCCATTCACATATACACAGAATGAATGTGTCCAAATAGAACATGTCTCTCCATTCGCATACAGCACATACACAAAGGGAACATCCGTCTGCCTTTGAGACACTTGTGATTTAGGGCTATATAAATAAACATTGATTGATTGATTGATATACACAGAATGAATATGTCCAAATAGAACATGTGTCTCTCCATTCGCATACAGCACATACACAAAGGGAACATCCGTCTGCAAATTTGCATATACACAGAATGAATGTGTCCAAATAGAACATGTGTCTCTCCATTCGCATACAGCACATACACAAAGGGAACATCCGTCTGCAAATTTGCATATACACAGAATGAATGTGTCCAAATAGAACATGTGTCTCTCCATTCGCATACAGCACATACACAAAGGGAACATCCGTCTGCCCATTCACATATACACAGAATGGATGTGTCCAAATAGAACATGTGTCTCTCCATTCGCATACAGCACATACACAAAGGGAACATCCATCTGCCCATTCACATATACACAGAATGAATGTGTCCGAATAGAACATGTGTCTCTCCATTCACATACAGCACATACACAAAGGGAATATCCGTCTGGCCAGTCACATATACACAGAATGAATGTGTCCAAATAGAACATGTGTCTCTCCATTCGCATACAGCACATACACAAAGGGAATATCCGTCTGGCCAGTCACATATACACAGAATGAATGTGTCCAAATAGAACATGTGTCTCTCCATTCACATACAGCACATACACAAAGGGAACATCCATCTGCCCATTCACATATACACAGAATGAATGTGTCCGAATAGAACATGTGTCTCTCCATTCACATACAGCACATACACAAAGGGAATATCCGTCTGGCCAGTCACATATACACAGAATGAATGTGTCCAAATAGAACATGTCTCTCCATTCACATACAGCACATACACAAAGGGAACATCCATCTGCCCATTCACATATACACAGAATGAATGTGTCCAAATAGAACATGTGCCTCTCCATTCGCATACAGCACATACACAAAGGGAACATCCGTCTGCAAATTTGCATATACACAGAATGAATGTGTCCAAATAGAACATGTGCCTCTCCATTCGCATACAGCACATACACAAAGGGAACATCCGTCTGCAAATTTGCATATACACAGAATGGATGTGTCCAAATAGAACATGTGTCTCTCCATTCGCATACAGCACATACACAAAGGGAACATCCATCTGCCCATTCACATATACACAGAATGAATGTGTCCGAATAGAACATGTGTCTCTCCATTCACATACAGCACATACACAAAGGGAACATCCGTCTGCAAATTTGCATATACACAGAATGAATATGTCCAAATAGAACATGTGTCTCTCCATTCGCATACAGCACATACACAAAGGGAACATCCGTCTGCCCATTCACATATACACAGAATGAATATGTCCAAATAGAACATGTGTCTCTCCATTCGCATACAGCACATACACAAAGGGAACATCCGTCTGCAAATTTGCATATACACAGAATGAATGTGTCCAAATAGAACATGTGTCTCTCCATTCGCATACAGCACATACACAAAGGGAACATCCGTCTGCAAATTTGCATATACACAGAATGAATATGTCCAAATAGAACATGTGTCTCTCCATTCGCATACAGCACATACACAAAGGGAATATCCGTCTGGCCAGTCACATATACACAGAATGAATGTGTCCAAATAGAACATGTCTCTCCATTCACATACAGCACATACACAAAGGGAACATCCATCTGCCCATTCACATATACACAGAATGAATGTGTCCAAATAGAACATGTCCCTCTCCATTCGCATACAGCACATACACAAAGGGAACATCCGTCTGCAAATTTGCATATACACAGAATGAATGTGTCCAAATAGAACATGTGTCTCTCCATTCGCATACAGCACATACACAAAGGGAACATCCGTCTGGCCAGTCACATATACACAGAATGAATGTGTCCAAATAGAACATGTGCCTCTCCATTCGCATACAGCACATACACAAAGGGAACATCCGTCTGCCCATTCACATATACACATAATGACTATGTCACATAGAACATGTGTCTCTCCATTTACAAACATTGATTCTGTTACATCACATTTCTGTCAATCCATTCCCGTACACAAGGCAAATATCCATCTGTTCATTCACATAAATATTGAATACTTCAAATCAAATTGTTGTCTCTCTATTCACATACACAATGGGAACATCCATCCTGTTTATTCTCTTATACACATAAATATGTCACGTGGAATAACTGTCTCTCCATTCACACACTCGTACAATGCGAACATCCCATTCACGTATATAAATATTTAATCTGTCAGATTTTTTTGTCTTTCTATTCTCATACACAAAGCAAACGTTCATACTCAGACAATGTGAACATCCGTCTGGTCATTCACATTTATAAATATTGAATGTGTTGCCCCACATTTTGGTCCCTCCGTTCACATACAGTATGCGAACATCCGTCAGTCCATTCACATATACTGTACAAATACTGAAAAGTTCACATAGAATATATGTCTCTCCATTCACATAACCATACAATGTGAACTCGCGTCTGTTCATTCACATATAAAGATATTGAATATGTCAAATCACATTGTTGTCCCTCCATTCACATATTGTGTACAAATATTAAAAAGATCACATATATGTCTCTCCATTCACATAATCACACAACACGAACATCCGTCTAGTCATTCACATAAATAAATATTAAATCGGTCACATCACATTGTTGTCCCTGTACTCACATACACTATGTGAACATCCGTCTGTCTATTCACATATGTATACTAATATTGAATATGTCAAATCACATTCTTGTCTCTCCGTTCACATACACTATGAGAACATCTGTTTGTCAATTTAAATATTTACATAATTAATTTCTCACATTGTACATTGCCGCTCCATTCACATACACAATTCAAACATCCATCTGTCCATTCTAATATACACATAATTATTTAGTCACATTATATATTTGCCGCTCCATTCACATACTCACATAATGTGAACATCCCTGTGTCCATTCACATATGGAATGCATCATTTTGTCATATGGTCGTTCACATGCAGTACTCACACAATGTGAACATCTGTCACATGTGCACACATTGCATATTTGTCTCTCCATTCACATACTCACACAAAGTGACCAGTCGTCTGTTCTTTCACATATACCGTCCACATTACGCATTTGTATAAATGTAATGAATCAAAAATGTGTCGATTCAAATGACAACACATCATCAAATACATACATGATGCAGTCTGTCCATTAAAGAATTGTGGCCATTCAAATACATTCATAATGTTTGTCCATTCACGTGATGAATAACATAACTTTTTTTGGGACATTTGCCCATCGTTCACAATCATGAGAGACAAAAAGACAAAGGTTTTGGGTTTTTTCGCTTTCTAACATGTAAAAATTGTCTTGTTCTTGGTGGCTAGCAATTCTACCTCTAAATCACTTTAAAATGCATTCAAAAACCGTCAACAACACAACAATACTTAGTTGTGTAACCTGTATAATAACCAAACTGTACAACATTGTTATTGTAGGAGTGAGCACTGAGAAACTCTTTTTCTAGCACACATCAGCGTGCTACGGTATTAGCTGTAAAAGCTAACTACGGCAAGAGATAAGCTAGCTTCTACAACAACACAAAACACGTTAAGAGTTTGTAACACACAACACTGGGATAGAACATCAATCTGTACTGAGTGAGAAACATGAACAATCATATTACAGTATCTGTAAAGTATTATTTCATGTGTTGTTTGTACACAGTATGTAGTGTAGTTGTAATAACACACATGATGTGTATCATGATCAATATTAAAGTGACTCACTCCATGGACACTTGTTAGTCTGGTCCAGCTGGCCAGGGACGCTTCCTGTTGATTTTGGATAAGCACTGCATTTATGTTGAAATAGCTTGTCTCCAATTTCCATATTTATAGCCTCAAAAATGCTTTCATCCTCCTCTTCTTTCATCTCACTCTTCCTTCAGGCTGGCTTCTAGAAGCAGCAGTATACTCAGCTTCAAAAATATAAGGTTGTGAATCATCATTTGTCTAAAAATAGTTGTCTGTTACCAAGTCTGCCATGATTATAAAACACACTCGTGTTCGATTCCATAAGTAGGAACACATGTTGCCAGAAGTCAGACGTGCGTTGCTATGGAAACAGAAATTGCGAAATAAGTCAGTTCCGGAAATGATTAAAATGACCAAAATACAGTAAATATTGAACATATTACATATTGTTTTGAAGGTGTCTGTTACTACATTATATATATATACTTGTAGTGTGTATATTGTACATATTACATATTGTTATGAAGGTGTCTGTTACTACATTATATATATATACTTGCAGTGTGTATATTGTACATATTACATATTGTTATGAAGGTGTCTGTTACTACATTATATATATATATACTTGCAGTGTGTATATTGTACATATTACATATTGTTATGAAGGTGTCTGTTACTACTTTATATATATATATATATATACTTGCAGTGTGTATATTGTACATATTACATATTGTTATGAAGGTGTCTGTTACTACTTTATATATATATATATATATATATATATACTTGCAGTGTGTATATTGTACATATTACATATTGTTATGAAGGTGTCTGTTACTACTTTATATATATATATATACTTGCAGTGTGTATATTGTACATATTACATATTGTTATGAAGGTGTCTGTTACTACATTATATATATATACTTGCAGTGTGTATATTGTACATATTACATTGTTACATTGTTAAGAAGGTGTCTGTTACTACATTATATATATACTTGCAGTGTGTATATTGTACATATTACATATTGTTATGAAGGTGTCTGTTATTACATTATATATATACTTGCAGTGTGTATATTGTACATATTACATATTGTTATGAAGGTGTCTGTTACTACATTATATATATACCTGCAGTGTGTATATTGTACATATTACATATTGTTATGAAGGTGTCTGTTACTACATTATATATACATACTTGCAGTGTGTATATTGTACATATTACATATTGTTATGAAGGTGTCTGTTACTACATTATATATATACTTGCAGTGTGTATATTGTACATAATACATATTGTTATGAAGGTGTCTGTTACTACATTATATATATACTTGCAGTGTGTATATTGTACATATTACATATTGTTATGAAGGTGTCTGTTACTACATTATCTATATATATATATATATATATATATACTTGCAGTGTGTATATTGTACATATTACATATTGTTATGAAGGTGTCTGTTACTACATTATATATATACTTGCAGTGTGTATATTGTACATATTACATATTGTTATGAAGGTGTCTGTTACTACATTATATATATACTTGCAGTGTGTATATTGTACATATTACATATAGTTATGAAGGTGTCTGTTACTACATTATATATATATATATACTTGCAGTGTGTATATTGTACATATTACATATTGTTATGAAGGTGTCTGTTACTACATTATATATATATACTTGCAGTGTGTATATTGTACATATTACATATTGTTATGAAGGTGTCTGTTACTACATTATATATATACTTGCAGTGTGTATATTGTACATATTACATATTGTTATGAAGGTGTCTGTTACTACATTATATATATATATATATATATATATATATATATATACTTGCAGTGTGTATATTGTACATATTACATATTGTTATGAAGGTGTCTGTTATTACATTATATATATATATATATATATATATATATATATATATATATATATATATATATATATATATATATATATATATATATACTTGCAGTGTGTATATTGTACATATTACATATTGTTATGAAGGTGTCTGTTACTACATTATATATATACTTGCAGTGTGTATATTGTACATATTATATATTGTTATGAAGGTGTCTGTTACTACATTATATATATACTTGCAGTGTGTATATTGTACATATTACATATTGTTATGAAGGTGTCTGTTACTACATTATATATATACTTGCAGTGTGTATATTGTACATATTACATATTGTTATGAAGGTGTCTGTTACTACATTATATATATATATACTTGCAGTGTGTATATTGTACATATTACATATTGTTATGAAGGTGTCTGTTACTACATTATATATATATATACTTGCAGTGTGTATATTGTACATATTACATATTGTTATGAAGGTGTCTGTTACTACATTATATATATACTTGCAGTGTGTATATTGTACATATTACATATTGTTATGAAGGTGTCTGTTACTACATTATATATATACTTGCAGTGTGTATATTGTACATATTATATATTGTTATGAAGGTGTCTGTTACTACATTATATATATACTTGCAGTGTGTATATTGTACATATTACATATTGTTATGAAGGTGTCTGTTACTACATTATATATATATATATACTTGCAGTGTGTATATTGTACATATTACATATTGTTATGAAGGTGTCTGTTACTACATTATATATATACTTGCAGTGTGTATATTGTACATATTACATATTGTTATGAAGGTGTCTGTTACTACATTACATATATACTTGTAGTGTGTATATAAAACATATTAAATATTGTTATAAAGGTGTCTGTTACTACATTCAATATATATATACTTGCAGTGTGTATATTGTACATATTACATATTGTTATGAAGGTGTCTGTTACTACATTATATATATACTTGCAGTGTGTATATTGTACATATTACATATTGTTATGAAGGTGTCTGTTACTACATTACATATATACTTGTAGTGTGTATATAAAACATATTACATATTGTTATAAAGGTGTCTGTTACTACATTCAATATATATATACTTGCAGTGTGTATATACAACTTTGATGGAGTGTTTTAAAGTTATTTTAAAGACTTTGAAGGCTACAAGGGTGACTCACATTAACATCTTTCAAGTGTGTTTCATCATCTTTAAAATCATAGAAAAACCGAGTCGTGTTCTTGTCTCTCATAATGATGTTGATGGATAGGCAACATTCCCCAAAAAAGTGCAGTTCCACTTTAAACACTCACATATGCGTCATGGAAACATTTATCCGTTCCCATGCACACGATGCACACTTTAACCATTTCATCGTGGGTACTGTACATACTGTATTGTGTGGATACTGTTGGTCCATTCATGTATCTGTCTGTGCATTCACACACAAACACTGCAGCGTGGTCTGCAGTGAGCAGATGGCAGAGACATATACAGTGGTGTCATCTGACCACAGAACTTTCCTCCAGAAGGTCTTATCTTTGTCCATGTGATGTCAGATTAAACAAAATTGGAGCTGTTTGGCCACAATACCCAGCAATATGTTTGGAGGAGAAAAGATGAGGCCTTTAATCCCAGGAACACCATGTCTACCGTCAAGCATGGTGGTGGTAGTATTATGCTCCGGGCCTGTTTTGCTGCCAATGGAACTGCTGCTTTAAATGGGACAATGAAAAAGGAGGATTAGCTCCAAATTCTTCAGACCAAGCTAAAATCATCAGCCCGGAGGTTGGGTCTTGGGCACAGTTGGGTGTTCCAACAGGACAATGACCCCAAACACACCTCAAAAGTGGTAAAGGAATGGCTAAATCAGGCTAGAATGAAGGTTTTAGAATGGCCTTCCCAAAGTCCTGACTTAAAGGTGTGGACAATGCTGAAGAAACAAGTCCATGTCAGAAAAGCAACACATTTAGCTGAACTGCAGCAATTTTGTGGTCAAAAATTCAAGCAGAAGCTTGTGGATGGCTACCAAAAGCGCCTTATTGCAGGTAAACTTGCCAAGGGACATGTAAGCAAATATTAACATTGCTGTACCGTGTTTTTCGGAGTATAAGTCGCTCCGGAGTATAAGTCGCACCGGCCGAAAATGCATAATAAAGAAGGAAAAAAACATATAAGTCGCACTGGAGTATAAGTCGCATTTTTGGGGGAAATGTATTTGATAAAAGCCAACAGCAAGAATAGGCAAGGCAAGGCAACTTTATTTGTGTAGCGCTTTTCATACACAAGGCAGACTCAAAGTGCTTCACAGACAACAAAGTGAAATGAAAGAAAATAAAAGCAAAATTAAAATGCAGACAATAAAAATAAAAACAGTGCAGACGTTAAAAGATTAAAAGATTTAGCTGAAAGCTAAGGTGAACATAAAAGTCTTCAGTCTAGTTTTAAAAGTAGTGAGAGTTGGGGAGAGTCTGACATCTTCAGGAAGTTTATTCCAGCTATGTGTTGCATAGTGACTGAATGATGCTCTGCCTTGATTTGAGTTTACTCTTGGAACCGCTAACAGATTGGTCTCAGAAGATCTTAGTGATCTAGAGGGCTTATATAGTGGGAGCATATCAGTGATATACTTGGGCCCTAGACCATGTAGTGATTTATATGTGAGCAGGAGGATTTTGAAATCAATTCTCTGATGTACAGGGAGCCAATGTAAGGATTTAAGAATTGGTGTAATGTGCTCACATTTTTTGGTCTTTGTTAGAACTCTAGCAGCAGCGTTCTGAACAAGAATAGACATTTGAAAGGCAATTTAAAATGTCTAAAGAATAGTGAACAACAGGCTGAATAAGTGTACGTTATATGAGGCATAAATAACCAACTGAGAAGGTGCCTGGTATGTTAACGTAACATATTATGGTAAGAGTCATTCAAATAACTATAACATATAGAACATGCTATACGTTTACCAAACAATCTGTCACTCCTAATCGCTAAATCCCATGAAATCTTATACGTCTAGTCTCTTACGGGAATGAGACAAATAATATTATTTGATATTTTACAGGAATGTGTTAATCATTTCACACATAAGTCGCTCCCGAGTACAAGTCGCACCCCCGGCCAAACTATGAAAAAAACTGCGACTTATAGTCCGAAAAATACTGTATGTATACTTTTGACCCAGCACATTTGCTCACACTTTCAGTAGACCCATAATAAATTCATAAAAGAAGCAAACTTCATGAATGTTTTTTGTGACCAACAAGTATGTGCTCCAATCACTACATCACAAACAAATAAGAAATGATTGTAAAGTCAAGGCAGCCATGACATGATGTTCTTTACAAGTGTACGTACACTTTTGACCAGGACTGTTGTGTTTCCGCAGGGATCAAACTGCCTTTAGATGCGGGCCACTGGTCTGGTGTGGAGATGAAAGCGTGGTCCTCCACAGACGAGGTGGCTGTCCTGTCTCACCCCACAGAGGTGGCTGTCCTGTCTGGCCCTCTCTGTCGCCCCCCCCTGGGGGTGATGGAAGCCAGAGGGCGCCCCCCCCCCCCTCTGATGGTGTCGTCTCTCCGGCTGATTGAAAAGCTTTTTTCCCTCCACTCTCCTCCGGCCTCACCTCTTCCTCTGCGACCCCCTCCCGGGACGGCCCCCTCCCCCGCTGCCTCCATGCTGACTTTGGTACATCCTCAGTGTTCTTTGGCCTTTGAAGGCCAACATAATGGAGTGGTAACACGAGAGCGACAGAGGGGATATGGAATATTGCAAGTGGACGCAGAGGAAGTGTTCTTTTTCTCCCTCTTTTCCCATTTTGGGCGACAGGAAGTCAAGCACCAAGTTGGGCTCGATTATATTCAGCTCCTTCAAATTCGGGGATTTTTGGAGGGTTAAAAAAAAAAAAAGGTACCCAAACTAAATGGGACGTTGTCTTCAAACACTTTGGAGTGGAGGCTGGGCTTTGGGCTCTTTGGAAAGATAACATTCCAAGATGTGTTTTTCTTCTCTACACTCAGAACATAAATGCTACTGACACTGAGAAATAGCGGCTAACGTCCCTCTGGAGTGCAAAGGCGCTTCTCTGTCAGCAAGCCTCCATGGTGGCAAATAAACCTCACTTAAAGTAGCAGTAGAGTGGAATCCCCACCTTCTACCATCCTAGTCACGTCCGTTGTGTCCTTGGGCAAGACACTTCACCCTTGCTCCTGATGGCTGCTGATTAGCGCCTTGCATGGCAGCTCCCGCCATCAGTGTGTGAATGTGTGTGTGAATGTGGAAATACTGTCAAAGCGCTTTGAGTACCTTGAAAGTAGAAAAGCGCTACACAAGTATAACCCATTTATCATTATTTAAATACAAGTTGCCTCTTTATTGAAGCTATTACCATAAATATCTGATGCATGACACCCAAAGACTTGCAAAGTTTGCGAGTAAAAAGATATGAGATTCCCCAGCCATTTTGAGAGAAAATGAGCTAGCCAGTCACGTGATCACATGACGTCGAGCTAAGAACCGCAGATGCCTTCATCGACAACAACAATGCAAATCCTGCCAATAACGATTACTTTGACAATCCAGAACCTTATATTTCTGATCCTGAATACAAGGAGTTTTAGAAGCTATATCCAGTTTTGGTGAAACACTACATCATGTAGCAGTATTGCTAAGTGCTGAAAAGGAAATACAAACATAATAAAGCAATCTCTTACTGTACAATGTCTGCTCTCACTTTGATGACGACCGATGGGATGTCCATATCTTCCTGTTGAGATGAACAATGAATTGTATTAGACATCATGGTTAAATGGTTCAAAAAGTCTGTTAGTCTCTATCAGATTCAAAATTCTAGATTCAAGGTTAAATCCTCTTAATATATACAATACAATTAAAGGCCTACTGAAATGATTTTTTTTTATTTAAACGGGAATAGCAGATCCATTCTATGTGTCATACTTGATCCTTTCGCGATATTGCCATATTTTTGCTGAAAGGATTTAGTAGAGAAAATCGACGATAAAGTTTGCAACTTTTGCTCGCTGATTAAAAAAAGCCTTGCCTGTACCGGAAGTAGCGTGATGTCACAGGAGCTAGTATTCCTCACAATTCCCCATTGTTTACAATGGAGCGAGAGAGATTCGGACCGAGAAAGTGATGATTACCCCATTAATTTGAGCGAGGATGAAAGATTCGTTGATGAGGAACGTTACAGTGAAGGACTTGAGAGGCAGCGATGGACGTATCTTTTTTCGCTCTGACCGTAACTTAGGTACAAGCTGGCTCATTGGATTCCACACTCTCCTTTTTCTATTGTAGATCACAGATTTGTATTTTAAACCACCTCGGATACTATATCCTCTTGAAAATGAGAGTCGAGAACGCGAAATGGACATTCAGTGCCTTTTATCTCCACGACAATACATCGGCGAAATGCTTTAGCTACGAGCTAACGTGATAGCATCTTGCTTTAACTGCATATAGAAACAACAGAAATAAACCCCTGACTGGAAGTATAGATAGAAAATCAACAATACTATTAAACCGTGGACATGTAAATACACGGTTAATGCTTTCCAGGCTGGCGAAGGTTAACAATGCTCTGCTAACGACGCCATTGAAGCTAACTTAGCAATCGGACTGCACAGAGCTATGCTAAAAACATTAGCTCTCCACCTACGCCAGCCAGCCCTTATTTGCTCATCAACACCCGTGCTCACCTGCGTTCCAGCGATCGGCAGAAGGACGAAGGACTTCACCCGATGCGTTTGGCGGCCCGGAGACGTAGGAAGTCAAGGTGAAGTCGGCGGCTAGCGCGGCTAGCGCGGCTAGCGCGGCTAGCGCGGCTAGCGCTCCAACAAAGTCCTCCTGGTTGTGTTGCTGTAGTCCGCTGCTAATACACTGATCCCACCTACAACTGTCTTCTTTGCAGCCTTCATTGTTCATTAAAAAAATTGCAAAATATGTCCAGAATACTGTGGAATTATGAAATGAAAACAGAGCTTTTTGTATAGGATTCTACGGGGTACCATAACTTCCGTTACTCGGACTTTGTCACACGCATACGTCATCCTACCGCGATGTTTCAGCCGGATATTTCCCGGGAATTTTAAAATGTCACTTTATAAGTTAACCCGGCCGTATTGGCATGTGTTGCAATGTTAAGATTTCATCATTGATATATAAATTTGAAAAGAAAACCATCAACTACTCAATCATCCGCGCGAGTATACGTTGTCATCATTACACAAAAACATGAATGTGTCATTTGTATCTGCTAGGGGTGTAACGGTACGTGTTTTGTATTGAACCGTTTCGGTACGGGGCTTTCGGTTCGGTACGGGGGTGTACCGAACGAGTTTCTAAGCTAAAGCTAACTTTAGCTGCTAAAGTGTTAACAAGCTGCTTTGCTCCTTCTGCGGCTGCCTCTGTCTCAGCACGCAGCATTGTCCCACCCACACAACCATCTGATTGGTACACACAAAGCGTTATACAAAGCGTTATCAGCCAATCAGCAGTGCGTATTCAGAGCGCATGTAGTCAGCGCTTCAGCGTGGAGCAGATAGGTGTTTAGCAGGTGAGCATCGGGCAGCGGACTCTCCCCAAATGATAATAAACACCTCCCAGTCAACTACTAGTAACATCACTATGAGCCCGTTGACCTTCTAGGAATATAAACTGGAGCTCAGCTCACTCGCAGTCCTGGCTTGAGGTGAAGGCTACCGGTAATTAGCTCTCAGTTCCAGCCACATCGACCCCTTCTGAGCGCCTATTTTCAGCTGCTGTGAATATTGTAAACATGAAAAGAACCAGAGCATGTAGACATGCTAACCTTTCTTCATTACAACTGTTAGACACTCACTGGAATGAGTAGAATTGGTTATTGTGTACTGTGTTGGACTGGATGTTTATTTTGCACATTTTAAAAGCAATACTTAATGTTTACAGTGCTCCAGAATATTTAGATTGGCACTTTTTTGTATTGGATGTTTATCTTTATTTTTGCACATTTTAGCAAATAAGCAACACTTTCACTTTTGTTGAAATGTTTACACTGTTGTTACAGAATATTTCGTTTTGCACTTTTTTGTATTGGATGTTTATCTTTATTTTTGCACATTTTAAAGCAAAATAAGCAATACTTTTACTTTTGAAATGTTTATACTATTGCAGAATATTAAGATTTGCACTGGATGTTTACTTTTATATTTGCACATTAAAAAGCAAATAAGCTACTTTTAATGTTGTTAAATGTTAAAAGTTTTAAATGTTTACATTGTTGCAGAATATTTTGTCATGTTGTGGTCAATGTTGACTGAGTGGCCATACTTCTTTTTTTTTGTAAATAAAAGCCATGCCTTTTGAAAAAACAGGCCTACATTTATTTTTTTATCTTCATTTTAAATAAAAAAATAATCGGTAAAAGGAAAAATAATCTATAGATTAATCGAAAAAATAATCTATAGATTAACCGATTAATCGAAAAAAAAATCTATAGATTAATCGATAGAAAAATAATCGTTAGCTGCAGCCTTAGAAACAGAGTGAACCATTTGAATGGGTCTGAATACTTTGCGTACCCACTGGAAGTGTTTACCAATAATAGTACCCAAACAGAGGTGTCCAAAGTTTAGCCCGCAGCTAATTTTTTAACAACAAGTTCTAAAATATTATTACAAAAAAAACATCAAAAAGTGGAATAAAAGAGCTCACTTGTGAAATGGAATGAGAACAAGTTGCAATGTGGACTTTAAGAACACAAACATTTTTCTATAAAACTCAAAAAATAATAATGAATCAAAATCAATGTTGTTATGAATATTTGACATATTGAAGGCTCTAATTACTTCACATCAAATATTACTTTCAAATACTTTTGAAGGAAAATATTGCATATTTACGTTTCGCATGACAAAAAGGCAGAAAAAAAACTAAAAAACTAAATTGAAATAAAAAAAGGCTAGTATGGCTAGACCAATGCATATATCTGAACTTTATCTAGAGATTTAAATGTTGAAAGTTAAAAAAAAAAAAAAAATGTATGAATGATTTTTAACACTTTTATGAGTGGGGCCTGAAAATTATAAAAAATTATTGTTATGAATTATTGACCTATTTCAGGCTCCAATTACCTCACATCAAATATTCCCCTCTGCAATTTTTGGGGGAGGAAATGTAGCATGAATAAGTTGTTTTTGCCATAAAAAACTGAGTTTTCTTTCACAAAAATGGCATAAAACATGAATACAAAAATAATAAAGTTGGTATCAACAGATAGATCTAAAGTTGATTTAGAAATGTAAGCGTTTTTTTAACATTTTTGTGAGGGGAGCTCTGAAAAATCGCTGCTTTGTGTTGATTTGAAATGACAAATATCAAAATGACCCCTGCGTGATTAGATTTAAACGTTTGGACACCCCAAAACCAGCTTTTTAGCAACTTATAACACGCTTAAAGGCCTACTGAAACCCACTACTACCGACCACGCAGTCTGATAGTTTATATATCAATGATGAAATCTTAACATTGCAACACATGCCAATACGGCCGGGTTAACTTATAAAGTGACATTTAAAACTTCCCGGGAAATATCCGGCTGAAACGTCGCGGTATGATGACGTATGCGCGTGACGAAGTCAGAGTAACAGAAGTTATGGTACCCGTAGAATCCTATAAAAAAAAGCTCTGTTTTCATTTCATAATTCCGCAGTATTCTGGACATCTTTTGCAATTTGTTTAATGAACAATGAAAGGCCTACTGAAACCTACTACTACCGACCACGCAGTCTGATAGTTTATATATCAATGATGAAATCTTAACATTGCAACACATGCCAATACGGCCGGGTTAACTTATAAAGTGACTTTTAAAACTTCCCGGGAAATATCCGGCTGAAACGTCGCGGTATGATGACGTATGCGCGTGACGAAGTCAGAGTAACGGAAGTTATGGTACCCGTAGAATCCTATACAAAAAGCTCTGTTTTCATTTCATAATTCCACAGTATTCTGGACATCTTTTGCAATTTGTTTAATGAACAATGAAGGCTGCAAAGAAGACAGTTGTAGGTGGGATCGGTGTATTAGCAGCGGACTACAGCAACACAACCAGGAGGACTTTGTTGGAGCGCTAGCCGCGCTAGCCGCGCTAGCCGCCGACCTCACCTTGACTTCCCACGTCTCCGGGCCGCCAAACGCATCGGGTGAAGTCCTTCGTCCTTCTGCCGATCGCTGGAACGCAGGTGAGCACGGGTGTTGATGAGTAGATGAGGGCTGGCTGGCGTAGGTGGAGAGCTAATGTTTTTAGCATAGCTCTGTGAGGTCCCGTTGCTAAGTTAGCTTCAATGGCGTCGTTAGCACAGCATTGTTAACCTTCGCCAGCCTGGAAAGCATTAACCGTGTATTTACATGTCCACGGTTTAATAGTATTGTTGATTTTCTATCCATCCTTCCAGTCAGGGGTTTATTTTTTTGTTTCTATATGCAGTTAAAGCACGATGCTATCACGTTAGCTCGTAGCTAAAGCATTTCGCCGATGTATTGTCGTGGAGATAAAAGGCACTGAATGTCCATTTCGCGTTCTCGACTCTCATTTTCAAGAAGATATAGTATCCGAGGTGGTTTAAAATACAAATCCGTGATCCACAATAAAAAAAGGAGAGTGTGGAATCCAATGAGCCAGCTTGTACCTAAGTTACGGTCAGAGCGAAAAAAGATACGTCCATCACTGTGTCTCAAGTCCTTCACTGTAACGTTCCTCATCTACGAATCTTTCATCCTCGCTCAAATTAATGGGGTAATCATCCCTTTCTCGGTCCGAATCTCTCTCGCTCCATTGTAAACAATGGGGAATTGTGAGGAATACTAGCTCCTGTGACATCACGCTACTTCCGGTACAGGCAAGGCTTTTTTTTTATCAGCGAGCAAAAGTTGCGAACTTTATCGTCGATTTTCTCTACTAAATCCTTTCAGCAAAAATATGGCAATATCGCGAAATGATCAAGTATGACACATAGAATGGATCTGCTATTCCTGTTTAAATAAAAAAAAATCATTTCAGTAGGCCTTTAATTGTCATGAAAACAGGCCAAACGGAAAACACTGCAAGGAAAAACTGTGGCAAGTTTCACCGTCGGATGGTAGGAAATTATGGAAGTAATGAAATCGCCTTTCTTTTTTAAATGTTTTAACTACAACATAGCTAGAGTGTGCATGAGTATGGTTTCCATCCATCTGTGGCACACAGGAGCCTCGCTCTCTGGGCTTCTCATCACTCCTGAGGAAGCAGACTGCTTCCATCTGTGATGTTTCCAAATACAGTACAATAAGGCAATGTCTCCATTTCCATGTCTTACAAAAGTCTACACCAGAGCAGACGGAGAGGCCGACCCATTACATGTCTTTAAAATACAAGGTGTTATTGCAACACCAGGGAGGGGAATAATAAGGTTATTGGTGGAAAGAGAAACCAGAAGGAAGTTCACACTCTTCTCTTTTATGTGTGGGTTATGAATTATTACCTCATATAGCGGCCACTGTTCAACACTGTATCTATTGATTTATATTACTTTTCCACCGTTACTTGAAAATAATATGACTCAAGTAGAAGTAAAAACTAATCATCAACATAATTACTTAAGTACTCTGTGAAAGAACCACTAAAGTAACTTCTGATTTGTTAAGTAGTTATTTTTTAATGGTTCTTGGACTACTGTGTGTAAAACATCAAATTATTTTACAATCTACTTCAACATGTTTTCTCGAGTTGGATGAAGAATTCCTGTGAACATTTCTACTGACACACATGACAGCATATATGTTATTTTTACTCGTTTAAAACTAATCATTGATACATTTTTTTGCTGCCTTGTTTGACATGTCACTTTTGACCGCCTGTGTCTTTTACAGTCCATTTTAAAATGATTTTACTCGTTTTAAATCCTTACGTGGTCTTGCCCCACCTTACCTCTCTGAGCTGCTCCACCTCTTTGCCCCCACCCGCTCCCTCAGGTCAGCTGATCCTGGGGGTACCCAAATCAAAGCGCAAACTCCCAAACTCTGGAACCATCTCCCTCTCAATGTGAGACAGGCCCCTTCTGAATGAATCAATTTAAGTGAACCCCGACTTAAACAAGTTGAAAAACTTATTGGGGTGTTACCATTTAGTGGTCAATTGTACGGAATATGTACTTCACTGTGCAACCTACTAATAAAAGTAAATCAATCAATCTGTGGGTACTTTTTAAGACCCTTCTTAAAACCCATTTTTATTCACTGGTTTTTAACCCAGCATGAGACTGTTTTTAACTTTTTGAAACTGCTTTTTATCTAACAAATTGTTCTTAGGGTAATTTGTATTTGGTTTTTCAATGTGTATTTTACTTCCGTTTTCAATTTTATTTTTTAGTCTGTCCTTTGCCTCTATTGCTTTGTGGCGTACAGCCCTTTGTTCTTCAACTGTGGTTGTTTTTAAAGGGCTTCGTAAATAAAGTTGGTATGGTATGGTACTTTTTACACTCCGTACGTTTTCATGCACTAAATGAGTCTGATTTGTCCAATAATTGAGTTTCTTCAATGTTCACAGCTCCATGTGAAGATGTAATTTCCTTGCTCTTATCTGTCATGTGAGTGATGGCCAGACGCAGTGTGTCTCTCCTACACTAGGGGGCAACTGTGCTCATTTCAGCTTGTATGTTAGATGTAAATATAGTAGAAGAAGATCATGCTACATGCTAATAAACTAGCGCCAGGACCTTTAAAGCTACGGATTTAAGAGACTTTCCATTGCTTGTTGATGTCGTTGGAAATGTTTTAATGTGTTTAAATGACACTTGTGGTTATTAGGATGAGCAGAGACGTACACAGAGATCGTTTTAGGAGGTTTCTACTTACCAGTTGTCTCAAACAGCCGGGATGCGCTGACGTCTTTAAAATGTCTTATTTGGGAACATTCTGACACTTATTAGACAAGTAAGTAGGTCTATTTTATACTTTTTAAAATACTGACCTATTTCAGCTTCCCGTAGCTGTACTTGGTGTTTGTTTAATTGGTGAAATGGAATCAACGGTCACTGCTGCCTACGTTGGATTGGCGGAACAGTGTCACATGACAGAGTCACGTGACAGTGTCTGCCGGAAGCAGGCTCGCTGACGTAAAAACACGTCTTTGCCTTAATCGATCATTATAAATGATTGTGATAAAAATAACGATCAAAATAATAAATAATTATAATTATACATATATATATTAATATATAAACATGTATATATGCATATATAAAACATAACATGCATATATAAAACATATATAATTATAAATGTTATAAAAATAAATGATGCTCAAAATGAAAATCAATGTAACGTTCTTCCTCTCAAAAATGCTCAAAAGTAAAAAGTATGTTACATTAAAAGTACTGTGCCAAGTACAATTACAAGTACAAAAAGTTACTTTTTGTAAATGTAGCGCCTTACTACCCACCCCTGCTCCAGGCTACATTGGGGCCCTGAAACAGAATGTTATTTGGAGCCCGCGTGTTTTGTACTAAAACACATTTATGGGAAATTAATTGTTCCATGATTAGTTTTTAGTGCAAAATAACAAATTTAACACAATTAACAAATCACCAAAAGTGTTTCCCGGGCGCGGCCACCGCTGCTGCTCACTGCTCCCCTCACCTCCCAGGCGGTGATCAAGGGGATGGGTCAAATGCAGAGGACGAATTTCACCACACCTAGTGTGTGTGACCGGTCAACGGTCCGAAGTTACTTTATATGACAAGTTTTATTTGTCATATAAAAATACAATCATGTGTGCTTACGGACTGTATTCCTTGCAGACTGTATTGATATATATTGATATATAATGTAGGAAGCAGAATATTAATAACAGAAAGAAACAACCCTTTTGTGTGAATGAGTGTAAATGGGGGAGGGAGGTTGTTTGGGTTGGTGCACTAATTGTAAGTGTATCTTGTGTTTTTTATGTTGATTTAATCAAATTAAATTTCTTGTGCGGACCGGTACCGGTCCCCACTGATCTATACATCTTAGTTGTTTTTTTTGATACTTTGTCTTACAAAACCTTAAATCTATTTACACAAAAGCCAAGTAGTTTAATAGTTTGTCTTTTGTACCCAAAATGAACCGAATAGTAAACTCAAAACTGAGTTATGTACCAAAGCACGACGATGGTGTACCAGACAATCATTTTAGGAGGCCAATTTGGCTTAAAAGGGGAACTGCACTTTTTTTGGAACGTTGTCTATCGTTCACAATTAGGGATGTCCGATAATGGCTTTTTTGCCGATATCCGATATTGTCCAACTCTTAATTACCGATACCGATATCAACCGATACCGATATATACAGTCGTGGAATAAACACATTATTATGCCTAATTTGGACAACCAGGTATGGTGAAGATAAGGTCCTTTTTTTACAAATTAATAAAATAAAATAAGATAAATAAATTAAAAACATTTTCTTGAATAAAAAAAAAGTAAAACAATATAAAAACAGTTACATAGAAACTAGTAATGAATGAAAATGAGTAAAATGAAGTGTTAAAGGTTAGTACTATTAATGGAGCAGCAGCACGCACAATCATGTGTGCTTACGGACTGTATCCCTTGCAGACTGTATTGATATATATTGATATATAATGTAGGAAGCAGAATATTAATAACAGAAAGAAACAACCCTTTTGTGTGAATGAGTGTAAATGGGGGAGGGAGGTTTTTTGGGTTGGTGCACTAATTGTAAGTGTATCTTGTGTTTTTTATGTTGATTTAATAAAAAAAACAAAAATACGATACCGATAATAGAAAAACAGATACCGATAATTTCCGATATTACGTTTTAAAACATTTATCGGCCGATAATATTGGCAAGCCGATATTATCGGACATCTCTATTCACAATCAATCATTCACATCAGACATGGCGACGGATGCATGCTAAATATGAAATAAACCTAATAAAAGTCGTCTTACAGCGGAGTCAAAGGCAGCTCCACTATTCCGCCCATAAAATACAATAAATAACCATTCAAAAAGTGCCAACAATACACTATTTACATTTCGTGACTTGAATATTAACCACGCATTAGTGATATTGTTATTATAAGTGCTAACACAGGCGCACTATTTATAGCGGCGACCTGATCACTTCCTGCATGCCTATGTTTACTTCCTGTACGTTTATTGTAGATCATAAGTCATGCCTCACCTGGAAAGTAGATGGCTGAGGATATAATCCAATACGTTGGGACACTTTGTCAGCCATTTAGGACCTGGAACTGGCAAAAATGACACCGTTTCTTCATCTAAATGGGAATACATGAACATCCTAGCAGACATTGTACAGTAAGTGATGTTTTATTATGCTGGTTGGCTCTCATTAGGTCTGCACGATAGGAAAAATAAAATAAAAAAGTGCAAATACCCTTTAAGTGGACAACACATTGGGTGACTAATAAGGACATAGCGTCTAAAGTTAGCATATGACGATGGTCAGCGAGTGGGAAATAAAAAAATGTAAAAAAACGTTATGTATACATACATACATGTACATGTATATGTACAGTATATATGTATGTATGCAAACCTTTAATATATAATCATGAACACGCTTAGATGAATCATGCCATTTATTTTGACCGTACAAGCTCTTTGACCCTCGTTCACTATAGGGTCAGTGATCTTTGACCCTAGTTCACTGTAGGGTCAGTGATCTTTGACCCTAGTTCACTATAGGGTCAGTGATCTTTGACCCTAGTTCACTATAGGGTCAGTGATCAGGTCCATGCATACGTCACTACATCCTGACAGAACTTCAGCTGAAACTGTTACTAGGTTTTGGGCAAATAAATGACATGAATTTAAGTAAAACCTTTAAAATCGTTCTAGGATGACATTCTGACAATAAAATTGCATTTGTGTACAAATATTGGGGTCTTTTTTTTTTTTTTAGCAAATTGTAATTATGCAAGCAGGTACTCACCTGTGATTAATCATGATTAATCCAATTTACAAATGTGAGTAATCTGATCAATGTATATATATATATATATATATATATATATATATATATATATATATATATATATATATATATATATATATATATATATATATATATATATATATATACCTACCTATTGATTTGTAATCGATTCTCAAAAAATGACTCGATTTACAATCTAAATAAATAAAACATATGTACATATATATGTATGTATGTACACTATATTGCCAAAAGTATTTGGCCACCCATCCAAATGATGAGAATCAGGTGTCCTAATCACTTGGCCCGGTGTATCAAATCAAGCACTTAGGCATGGAGACTGTTTCTACAAACATTTGTGAAAGAATGGGCCACTCTCAGTGATTTCCAGCGTGGAACTGTCACAGGATGCCACCTGTGCAACAAATCCAGTCGTGAAATTTCCTCGCTCCTAAATATTCCAAAGTCACCTTTGTTATAAGAAAAGTGAAGAGTTTGGGAACAACAGCAACTCAGCCACCAAGTGGTAGGCCAGGTAAAATGACAGAGAGGTCAGCATAGTGCAAAGATTTTCTGCACAGTCAGTTGCTACAGAGCTCCAAACTTCATGTGACCTTCCAATTAGCCCACGTGCAGTACGCAGAGAGTTTCATGGAATGGGTTTCCATGGCCGGGCAGCTGAATCTAAGCCTTTTTTTTTTTTCCCAAGATGGCGCTGCTGTCGTGGCTGCTGTTGGCAGGAGCTCTGTGCTCTTGTGTCATCCTTTTGTGTTCATGTGTTATTATAAATATGTATATTTTTTTGCCTTTTGGTTGGGGACCCTTTGGGACTGTGTGACAAATGGGTGGCACTTTCGTGACTTCTGCAGTGCTTTTTTGTGGACTTCTGGATCTGCCTCCCGGGAGCCTTTTGGCCATGGAGACCAGCTGCTGGGTCTCTGCCACACCAGAGTCCGTTTGGAGAGACTGGAGGAGCTGTGGATGAAGAGACCGGGCTGCGGAGCTAGGACTGACAGACAAGCTTCACGGTGTCTTGGCTGAATGAGCAGGTATCGAACACCTCAGTCTCCTTAGACCAGGGGTGTCAAAGTCAAATGGACGGAGGGCCAAATAAAAAATTTAGCTACAAGCCGAGGGCCGGACTGTTCGAATGTTCATTGAAAAATTTTTAAATGACGCATATAGTCTAGTGAACCTAATTGAACCTACTGAAAACCTAACAAATATATTCCAATATGATCAGATAAATAAAGCAATATTTTCTTATGGCTCTGTCAGTAATCTTTAATTTTCAACAGACACAAAAGACAAATTTCCTTTATATAAAAATCCCCATAACATGAACATTAAATGAAAGAAACCGGTATTCAAGGCACCATCAGTAGCCTATATTTTCTATTTTAGCAAAAGTGGGCTAAATTTACTTCAAAGAAAAAAACAATAATAGCAATTTTCTATCATCCACTCAACTGAAATATTTTTAAAATATAATTAAATTGAAATACAATAAAATAAAGTGCAAAAATCTATAAATCAAAAACAACACTTTGTTTAAGGAGAAGTAACATGCAGTGAAAACAAATATTAAACTTTAACTTTTAAACTTGAATTGAGTAAAAACTCTAAATATGTGATTGCACAGTAATGTTCACATTAAACCCCCCTCCTCCCTCCGTGGGAGGGAGGCGAGTTGGGTGCCCGAAACCCCCCGCTGGTTTCGGCCCGCCCCTTGGCGCGCGTGGCACGGCGGGCTCCGCGACCCGACGGCTGGCCCTCGTGGCTTGACGGCGGGCGCGTCCCGACGGGCCGCGCGTAGGGGTCAAACGCAGAAGTCTCAGGGCCTCGTGGTGAGGGGGTGGCCTGCGGGTTTCGGCCCGCTTGACCCCCCCGCTCCGCTTGGCGCGCGCGGCACATGACGGGTTCCGCCACCGACGCTCGGGCTGCAGCCCGACGGTGGTGCGGGCCCGGCGGTGACGCGCGGTTTGGGGAAACAAAGCAGAAGTCTCAGGGCCTCGGGGCCGGGTTTCGGCCCGCCCCCTTGGCGCGCGTGGCACGGCGGGCTCCGCGACTGACGGCCGGGCTGCAGCCCTTCGGCCGGCGGCCGCGTCCCGGCGGGCCGCTCGCCCCCTTTCGGAACCTTGGACCGGCATCCGCTTGGTGCGTGTAAAAGATCTGCGGTCTAAAAAAAAAAAAAAAAAAAAAAAAAAAAAAAAAAAAAAAGATCTGCGGTCTGCGGGCCGGTTCTAATAATAAATCAAGATCATCCCAAGGGCCGTAAAAAACCTTCTCGCGGGCCGGATATGGCCCGCGGGCCTTGACTCTGACATATGTGCCTTAGACGCATCCTCGCTCATCCATGCGGACTGGACACTGGCCGAGAGTTAGTGGGCGGCCGAGGGTGGAGTCGGCTCTCTTAGTTGCTTTGTTGGGTCTGCTCCTGTCTCTGGCCATTCTCCCCCCACTCCAGCAGACGATGGCGTGGAACACCTCAGAGGCCACCACAGTGTATATGTTTATTTTACTTTTTTATTCCTAGCTGTATGTAGAAGTGTCTGCTTGCATCAGCTCTGCTCTTTTAATGTCCTTTGATGTTTCCCTCTTACACACATGTAAGAGGGATGTGTGCTATGACTATGAGTTGTTTTTTCCCCTTGGCCTCAGTCTGGACCCCCTCTCCAGGGGCCCGGGCTTAGACCCATTTTTTTTCTCACTGCCCCCCCATTGTTTACCTGTTTTTCACCTTTTTTGTAAGGGCCGCCGGAAGTTGGGAGACCTGTCAGCGATCCTGTTCTGTCTCTCTGTAATGTTTGATCCTGTTCTGTCTCCCTGTAATGTTTGTCTGATCTTGAATGGGATTGTGCTGAACATTTTAATTCCCCCTCGAGGATTAATTAAGTATTTCCGATTCTGATTCATCACCAAGTCCAATGCAAAGCGTGGGATGCAGTGGTGTAAAGGACATCACCACTGGACTCTAGAGCAGTGGACACGCCTTCTCTGGACTGATGAATCACACTTTTCCATCTGGCAATCTGATGGACCAGTCTGGGTTTGGAGGTTGCCAGGAGAACGCTACATTTCGGACTGCATTGTGCCGAGAGGAGGAAATATGGTGTGGGGTTGTTTTTCCAGGAGTTGGGCTTGGCCCCTTAGTTCCAGTGAAGGGAACTTTGAATGCTCCAGGATATTAAAACATTTTGGACAATCCCATGGGATGGCACTTCAACTTCATATGTGAGTGAAGGCAGGTGGCCAAATACTTTTGGCAATATAGTGTATATGTACACTTTTGGAGCGTACTCCTGGTCATTGCATTCGTTATTCCCTCATCAAACAGTTTTTGAGGATCTAGGACAGAGTCAACATTTTTGTTTGACCTAACACTAAAAGATTCTCTAAAGATCGGAAAAGAGAAGAGCATCCATTTTAATGAGCCGCACTTTAAGCGACACTCCCCAAGCGGACACGTTGGCGTCCCCCACAATGCACTGCCCAGCCCTCCCTTGTTCCGTCACCTCCAACAAGCACATTCTCAACCTCCATGCCAACATAAACGCCGCACGTCCTCCTGCGTTTGGACTCTTTGGGAGAACGCCAGCGCTTTCACGGCTTGCTCCTTAGCTGTGGAAGAATATCAGGAGGAGAAGACGTGAGGGATGAGGGGGCAGAGCGCCCAAATAAACCAGCCAGGAAGTTGGAGTGACTCCATGTTGCCCGTGACAGAAAAGAATGTGGAAAGTATTTCCTGCTCGTGGGTGTTCAAGTGTGTTGGGAGCGTGGAGCAGACGTGACGCCGCCTTGTGGGCGTGGTCTCAGAGGCCTTCGTCGATGCTGACGCCCATGCGCTTCTGGATGGTCACCCTGCGGATGGAGGGCCTGGACGTCAGCTCCGGTTTGGGCAGGAAATGCTCCGTGAGGATCCGCAGAACCGAGTCCATCTTCTGGTCCATGTGATAGACCTGAGGGGGAGGGACAGAAGACATGAACTTTGGGCCTCTTTAGAGTGTGAGTGGCAGGAAGTCACTTTTATTTATATCCTCCTATGCAGTGCACATTTGTGGATTGCATAACACACTTTTTTTTTTTTTTCTTCTCCAAAATGTGCAACTAATTAAAAGAATGGAGCAAATACAACGTCCACTGCAGAGGACGCTGCTTTTAGGAGCACCGATTGGCAACAAAAGGCTAACTTTCTTGTCCTTTTAGTCCATTTTTACACATTTTTAGTCATTTTAGTCCATTTTTACACATTTTGCACATTTTGCATATTTTATTCCAAAATGTGCAACTAATTGAAAGAATGGAGCAAAACCAACGTCCACTGCAGAGGACGCTGCTTTTAGGAGCACCAATTTGCAACAGAAGGCTAACTTTCCTTCCTTTTAGTCCATTTTTACACATATTGCACATTTTACAAATTTTTAGTCCTTTTAGTCCATTTTTACACATTTTGAACATTTTACACATTTTAGTCCAAAATGTGCAACTAATTGAAAGAATGGAGCGAATACAACGTCCACTGCAGAGGACGCTGCTTTTAGGAGCACCGATTGGCAACAAAAGGCTAAATTTCTTGTCCTTTTAGTCCATTTTTACACATTTTTAGTCATTTTAGTCCATTTTTACACATTTTGCACATTTTACACATTTTGCACATTTTATTCCAAAATGTGCAACTAATTGAAAGAATGGAGCAAAACCAGCGTCCACTGCAGAGGACGCTGCTTTTAGGAGCACCAATTTGCAACAGAAGGCTAACTTTCCTTCCTTTTAGTCCATTTTTACACATATTGCACATTTTACAAATTTTTAGTCCTTTTAGTCCATTTTTACACATTTTGAACATTTTACACATTTTAGTCCAAAATGTGCAACTAATTGAAAGAATGGAGCGAATACAACGTCCACTGCAGAGGACGCTGCTTTTAGGAGCACCGATTGGCAACAAAAGGCTAAATTTCTTGTCCTTTTAGTCCATTTTTACACATTTTGCACATTTTACCAATTTTTAGTCCTTTTAGTCCATTTTTACACAGTTTGCACATTTTGCACATTTTAGTCCAAAATGTGCAACTAATTGAAAGAATGGAGCGAATACAACGTCCACTGCAGAGGACGCTGCTTTTAAGAGCACCGATTGGCAACAAAAGGCTAAATTTCTTGTCCTTTTAGTCCATTTTTACACATTTTGCACATTTTACCAATTTTTAGTCCATTTTTACACAGTTTGCACATTTTGCATATTTTATTCGAAAATGTGCAACTAATTGAAAGAATGGAGCAAAACCAACGTCCACTGCAGAGGACGCTGCTTTTAGGAGCACCAATTTGCAACAGAAGGCTAACTTTCCTTCCTTTTAGTCCATTTTTACACATATTGAACATTTTACACATTATAGTCCAAAATGTGCAACTAATTGAAAGAATGGAGCGAATACAACGTCCACTACAGAGGACGCTGCTTTTAGGAGCACCGATTGGCAACAAAAGGCTAACTTTCTTGTCCTTTTAGTCCATTTTTACACATTTTGCACATTTTACCAATTTTTAGTCCTTTTAGTCCATTTTTACACAGTTTGCACATTTTACACATTTTGCACATTTTAGTCCAAAATGTGCAACTAATTGAAAGAATGGAGCGAATACAACGTCCACTGCAGAGGACGCTGCTTTTAAGAGCACCGATTGGCAACAAAAGGCTAAATTTCTTGTCCTTTTAGTCCATTTTTACACATTTTGCACATTTTACCAATTTTTAGTCTTTTTAGTCCATTTTTACACAGTTTGCACATTTTGCACATTTTATTCCAAAATGTGCAACTAATTGAAAGAATGGAGCAAAACCAACGTCCACTGCAGAGGACGCTGCTTTTAGGAGCACCAATTTGCAACAGAAGGCTAACTTTCCTTCCTTTTAGTACATTTTTACACATATTGCACATTTTACAAGTTTTTAGTCCTTTTAGTCCATTTTTACACATTTTAAACATTTTACACATTTTAGTCCAAAATGTGCAACTAATTGAAAGAATGGAGCGAATACAACGTCCACTGCAGAGGACGCTGCTTTTAGGAGCACCGATTGGCAACAAAAGGCTAAATTTCTTGTCCTTTTAGTCCATTTTTACACATTTTGCACATGTTACCAATTTTTAGTCCTTTTAGTCCATTTTTACACAGTTTGCACATTTTGCACATTTTAGTCCAAAATGTGCAACTAATTGAAAGAATGGAGCGAATACAACGTCCACTGCAGAGGACGCTGCTTTTAAGAGCACCGATTGGCAACAAAAGGCTAAATTTCTTGTCCTTTTAGTCCATTTTTACACATTTTGCACATTTTACCAATTTTTAGTCCATTTTTACACAGTTTGCACATTTTGCATATTTTATTCCAAAATGTGCAACTAATTGAAAGAATGGAGCAAAACCAACGTCCACTGCAGAGGACGCTGCTTTTAGGAGCACCAATTTGCAACAGAAGGCTAACTTTCCTTCCTTTTAGTCCATTTTTACACATATTGCACATTTTACAAATTTTTAGTCCTTTTAGTCCATTTTTACACATTTTGAACATTTTACCAATTTTTAGTCTTTTTAGTCCATTTTTACACAGTTTGCACATTTTGCACATTTTATTCCAAAATGTGCAACTAATTGAAAGAATGGAGCAAAACCAACGTCCACTGCAGAGGACGCTGCTTTTAGGAGCACCAATTTGCAACAGAAGGCTAACTTTCCTTCCTTTTAGTAAATTTTTACACATATTGCACATTTTACAAGTTTTTAGTCCTTTTAGTCCATTTTTACACATTTTAAACATTTTACACATTTTAGTCCAAAATGTGCAACTAATTGAAAGAATGGAGCGAATACAACGTCCACTGCAGAGGACGCTGCTTTTAGGAGCACCGATTGGCAACAAAAGGCTAAATTTCTTGTCCTTTTAGTCCATTTTTACACATTTTGCACATGTTACCAATTTTTAGTCCTTTTAGTCCATTTTTACACAGTTTGCACATTTTGCACATTTTAGTCCAAAATGTGCAACTAATTGAAAGAATGGAGCGAATACAACGTCCACTGCAGAGGACGCTGCTTTTAAGAGCACCGATTGGCAACAAAAGGCTAAATTTCTTGTCCTTTTAGTCCATTTTTACACATTTTGCACATTTTACCAATTTTTAGTCCATTTTTACACAGTTTGCACATTTTGCATATTTTATTCCAAAATGTGCAACTAATTGAAAGAATGGAGCAAAACCAACGTCCACTGCAGAGGACGCTGCTTTTAGGAGCACCAATTTGCAACAGAAGGCTAACTTTCCTTCCTTTTAGTCCATTTTTACACATATTGCACATTTTACAAATTTTTAGTCCTTTTAGTCCATTTTTACACATATTGCACATTTTACCAATTTTTAGTCTTTTTAGTCCATTTTTACACAGTTTGCACATTTTGCACATTTTATTCCAAAATGTGCAACTAATTGAAAGAATGGAGCAAAACCAACGTCCACTGCAGAGGACGCTGCTTTTAGGAGCACCAATTTGCAACAGAAGGCTAACTTTCCTTCCTTTTAGTAAATTTTTACACATATTGCACATTTTACAAGTTTTTAGTCCTTTTAGTCCATTTTTACACATTTTAAACATTTTACAAATTTTAGTCCAAAATGTGCAACTAATTGAAAGAATGGAGCGAATACAACGTCCACTGCAGAGGACGCTGCTTTTAGGAGCACCGATTGGCAACAAAAGGCTAAATTTCTTGTCCTTTTAGTCCATTTTTACACATTTTGCACATGTTACCAATTGTTAGTCCTTTTAGTCCATTTTTACACAGTTTGCACATTTTGCACATTTTAGTCCAAAATGTGCAACTAATTGAAAGAATGGAGCGAATACAACGTCCACTGCAGAGGACGCTGCTTTTAAGAGCACCGATTGGCAACAAAAGGCTAAATTTCTTGTCCTTTTAGTCCATTTTTACACATTTTGCACATGTTACCAATTTTTAGTCCTTTTAGTCCATTTTTACACAGTTTGCACATTTTACACATTTTGCACATTTTAGTCCAAAATGTGCAACTAATTGAAAGAATGGAGCGAATACAACGTCCACTGCAGAGGACGCTGCTTTTAAGAGCACCGATTGGCAACAAAAGGCTACATTTCTTGTCCTTTTAGTCCATTTTTACACATTTTGCACATTTTACCAATTTTTAGTCCATTTTTACACAGTTTGCACATTTTATTCCAAAATGTGCAACTAATTGAAAGAATGGAGCAAAACCAACGTCCACTGCAGAGGACGCTGCTTTTAGGAGCACCAATTTGCAACAGAAGGCTAACTTTCCTTCCTTTTAGTCCATTTTTACACATATTGCACATTTTACAAATTTTTTGTCCTTTTAGTCCATTTTTACACATTTTAAACATTTTACACATTTTAGTCCAAAATGTACAACTAATTGAAAGAATGGAGCGAATACAACGTCCACTGCAGAGGACGCTGCTTTTAGGAGCACCGATTGGCAACAAAAGGCTAAATTTCTTGTCCTTTTAGTCCATTTTTACACATTATGCACATTTTACCAATTTTTAGTCTTTTTAGTCCATTTTTACACAGTTTGCACATTTTACACATTTTGCACATTTTAGTCCAAAATGTGCAACTAATTGAAAGAATGGAGCGAATACAACGTCCACTGCAGAGGACGCTGCTTTTAGGAGCACCGATTGGCAACAAAAGGCTAAATTTCTTGTCCTTTTAGTCCATTTTTACACATTTTGCACATTTTACCAATTTTTAGTCTTTTTAGTCCATTTTTACACAGTTTGCACATTTTGCACATTTTAGTCCAAAATGTGCAACTAATTGAAAGAATGGAGCAAATACAACGTCCACTGCAGACGACGCTGCTTTTAGGAGCACCGATTGGCAACAAAAGGCTAACTTTCTTGTCCTTTTAGTCCATTTTTACACATTTTACACATTTTTAGTCATTTTAGTCCATTTTTACACATTTTGCATATTTTATTCCAAAATGTGCAACTAATTGAAAGAATGGAGCAAAACCAACGTCCACTGCAGAGGACGCTGCTTTTAGGAGCACCAATTTGCAACAGAAGGCTAACTTTCCTTCCTTTTAGTCCATTTTTACACTTTTGCACATTTTAAAAATTTTTAGTCCTTTTAGTCCATTTTTACACATTTTGAACATTTTACACATTATAGTCCAAAATGTGCAACTAATTGAAAGAATGGAGCAAAACCAACGTCCACTGCAGAGGACACTGCTTTTAGGAGCACCGATTGGCAACAAAAGGCTAACTTTCTTGTCCTTTTAGTCCATTTTTATGTTCCCCCAACATTGTAGTGCATCCAATCATTACCTGAACACCATCTTGTTTGCTATACGACCACATGGCCGTCACACATGAGTGTAAACATTCAGTGTGTGCAAACGCAGAAAGGACATACACACAAGAAGTAATAAAGATAAAAAAAAAGATCAGATAAGATATGCGATAGATAGAAGACAGATAAGAACAAAAAATATCCTAATATTTGCACACTATTGTGAAAACTTGACCACCGAAAAAAGACTTTGATCACAGAAAACAGTGCCGTCAGCATGTCTGTGATGTGGACGTAACCAGATATTACCCTACTGATAAATGTGTTGTTGCAGTAGCAGAGTCTCTAAACCAGGGGTCACCAACCTTTTTGAAACCAAGAGCTACTTCTTGGGTACTGATTAATGCGAAGGGCTACCAGTTTGATACACACTTAAATAAATTGCCAGAAATAGCCAATTTGCTCAATTTACCTTTAACTCTATGTTATTATTAATAATTAATGATATTTACACTTAATTGAACGGTTTAAAAGAGGAGAAAACACGAAAAAAATGACAATTAAATTTTGAAACATAGTTTATCTTCAATCTCGACTCTTTAAAATTCAACCGAAAAAAAGAAGAGAAAAACTAGCTAATTCCAATCTTTTGGAAAAAATTAAAAAAGAATTTATGGAACATCATTAGTCATTTTTCCTGATTAAGATTAATTTTAGAATTTTGATGACATGTTTTAAATAGGTTAAAATCCAATCTGCACTTTGTTAGAATATATAACAAATTGCACCAAGCTATATTTCTAACAAGGACTAATCATTATTTCTTCTAGATTTTCCAGAACAAAAATTTTAAAAGAAATTTAAAAGACTTTGAAATAAGATTTAAATTTGATTCTACAGATTTTCTAGATTTGCCAGAATAATTTTTTTGAATTTTAATCATAATAAGTTTGAAGAAATATTTCACAAATATTCTTCGTCGAAAAAACAGAAGCTAAAATGAGGAATTAAATTAAAATTTATTTATTATTCTTTACAATAAAAAAAAAAAATTACTTGAACATCGATTTAAATTTTCAGGAAAGAAGAGGAAGGAATTTAAAAGGTAAAAAGGTATATGTGTTTAAAAATCCTAAAATAATTTTTAAGGTTGTATTTTTTCTCTAAAATTGTCTTTCTGAAAGTTATAAGAAGCTAAGTAAAAAAATTCATGAATTCATTTAAACAAGTGAAGACCAAGTCTTTAAATATTTTCTTGGATTTTCAAATTCTATTTGAGTTTTGTCTCTCTTAGAATTAAAAATGTTGAGCAAAGCGAGACCAGCTTGCTGGTAAATAAATAAAAATTAAAAAATAGAGGCAGCTCACTGGTAAGTGCTGCTATTTGAGCTATTTTTAGAACAGGCCAGCGGGCTACTCATCTGGTCCTTACGGGCTACCTGGTGCCCGCGGCCACCGCGTTGGTGACCCCTGCTCTAAACAGAAGTAGAGTCTCTAAACATGAGTACGTTCTATAATAACACCATGAGTACGTTCTATAATAACACCAGAAGAAGATGCTAGATGTGTTGCTGGTTGTTTTTAATTGAAACAAAGTCATTAAAAGTGTGTAAACAGTTGAAAAAAATCTCAACAATACAAATACAAAAAGCAGCAACAAATGTAAATATGGCAAAAAAAAATTAAGACTAATTAATAAAAACAGTTTTGTTTTAAATGTATGTAGACATGTTTTTAGCCTTTTTAAAGAAAATCTATCACCAAAGCAGATTTGTCATGTGACCACGCCTTTAACCACGCCCCCACCGCCACAGATATTTAGGGGAAACCCAGTGTTTATTTGAACAAAACCACACACAACAACAAGTCAACTTCAAAGTCTTGGCCCCGCTTCTACCTGCTCTGGTTAGCCAAGCACTTGGACCGTGCAGGCGCTCACAGAATGTCTGAAAGATGGCGCTCTCTAAACGGAACATGAAAGTGCAGGACAGAGGACAAGAAGTCTTGCACGTCGTTAACATCAATGGCAGTTTCATTGCCATTGATGTCCGTCTGATGGGACGGACATTTTTATGTCTGAGCACGACCTTTCGAAGCTTTTAGTTGAGCTGAAATACGATCGCTACAGGAGGACGCATAAATAGGAAATATGAGCCTCAGAAAGGAAGGACTTTGTGTTTTTTCTCTCTAAAGACGACACAACTCTTGATTGCTGAGGGGAATGTGGCTTCCCAAAATCAAATGTACTTTTTACCACTAAATATTACAATCTATAAATCATATTTCAGTATGGCTTTCAACATTTGACATTGTGTTTTTACAGCCACAGGACAAAATTCAACAACAGCATCACAAATATTATTTCTGGGAGACAATTAGGTCATAAAAAATGATTTCAAAAACACATTTTAATGACATAAAACATGGGTTGTATATCAGTGATTTTTGCTGTTTAGTTAGTTGGATATGAAGAAAGTCCCTTTCAATTAATTAGAATTATTTTATCAAATCAACATTAAAAAAATGTTAACATATTTTTTGAAATACATTAAAATATATATATTACATCATTAAGAAATGATAAAAAACACATTTTAATTTCATATAACATGGGTTGTGTTTGCCTATATCAGTGCTTTTTGCTGTTTTATGATTTGCATATGAAAAAAGTCACTTTTAATTACTTTGAATTATTTAATCAAATTGATATAAAAAATAATTTTCAAATTATATTTAAAAAAACATCAACATTTTCATGAAAAAATATATTTAAAAAAACATTTTAATTACATAAAACATGGGTTGTGCTTGTCTATATCAGTGCTTTTTGCTGTTGTATTATTTGCATATGAAGAAAGTCACTTTCAATTAATTAGAATTATTTTATCAAATCAACATTAAAAAAAATGTTAACATGATATTTTTTGAAAGACATTACAAAAAATATATAATACGTCATTAAGAAATGATAAAAAACACATTTTAATTACATGTAATATGGGTTGCGTTTGCCTTTATCAGTGCTTTTTGCTGTTTTATTATTTGGATATGAAGAAAGTCACTTTTAATTACTTTGAATTAGTTTATCAAATTGATATAAAAAATGTAAAATTATATTTTTTGAAAGACAAAAATATATATACTAGGTCATTAAAAAAAAATAAAAAAACACTGTTTAATTACATGTAATATGGGTTGTGTTTGCATTTATCAGTGCTTTTTGCTGTTTTATTTTTTGGGTATGAAGAAAGTCACTTTTAATTACTTTGAATTAATTTATAAAATTAATATTACAATTTTTTTAAATGACATTTTTTAAAAGACATTAGAATAGGTCATGAAAAATGATAAAAAAACACATTTTAATTACATAAAACATGGGTTGTGTTTGCCTATATCAGTGCTTGTTGCTGTTCTATTATTTGGATATGAAGAAAGTCACTTTTAATTACTTTGAATTATTTAATCAAATTGATATAAAAAACATTTTTCAAATTATATTTAAAAAAACATCAACATTTTCATGAAAAAAATTATATTAAAAAATACATTTTAATTCCATAAAACATGGGTTGTGCTTGTCTATATCAGTGCTTTTTGCTGTTGTATTATTTGCATATAAAGAAAGTCACTTTCAATTAATTACAATTATTTAATCAAATCAACATTAAAAAAATTTTTAACATGATATTTTTTGAAAGACATTACAACAAATATATAATACGTCATTAAGAAATGATAAAAAAACACATTTTAATTACATGTAATATGGGTTGCGTTTGCCTTTATCAGTGCTTTTTGCTGTTTTATTATTTGGATATGAAGAAAGTCACTTTTAATTACTTTGAATTTTTTCATTAAAATTGATATGAAAAAATAAATGAATTATATTTTTAAAAAACATTAACATTTTCATGAAAAAATATATTTAAAAAAACATTTTAATTACATAAAACATGGGTTGTGCTTGTCTATATCAGTGCTTTTTGCTGTTGTATTATTTGCATATGAAGAAAGTCACTTTCAATTAATTAGAATTATTTGATCAAATCAACATTAAAAAAAATGTTAACATGATATTTTTTGAAAGACATTACAAAAAATATATAATACGTCATTAAGAAATGATAAAAAACACATTTTAATTACATGTAATATGGGTTGCGTTTGCCTTTATCAGTGCTTTTTGCTGTTTTATTATTTGGATATGAAGAAAGTCACTTTTAATTACTTTGAATTAGTTTATCAAATTGATATAAAAAATGTAAAATAATATTTTTTGAAAGACAAAAATATATATACTAGGTCATTAAAAAAAAATAAAAAAACACTGTTTAATTACATGTAATATGGGTTGTGTTTGCATTTATCAGTGCTTTTTGCTGTTTTATTTTTTGGGTATGAAGAAAGTCACTGTTAATTACTTTGAATTAATTTATAAAATTAATATTACAATTTTTTTAAATGACATTTTTTAAAAGACATTAGAATAGGTCATGAAAAATGATTAAAAAAAACACATTTTAATTACATAAAACATGGGTTGTGTTTGCCTATATCAGTGCTTGTTGCTGTTTTATTATTTGGATATGAAGAAAGTCACTTTTAATTACTTTTAATTATTTAATCAAATTGATATAAAAAACATTTTTCAAATTATATTTTAAAAAACATCAACATTTTCATGAAAAAAATATATTAAAAAATACATTTTAATTCCATAAAACATGGGTTGTGCTTGTCTATATCAGTGCTTTTTGCTGTTGTATTATTTGCATATGAAGAAAGTCACTTTCAATTAATTACAATTATTTAATCAAATCAACATTAAAAAAATGTTTAACATGATATTTTTTGAAAGACATTACAACAAATATATAATACGTCATTAAGAAATGATTAAAAAAAACACATTTTAATTACATGTAATATGGGTTGCGTTTGCCTTTATCAGTGCTTTTTGCTGTTTTATTATTTGGATATGAAGAAAGTCATGTTTATCTACTTTGAATTAGTTTATCAAATTGATATTAAAAAAATTAAATTATATTTTAAAAATCATTACAATTTTCATGAAAAAATTATATTAAAGAATAAATTCTAATTACATAATACATGGGTTGTGTTTGTCTATATCAGTGCTTTTTGCTGTTTTTATTATTATTTGCATATGAAGAAAGTCAGTTTTTATTAATTTGAACTATTTTATCAGGGTTGGAATTGGGGGTTGAATCACCAAATTATTTCCGAGTGCGGCGCACGCTGCTGCTCACTGCTCCTCTCACCTCCCAGGGGGTGGAACAAGGGGATGGGTCAAATGCAGAGAGTAATTTCACCACACCTAGTGTGTGTGTGACTATTGTTGGGACTTTAAGTTTATAAAATGAATATTAAAACATTAAAAAAAAATATTGTGATTCTTTTCATCTGGTAGGAATACCTATACGACACATGTGCACACACCACTCACACCTACATACACCACACATTCCTACACACACCACACATCCGTATACACACCACACACACCTATACACACCGCACACTCCTATACACACCACACACACCTATACATACTACACACACTTATACACACCACACACACCTATACATACTACACACACCTATACACACCACACATACCTATACACACCGCACATTCCTATACACACCACACACACCTATACATACTACACACACCTATACACACCACACATACCTATACACACCGCACACACTTATACACACCGCACATACCTATACACACCGCACATTCCTATACACACCACACACACCTATACACACTACACACACCTATACACACCACACATACCTATACACACCGCACATTCCTATACACACCACACACACCTACACACATCTATACACACCACATAACACCTATACACACCACACACACTTATACACACCACACAATCCTATACACACTACACATACCTATATACACCACACACACCTACACACACCACACATACCTATACACACCACACACACCTACACACACCACACATACCTATACACACCGCACATTCCTATACACACCACACACACCTATACATACTACACACACCTATACACACCACACATTCCTATACACACCGCACATTCCTATACACACCACACACACCTATACATACTACACACACCTATACACACCACACATACCTATACACACCGCACACACTTATACACACCGCACATACCTATACACACCGCACATTCCTATACACACCACACACACCTATACACACTACACACACCTATACACACCACACATACCTATACACACCGCACATTCCTATACACACCACACACACCTACACACATCTATACACACCACATAACACCTATACACACCACACACACTTATACACACCACACAATCCTATACACACTACACATACCTATATACACCACACACACCTACACACACCACACATACCTATACACACCACACACACCTACACACACCACACATACCTATACACACCGCACATTCCTATACACACCACACACACCTATACATACTACACACACCTATACACACCACACATTCCTATACACACCGCACATTCCTATACACACCACACACACCTATACACACTACACACACCTATACACACCACACATACCTATACACACCGCACATTCCTATAAACACCACACACACCTACACACATCTATACACACCACATAACACCTATACACACCACACACACTTATACACACCACACAATCCTATACACACTACACATGCCTATATACACCACACACACCTACACACACCACACATACCTATACACACCACACACACCTACACACACCACACATACCTATACACACCGCACATTCCTATACACACCACACACACCTATACATACTACACACACCTATACACACCACACATACCTATACACACCGCACATTCTTATACACACCACACAGACTTATACACACCACACAATCCTATACACACTACACATTCCTATATACACCACACACACCTACACACACCACACATACCTATACACACCACACATACCTATACACACCGCACATTCCTATACACACCACACACACCTATACATACTACACACACCTATACACACCGCACACACCTATACACACCACACATTCCTATACACACCACACACACCTATACACACTACACACATCTATACACACCACACACACCTATACACAATACACACACCTATACATACCACACTTACCTATACACACGACACATACCTATACACACCACACACACTTATACACACCACACAATCCTATACACACTACACATACCTATATACACCACACATACCTACACACACCACACATACCTATACACACCACACATACCTATACACACCGCACATTCCTATACACACCACACACACCTATACATACTACACACACCTATACACACCACACATACCTATACACACCGCACACACCTATACACACCACACATTCCTATACACACCACACACACCTATACACACTACACACATCTATACACACCACACACACCTATACACAATACACACACCTATACATACCTATACACACCACACATACCTATACACACCACACACACTTATACACACCACACAATCCTATACACACTACACATACCTATACACACCACACACACCTACACACACCACACATACCTACACACACCACACATACCTACACACACCAAACATAGCTATACACACTACACACACCTATACACACCACACATACCTATACACACCACACACACCACACACACCAAACATAGCTATACACACCACAAACACCTATACACACACCACACATACCTATACACACCACACACACCTATACCACAGGTGTGCACTACTTGAGTGATTTAGGATGAAATGTGGAGTCAATAGTTTGCAGGAGAGTCAGCCTTCATGTGCTGACTCAGCGACTCACACCGCCATCTGTCGGCTCTTTCCTCTCACTCCATGACTGCTGACAAACAGAGACCGCCACACGAGAGCCCGGGTGTGCGCTGGGCAATGAATGGTAATTGGGTGTGGTGGTGACGTGCTGGCTGCTTTGTGTCAGGGGGGAGACATAAAGTCAGTAAATACGTCCCTGGACACATGAGGACTTTGAATACGACCAATGTATGATCCTGTAACTACTTGGTATCGACATGATCCATACCTAAATGTGTGGTATCATCCAAAACTAATGTAAAGTATCAAAGAAGAGCAGAATAAGTGATGATTACAATTGAACAGAAGTGTAGATAGAACATGTTCAAAGAGAAATAAGCAGAAGCTCTCAAGACAAAGTGTTTGAGGAGGCAGCCAGTCTTGAAGATACGTAGGTCTTTACAGAAAAATACATGCAACATTTTGACCATCCATCCATTTTCTACCGCTTGTCCCTTTCGGGGTTGTGGGGGGTGCTGGAGCCTATCCCAGCTGCAAAGAACCATCATTACATGTTATGTAGACTAAAATGAAGAAATCCCGATAGTTGAGGGCCAGTGCCGCCATGCCCAGGAATGTCCTGGCAGCCTAAAAGCTGGTCAGCAGGAGGAGATTCCTGTCCTTGAGAAGTCTGGCTGGCAGCAGACGATGGACGCCACGCTCAGATAAGAGGAGGGAGGACAACAATGGCACAGGTCGTGCAGTCTGCTAGTGCTTTTTTTACACCGCCGTGACCTCACATGACCAAGGTTTACTGACCCTAATACTACTACTGCAACACTCTATCTCACACACACACACACACACACACACACACACACACACACACACACACACACACACACACACACACACACACACACACACACACACACACACGCACACACCATGTTGAAACTATTCCATGTTTCAACAGCAACACAGTGAGTGAGTGATGGCACTTTGCAACAGGGCGGCGTTCTTCTCCTCCATCATTCATCATTTGGACACACTGGGCCTCAACGGAGGGACACTACACTTTAACTCTCCTTTTTTTTAAAAAAAAACAACAGAATGCAGAGATACTGTCATGATGACGTCAACATATTTGAAGGCTGTCATACTAACTGATCTTTCTTTTCCAACTGGTCGCCATTTGGCTGCTGGGAATTTGCCACGGCGAGAACCCCATTGATTTTTAACCACATCTGATCCAAGATGGCCCCCCCATTACTTCAAGTGTCCTAATCTTCTTGCTTTTTATCCGACTGTACAAAAGACTCTAATGATTTTAAACTCAGCAGCAGCAGATCATCTATATCAGTGGTCCCCAACCACTGGGCCGCGAACCGGTACCGGGCCGCACAAGAAATTAAAAAATAATAATAATAATAATTGTTTTATTTTTTTTAAATCAACATAAAAAACACAATACATACATTATATATCAATATAGATCAATACAGTCTACAGCAGGGGTCACCAACCTTTTTGAAAGCAAGAGTTACTTCTTGGGTAGTGATTAATGCGAAGGGCTACCAGTTTGATACACACTTAAATAAATTGCCAGAAATAGCCAATTTGCTCAATTTACCTTTAACTCTATGTTATTATTAATAATTAATGATATTTACACTTAATTGAACGGTTTAAAAGAGGAGAAAACACGAAAAAAATGACAATTAAATTTTGAAACATAGTTTATCTTCAATTTCGACTCTTTAAAATTCAAAATTCAACCGAAAAAAAGGAGAAAAAAACTAGCTAATTTTAATCTTTTCGAAAAAAAATTAAAAAATAATTTATGGAACATCATTAGTAATTTTTCCCGATTAAGATTAATTTGAGGATTTTGATGACATGTTTTGAATAGGTTAAAATCCAATCTACACTTTGTTAGAATATATAACAAATTGGACCAAGCTATATTTCTAACAAAGACAAATTTAAGATTAAGATTAAAGATTAAAGTACCAATGATTGTCACACACACTAGATGTGGTGAAATTTCTCCTCTGCATTTGACCCATCCCCTTGGGGAGCAGTGGGCAGCAGCAGCGCCGCGCCCGGGAATCATTTTGGTGATTTAACCCCCAACTCCAACCCTTGATGCTGAGTGCCAAGCAGGGAGGGAAACGGGTCCCATTTTTATAGTCTTTGGTATGACTCGGCTGGGATTTGAACTCCAACCTACCGATCCCATTATTTCTTCAAGATTTTCCAGAACAAAAATTTTAAAAGAAATTCAAAAGACTTTGAAATAAGATTTAAATTTGATTCTACAGATTTTCTAGATTTGCCAGAATATTTGTTTTGAATTTTAATCATAATAACTTTGAAGAAATATTTCACAAATATTCTTCTTCGAAAAAACAGAAGCTAAAATGAAGAATTAAATTAAAATTTATTGATCATTCTTTACAATAAAAACAATAAATTTACTTGAACATTGATTTAAATTTTCAGGAAAGAAGAGGAAGGAATTTAAAAGGTAAAAAGGTATATGTGTTTAAAAATCCTAAAATCATTTTTAAGGTTGTATTTTTTCTCTAAAATTGTCTTTCTGAAAGTTATAAGAAGCAAATTAAAAAAATTTATGAATTTATTTAAACAAGTGAAGACCAAGTCTTTAAAATATTTTCTTAGATTTTCAAATTCTATTTGAGTTTTGTCTCTCTTAGAATTAAAAATGTCGGGCAAAGCAAGACCAGCTTGCTAGTACATAAATAAAATTACAAAAATAGAGGCAGCTCACTGGTAAGTGCTGCTATTTGAGCTATTTTTAGAACAGGCCAGCGGGCTACTCATCTGGTCCTTACGGGCTACCTGGTGCCCGCGGGCACCGCGTTGGTGACCCCTGGTCTACAGGGATACAGTCCGTAAGCACACATGATTGTATTTCTTTATGGAAAATAAATAAATAAATAAAAAAATAATAATCCCCCCCACCCCCTCCCCCCACCGGTCCGCGGGACAAATTTTCAAGCGTTGACCGGTCCGCAGCTACAAAAAGGTTGGGGACCACTGATCTATATGACATAATACTTTGCTGTTTTTAATGATAACAAAACTGTTGATCAAAGATAATTTGTATGACAGTAACACTGTACTGTTTTAAGGGACCTATGGAAAAAATGCTAATCAAAGATCCTCTATATCAGTGGTCCCCAACCACCGGTCCGTGGATCGATTGGTACCGGGCCGCACAAGAGATAAAAAAAAATATATATATATATATTTTTTAAATTAAATCAACATAAAAAACACAAGATACACTTACAATTAGTGCACCAACCCAAAAAACCTCCCTCCCCCGTTTACACTCATTCACACAAAAGGGTTGTTTCTTTCTGTTATTAATATTCTGCTTCCTACATTATATATCAATATAGATCAATACAGTCTGCAAGGGATACAGTCCGTAAGCACACATGATTGTATTTTTTAATGACCAAAAAAAAAAAAAAAAAACATACCCCCCCGGTCTGTGGGACAAATGTTTAAGTGTTGATCGGTCCGCAGTTGGTTGGGGGGGGGGGATTGTATTTTAAATACAATCATGTGTGCTTACGGACTGTATCCCTGCAGACTGTATTGATATATATTGATATATAATGTAGGAAGCAGAATATTAATAACAGAAAGAAACAACCCTTTTGTGTGAATGAGTGTAAACGGGGGAGGGAGGTTTTTTGGGTTGGTGCACTAATTGTAAGTTAGCATGACATCATCGAGTAATTTGCATAATGTACTACAATGATTTGATTTTCTCTAAAAAGGCTCAAAAATGTATGCTTACTAATTAATAATAACAGTTTTGTTTTAAACGTCCATCCATCCATCCATTTTACAATATAGTTACAACACTTTATGTACATATTTATATACAGATTTGTACAATAAGTTATTCACTGAAATATATTTATTAATTGTGGTTCTTAAAAAAAAAAAATCTTATAAAATATAAGAGCTAAAATGTCTCAAAGCTCTGCCCCTTTAATTAGTGCATACTAAATAATTTAACTTTAGCCTACTACTACAATTATTTACCAGCAACATAAAGTGAAACAGAGGCAGAGGTGTCCTGCCACAGTCAGTAACAAATAAACAGAAAACAGTAGTGGTGGTAGATAGACACAGAGCTTCATGAAACATCTGATCCACTGAACAAAGAGCTCCAAAAATCTTGAACTTTAGACTGCCATCAGTTTTACTCCCTACACTTAACCATGTGTTTCCTACTGCCTGCAGACTTTGCACCCTTTGTTATATACACATGTTGTGTTTCTAATATAAATACATTTAATAAAGTCAAATACAAATAAGGCAACAAGAGAAGTATCCTACACTTCTCTTTTGTAAAGTAAATGTGAACAGCCGATATGGGCATCTACATCAACTATATGATTTGCCTGAGAAGCTGGAGAGGACAAAAAAAAAAAAAAAAAAATTTTTTTAATTTGTGGCGGACGTAATTCTTTCGTGGCGGGCCGCCACAAATAAATGAATGTGTGGGAAACACTGTATTGATATATAATGTAGGAAGCAGAATATTAATAACAGAAAGAAACAACACTTTTGTGTGAATGAGTGTAAATGGGGGAGGGAGGTTTTTGGGGTTGGTGCACTAATTGTAAGTGTATCTTGTGTTTTTCATGTTGATTTAAATAAAAAATAATAAAAAATACTATTTATTTTTTTTTTGTAATTTTTTATTTCTTGTGCAGCCCGGTACCAATTGATCCATGGACCGGTACCGGGCCGTGGCCCGGTGGTTGGGGACCACTGCTCTATATGACATAATACTTTGCTCTTTTTAATGACCTACAACAAAACTGTTGATCAAAGATCATTGTATGACAGTAACACTGTGGTGGGTTTAAGGACCTATGGCAAAAATGCTAATCAAAGATCCTCTTTATGACATAATACTTTGCTGTTTTTAATGACCTACAACAAAACTCAAAAGTAAATATCCTCTATATGACAGTAACATGTTGCTCTTTTTTAAAGCTCTACAACAAAACTGTTGATCAAAGATCATTTGTATGACAGTATCACTGTGGTGTTTTAAGAAGCTATAGCAAAAATGCTAATCAAAGATCCTCTATATCAGTGGTCCCCAACCACCGGGCCACGGCCCGGTACCGGTCCGCGGACCAATTGGTACCGGGCCGCACAAGAAATTTAAAAAAAATAAATAAATAAATAAATATTTTTTTTATGAAATCAACATAAAAAACACAATATATACATTATATATCAATATAGATCAATACAGTCTGCAGGGATACAGTCCGTAAGCACACATGATTGTATTTATTTATGTAAAAAAAAAAAATATATATATATATATGCATATATATATATATATATTTTTTTTTAAATACCCCCCCGCCACAAATTTTCAAGCGTTGACCGGTCCGCAGCTACAAAAAGGTTGGGGACCACTGATCTATATGACATAATACTTTGCTGTTTTTAATAACCTACAACAAAACTCATAGGTGCACGGTGGTTAGTGCGTGCGCCTCACAATACGAAGGTCATTGGTTCGATTCTTGGGCCTCGGGGTCTTTCTGTGTGGAGTTTGAAAATTGACACTTGAAAATAAGAGCGCGAGACAGGAAATAAAAACACCCACTAAACAAAAAACAAGGCATGACCAGAGGGTACAGGTCATGACAGACTGAGTAAAGATGAGAACCCTACTAGTTTTAAATACAAGGACTCTATTGATCATTGGAGTTATCTGATTTCAATTCTGACCAACATCCTGGACTCATCCAAAACACTATCGATATCCTCATGGTGGTTTGGGTCAAAGGTCACACTGGTACAGTAACGTTGTGTTTTTGTTCCCACACTATGATTGTCTTTCATCTGTCACTCTTGCGTCGACTTCTCCATTCCTCAACAGTCACAAGACTCCATATGATCAGAAATGTGACTTTGTTGCACAAGTCCTCAAATGTCCATGTGATCTGGTCTCACTGTGTCATGTGACCTCTTCCGGAACAAACTCGACCCAGCTTGAAGCTAACATGCAACCTGATGCATGAGGACGGTACAACATGTAGCATGAATAGTGAGTATGATAGCATGTAGCACCATCCATAAATATGATAGCAGATAACAGATTGCATCATTTGATGTCGCAGACATATCACGATGCATGTGTGTGCTAACATGCTTACATTTAGCAGATAGTAGCACACAATGTATGCATGTGATAGCATACTGAATTATTATGATACCATGTAGCAAATAAATGAATAGTAGAAATGATAACATATACCGTAGCATACTTAACAAACATGATCGCATTTAGCACAAATCACCAAGATGCTATCAGGATAAATGATAACAGGTTGCATAATTTGATAGCATGTAGCAGACAATGATCAGAGGTGGGTAGAGGACCTAAGAAATGGTACTCAAGTAAGAGTATCGTTACTTTACTCAAGTAAAAGTGAAAAGCAGTCATCAAAATAATGACTTGAGTAAGTATTCCGTGAGAAAAACTACTCAAGTATTGAGTAACTTGTGAGTAACTTCAGATTTATTTTGTAGCTAATTTTGTAATGGTTCTTAGACTACAACTGTAGTTGGTGTCTTGTATTTCTATCCTTCTTGAGACATGAAGAAGGAAAAGTATCTTCCATATAAGGAGGTGTGAACAAGTGATGACATAAATCAATAACATTGCATCTAATAGATAATGTCTCATTTGTGGTGACATCTATCAAAATGAGGGTGGTCCCAAAAAGGAGGGCTTTTTCACATTGACTGTGTGTCGCTTTTAAGAGTGCTCCCCCTCTGGTCAACATATGACATAACAAGTGTGTGTAAAAATTTGAAGTGCGCCCCCTCTGGTCAACATATGACATAACAAGTGTGTGTAAACATTTGAAGTGCTCCCCCTCTGGTCAACATAAGACATAACAAGTGTGTGTAAAAATTTGAAGGGCTCCCCCTCTGGTCAACATATGAAATAACAAGTGTGTGTAAAAATTTGAAGTGCTCCCCCTCTGGTCAACATATATAATAACAAGTGTGTGTAAGAAATTGAAATGTGCCCCCTTTGGCCAAAATTAATACAACAAATAAAATCACTATGTATATAGAGATATACTCTAATAATTTGAAGTAAATGAAGATTAAAAAACAATTACAAACAAATAATTAAAAAATATATAAATGAACTAAAAGCAGTCTTTTTCTCACAATGTGTCGACTTTTTTCTTATAAAATTGGGAACAATTTCTCATATTCTTTGTGTTTCTGTAATATTGCAATATTTTCTCGTAAAACTTTTTTTTATGTAATATTTTTACTTTTGAATGCAAAATGGTGACATTTGTCATACACAATTCTGACTTTTATCACAATACAGCCAATTTTTTTGTTGTTCTTGTAAAATAGGGACATTTTTTGAGAAAAATTATGACTTTTGCCAAGTAAAATTCAGATTATTAATATAATATTGCCAAAATGTTAAAGTTTTCTTTTAAAATTGCGACTTTTGTCGAGTAAAATTACGACTCTTTTCATAAAATTGCCGAAATATTAAGCTTTTCTTGTAAAATTGCGACTGTTATCGAGTAAAATTCCAACTTTTATCATAATATCGCACAAATGTTCAGTTTTTCTCGTACAATTTTGACTTGCGTTGAGTAAAATTACGACTTTTATTTTACTGCCATAATTGTGAAATTCCAACTCATTTTTCACAACAAGCGATTTTATATTTGTATAGTTTGTATATATTATTAATGTTGTAAAGACAAATCTTTATATATATAGAAAGGGTGGTCCTAAAGAGGTAGGCATTATACGGAGGTGTCAAGAAGGTAACAAATACAAGAATGTGTGCGTGTGTTTTAAATATAAAAATCATCTACAATTTACTGCAGTTAGAAGTGGAATTCTTGTAGGCTGAAATGTGAACATTTGATTAGACACTCATGATAGCACATCAATATTTATTGTCACTACTTTGAAAGTCATCATTGGAGATTTGTGCTGCCGTGTCTGATGTCATGTCACTTTTTACAGTCAGTATGTTTCTATGCACTAAATGAGTCCAATAATTGAGTTTCTTCAATGTTCACAGCTCCATGTGAAGTTGTAGTTTCCATGCTCTTATCTGTCATGTGAGTGATGGCCAGACGCAGTGTGTCTCTCCTACACTAGGGGGCGACTGTGCTCATTTCAGCTTGTATATTAGATGTAAATAGAGTAGAAGAAGATAATGCTACATGCTAATAAACTAGCGCTAATAACTTTAAAGCTACGGATCTAAGAGACAAGTACAACTTTCCACTGGTTTTTGATGAAGTTGGTAATGTTTTAATGTGTTTAAATGACACTTGGGGTTATTAGGATCATCAGAGACATACACAAAGATCGTTTTTTAGTCATGTTTTAGGAGGTTTCTACTTACCAGTTGTCTCAAACAGCCGTCATGTCACGTCATTAAAAGGTCTTATTTTCTGGAGCTTCTCGCACGTATTAAACAAGAAGGTTTCTATTTTATCTTATACTTTCAACATACTACTGACCTATTTTAGCTCCCCGTAGCTGTACTTGGTGTTTGTTTGATCGGTGAACTGGAATCAAACATCAAGATTGGCGAAACAGAGTCACGTGACAGAGTCATGTGACCACAGACATGTTCCAAAGGTACGCAGCATGGAGCGCTACTGCCTACTTGCGCTGACGAGACGCGGGGCCGCCATCTTGGAGTGGTGATCCGCTCCACTCAGTGCAATTCATTTGGCAAGAGCAATGAACTGTCAGCGCATTTAATTCATCTTACCTCACTGAATACCACTGATTTTCACCTCCTTTTTTGTCATACGTGTAGCTATGATAAAAGACACATGTTTTATTATTCATAGTTTGCTTAACACTAATAGAATATTCTTATATGCTATAAGTGACCAGATCAAAACTGGGAATATAATCCCAGAGAAGGGAAAAAAAACGGTCAGCTATTTTTAAATTGAAGAAACAATATGATGAGGTTATATATACATGCGTATATCCTACATAAACAATGTATGAATACATTAGATATCTATATATTTTATAGACTGTATCTCTGTTGAGAGTTTATTCTGTCTTGACACTTTGTATTGATATTCTGTATTACATTCTTCCCTTAAATGATCATGTTTACACTGGTTGTTTTAGATATATTTTTTATGTATGTCGCTTTGGATAAAAGCGTCTGCCAAATACTTAAACATAAACATATATAAACTTATTTCTTATTTCAACTTTATGTTATTCAAGAATTACAGTTTTAAATGTAATTAATTTCATTGACAAGCAATTCTATTATGGTCATAGTCTTGTTTGCTAGCGGCTAGGATTTCAGTACTATTGAAGATCTTTGCTCCTTCTCAACTCTGTGCTAATATTCCTTTCACAAAATACAACCAATAGTACGTTAATGTTAAAACTTACTTGTGAAAAGTAATCCCCCCCGATTCCTATTTTCAACAGGCCGCTCATTTGAGCAGGAAAACGCTGAACACCATCTTTGTTTTCTACCTGTCAACTGTCAGTTTAGCATCTTTGTTTTCTACCTGTCAACTGTCAGTTTAGCATCTTTGTTTTCTACCTGTCAACTGTCAGTTTAGCATCTTTGTTTTCTACCTGTCAACTGTCAGTTTAGCATCTTTGTTTTCTACCTGTCAACTGTCAGTTTAGCATCTTTGTTTTCTACCTGTCAACTGTCAGTTTAGCATCTTTGTTTTCTACCTGTCAACTGTCAGTTTAGCATCTTTGTTTTCTACCTGTCAACTGTCAGTTTAGCATCCTTGTTTTCTACCTGTCAACTGTCAGTTTAGCATCTTTGTTTTCTAGCTGTCAACTGTCAGTTTAGCATCTTTGTTTTCTACCTGTCAACTGTCAGTTTAGCATCTTTGTTTTCTACCTGTCAACTGTCAGTTTAGCATCTTTGTTTTCTACCTGTCAACTGTCAGTTTAGCATCTTTGTTTTCTACCTGTCAACTGTCAGTTTAGCATCTTTGTTTTCTACCTGTCAACTGTCAGTTTAGCATCTTTGTTTTCTACCTGTCAACTGTCAGTTTAGCATCCTTGTTTTCTACCTGTCAACTGTCAGTTTAGCATCTTTGTTTTCTAGCTGTCAACTGTCAGTTTAGCATCTTTGTTTTCTACCTGTCAACTGTCAGTTTAGCATCTTTGTTTTCTACCTGTCAACTGTCAGTTTAGCATCTTTGTTTTCTACCTGTCAACTGTCAGTTTAGCATCCTTGTTTTCTACCTGTCAACTGTCAGTTTAGCATCTTTGTTTTCTACCTGTCAACTGTCAGTTTAGCATCTTTGTTTTCTACCTGTCAACTGTCAGTTTAGCATCTTTGTTTTCTACCTGTCAACTGTCAGTTTAGCATCTTTGTTTTCTACCTGTCAACTGTCAGTTTAGCATCTTTGTTTTCTACCTGTCAACTGTCAGTTTAGCATCTTTGTTTTCTACCTGTCAACTGTCAGTTTAGCATCCTTGTTTTCTACCTGTCAACTGTCAGTTTAGCATCCTTGTTTTCTAGCTGTCAACTGTCAGTTTAGCATCTTTGTTTTCTACCTGTCAACTGTCAGTTTAGCATCTTTGTTTTCTACCTGTCAACTGTCAGTTTAGCATCTTTGTTTTCTACCTGTCAACTGTCAGTTTAGCATCCTTGTTTTCTACCTGTCAACTGTCAGTTTAGCATCTTTGTTTTCTACCTGTCAACTGTCAGTTTAGCATCCTTGTTTTCTACCTGTCAACTGTCAGTTTAGCATCTTTGTTTTCTAGCTGTCAACTGTCAGTTTAGCATCTTTGTTTTCTACCTGTCAACTGTCAGTTTAGCATCTTTGTTTTCTACCTGTCAACTGTCAGTTTAGCATCCTTGTTTTCTACCTTTCAACTGTCAGTTTAGCATCTTTGTTTTCTACCTGTCAACTGTCAGTTTAGCATCTTTGTTTTCTACCTGTAAACTGTCAGTTTAGCATCTTTGTTTTCTACCTGTCAACTGTCAGTTTAGCATCTTTGCTTTCTACCTGTCAACTGTCAGTTTAGCATCTTTTTTTTCTACACAATTTTGTAAAATTAAAACAGTCACTGTAAATATGATCATTTAAGGGAAGAATGTAATGCAAAATATCAATACAAAGTGTCAAGACAGAATAAACTCTCTGCTGCTGCAGCAACAGAGATACAGTCTATAAGATATATAGATATCTAATGTATTCATACATTGTTTATGTAGGATTTACACATGTATTTATAACTTAATCATATTGTTTCTTCAACTTCAAAATAGTTTTTCCCCCTTTCTGGGATTATATTCCCAGTTTTGATCTGGGACGTCTGGTCACTTATAGCATATAAGAATATTCTATTACTGTTAAGCAAACTATGAATAATAAAACATGTGTCCTTTATCATAGCTACACGTATGACAAAAAAGGAGGTGAAAATCAGTGGTATTCAGTGAGGTAAGATGAATTAAATGCACTGACAGTTCATTGCTCCTGCCAAATGAATTGCACTGAGTGGAGCGGATCACCACTCCAAGATGGCGGCCCCGCGTCTCGTCAGCGCCAGTAGGCAGTAGCGCTCCATGCTGCGTAACCTTAGAACATGTCTATGAGCATGACTATGATAGCATCATTTATAAATGTGACAAGATTTACACACTGGTGTAAATGATAGCAAGCAGCATGACTCGTAAATATAATATGTAGCATGCAGGATGATTGAATAGTGTGCAACTTAGTTACACAATTTATGATTATGGTACGTGACAAGAGAATTATGGATGCACTATTTGTGGATATGCTAGCATGTCATGTTTGTTTTTGTCCATAAAAGGTCATGTTGAAACTCTTAAAAAAACATCAGTAGTGTAAACGTGTCTTGAAGTAGTTTGCTAGTTCCAAGTGAATTTGTGGTCTGCTGCTTCGTAGTTGTCACGTCCCCACCAAGGTCTTGCCATATTTTCCAGGAACTTTACCACAATTAAATGGGGAGTGCTTCCGCGAGCTGAAAACGTCCTTCCTCTCTGCTTTCCGGTCTGACGGAGAGGAGTGTCTGAAAGCCGCCCGGCTGACGTAGCCAAAGTGTGAAAGCGTGCACACGTGACCTAGCTGTTTGTGCCACTTCTTGGGAATTGTTCAATTGCGGGCGTCGTGTTCACCGCATGGACAGCGAATGTTCTTCCATTGCACTTTTTTTGCAGGCTCATTTCATCAGAAATGTGACGCCATAGTCCAACGTGTGTGTGCGTGCATGCACAAGTGCCAAAGAAAATGTTGCTCTTTTTTAACCACATTGTCATTTATGAAGAAGTATATTACACAACACAGCAAACGTTATAATAAGTGATGAGGGGCAAACTGCTTAGTCAGCGTTAATTGCATTTTTTGCATGCGTGACATACATGACTTTCATTTTAAAGTGTATGCATAAAATAAAATAATAAACATAAAATAAAATAGATAGAGCTTCAGGATGCTAACCCCTCGTTGTACTTCTAACGCAGCCATCTTGTGGAATTAGTTTAAAAAAATGCTGATCAAAGATCTTCTATAGGACAGGAACACTGTGCTGTTTTTAGGGACCACTAGCAAAAATGCGAATGAAGAGAATAACGCTGTGGTGCGTTTAAGGACCTTGGAATTGGGGGTTAAATCACCAAAAATGATTTCCGGGCGCGGCCACCACTGCTGCCCACTGCTCCCCTCACCTCCCAGGGGGTGAACAAAGGTATGGGTCAAATGCAGAGGACAAATTTCACCACATCTAGTGTGTGTGTGACAATCATTGGTACTTTAACTTTAACTTTATAGCAAAAATGCTGGTCAAAGATCCTCTATATGACATAATACTCTGCTGTTTTTAATGACCTACAACAAAACTCATAAGTAAATATCCTCTATATGACAGTAACGTGTTGCTCTTTTTAAAGTTCTACAGCAAAACTGTTGATCAAAGATCATTTGTATGACAGTAACACTTTGCTGTTTTAAGGACCTATGGCAAAAATGCTAATCAAAGATCCTCTATGTGACATAATACTTTGCTGTTTTTAATGACCTACAACAAAACTCATAAGTAAATATCCTCTATATGACAGTAACGTGTTGCTCTTTTTAAAGTTCTACAGCAAAACTGTTGATCAAAGATCATTTGTATGACAGTAACACTGTGCTGTTTTAAGGACCTATGGCAAAAATGCTAATCAAAGATCCTCTATATAACAGTAACATGTTGCCGTTTTTAAAGTTCTACAGCAAAACTGTTGATCAAAGATTATTTGTGTGACAGTAACATTGTGTTGTTTTAAGAACCTATGGCAAAAATGCTAATCAAAGATCCTCTATATGACATAATACATTGCTGTTTTTAATGACCTACAACAAAACTCATAGGTAAACATCCTCTATAGCAGTGGTCCCCAACCACCGGGCCGCACAAGAAGATAAAAAAATAAAAAAAGATTAAAAAAAATATATATATATATATATTTTTTTATTTTATTTTTTTAATTCAATTAACATAAAAAACACAATATATACTATATGTATCAATATAAATCAATACAGTCTGCAGGGATACAGTCCGTAAGCACACATGATTGTATTTATTTATGACAAAAAAAAAATAAAACAAATTACTACCCCTCCCCCCCCCGGTCCGTGGGACAAATTTTCAAGCATTGACCGGTTCGCAAGTACAAAAAGGTTGGGGACCACTGATCTATAGGACAGTAACATGTTGCTCTTTTTAAATTTCTTCAGCAAAACTGTTGATCAAAGATCATTTGTATGACACAAACACTGTACTGTTTTAAGAACCTATGGTTTGATTGATTGATTGAGACTTTTATTAGTAGGTTGCACAGTGAAGTACATATTCCGTACAATTGACCACTAAATGGTAACACCCGAATAAGTTTTTCAACTTGTTTAAGTCGGGGTCCAAAAATGCTAATCAAAGATCCTCTATATGACATAACACTTTGCTGGTTTTTAAGGGCATTTAGCAAAATGCTAGTCAGAGATCTTCTATATGACAGCAACTCTGTTATTGTGTAGTAAAATGATACCCAAAGATCCTCTATACAACAATGAAACTGTTTTTTAAGGACCTACAGCCAAAATGCTGATCAAAGATGTTCTATATGACAATAACACTGCTATTAAAAAAGCAAGTCAAAGATCCTCAATATGACAGTTACACTTTGTTGTTTCTAAAGACCTACAGCAACAAATATAATCAAAGATCCTCTATAGCACAGGAATACTGTGCTGTTTGCAAGGATCAAAGATCCTCTACAGTACAGACTACATGAGTATACAGTTGGAGATACTTGCTAGACGTGACCTGAGCAGACAAACTTGTTTCATTGGTAGCATTTTAGTCATAGCTGAGGTGGTCATAGGTCGGTCAACATGTCAATCATCACACAACACGGGGGGCGGGCCTTGTTCTCGTCACCTGACCTCCATGACGAGCAGCGGGGGCCCGTGTGGCACGTGTCGCCGGAGGGGGAGGAGTCTTCTCACCCGCTAATCTCTTTTCCAACATTCTTTTGTTTCAGGCTTTCACCTCAGCCCCGCCCCCCTCGCACGTGCACGCTTCTATATGGAGCGTGTAGCGTGTGTGTGTGTGTGTGTGTGTGTGTGTGTGTGTGAGAGTGTGTGTGTGTGTGTGTGTGTGTGTGTGTGTGTGTGTGTGTGTGTGTGTGTGTGTGTGTGTGTGTGTGTGTGTGTGACGCTCTCATGTTGCGGGGAGGTAAAATAAATTAGGGAGAAAAATGGAATCAATCTTGCAAGAGCGAGAGCGTTGGGCTTTGATGTCAAAGTGAAGGCACATTAGCGTTTTTCACGCTGGGCCGGAGGAAATATTACGGGAGTAAAACAAACAAGCCAAGAGAACCACGGCGTGTTTGTTTGACTCCTGACTTCTGGACGTTATTAAATGACTTCTGGGCGTTATTAAATGACTTCTGGACGTTATTAAATGACTTCTGGACGTTATTAAATGACTTCTGGACGTTATTAAATGACTTCTGGACGTTATTAAATGACTTCTTGACGTTATTAAATGACTTCTGGGCGTTATTAAATGACTTCTTGACGTTATTAAATGACTTCTGGACGTTATTAAATGACTTCTTGACGTTATTAAATGACTTCTGGGCGTTATTAAATGACTTCTTGACGTTATTAAATGACTTCTGGACGTTATTAAATGACTTCTGGGCGTTATTAAATGACTTCTGGACGTTATTAAATGACTTCTGGATGTTATTAAATGACTTCTGGACGTTATTAAATGACTTCTGGATGTTATTAAATGACTTCTGGACGTTATTAAATGACTTCTGGACGTTATTAAATGACTTCTGGACGTTATTAAATGACTTCTTGACGTTATTAAATGACTTCTTGACGTTATTAAATGACTTCTTGACGTTATTAAATGACTTCTTGACGTTATTAAATGACTTCTGTACGTTATCAAATGACTTCTGGACGTTATTAAATGACTTCTTGACGTTATTAAATGACTTCTGTACGTTATCAAATGACTTCTGGACGTTATTAAATGACTTCTTGACGTTATTAAATGACTTCTTGACGTTATTAAATGACTTCTTGACGTTATTAAATGACTTCTTGACGTTATTAAATGACTTCTGTACGTTATCAAATGACTTCTGGACGTTATTAAATGACTTCTTGACGTTATTAAATGACTTCTTGACGTTATTAAATGACTTCTTGACGTTATTAAATGACTTCTGGACGTTATTAAATGACTTCTGGACGTTATTAAATGACTTCTGGACGTTATTAAATGACTTCTTGACATTATTAAATGACTTCTGGACGTTATTAAATGACTTCTTGACGTTATTAAATGACTTCTGGACGTTATTAAATGACTTCTTGACGTTATTAAATGACTTCTTGACGTTATTAAATGACTTCTTGACGTTATTAAATGACTTCTGGACGTTATTAAATGACTTCTTGGCGTTATTAAATGACTTCTGGGCGTTATTAAATGACTTCTGGACGTTATTAAATGACTTCTGGACGTTATTAAATGACTTCTGGACGTTATTAAATGACTTCTGGACGTTATTAAATGACTTCTGGACGTTATTAAATGACTTCTGGACGTTATTAAATGACTTCTTGACATTATTAAATGACTTCTGGACGTTATTAAATGACTTCTTGACGTTATTAAATGACTTCTGGACGTTATTAAATGACTTCTTGACATTATTAAATGACTTCTGGACGTTATTAAATGACTTCTTGACGTTATTAAACGACTTCTGGACGTTATTAAATGACTTCTGGACGTTATTAAATGACTTCTGGACGTTATTAAATGACTTCTGGACGTTATTAAATGACTTCTGGACGTTATTAAATGACTTCTGGACGTTATTAAATGACTTCTTGACGTTATTAAATGAGTGGCAAACTTTCCAAATACTGTTTGTCACTTAGTTGTTACTTTTACTCAGTTCCAGAAAAGGGATACTTCTACTATGTTTCTACTGACTACGGCAATAGGAGCCAAAGATCCTTTATGTGACAGGAGCGCTCTGCTGTTTTTTTAAAGGAAATACCTCAAAAATGCTGGTCAAAGATCCTCTATGCGACCGCAGGGCTCTGCTCTTTCTGAAGACCTACTGTAAAAATGTAAATCATAGATCATTGAGACACTTGTGATTTAGGGCTATATAAATAAACATTGATTGATTGATACTATAAAAATGTTAATCATAGATCATCTAGTGTACGTGTTAAATAAAACCACTGCCTATTTTTAATGAATACTTAGGTCTACTACGCTACTGTATTTAATGTCGTCATTACGGTGGTACTTAATGAATACTTAGGTCTACTACACTACTGTATTTAATGTTGTCATTATGGTGGTACTTAATGAATACTTAGGTCTACTACACTACTGTATTTAATGTTGTCATTATGGTGGTACTTAATGAATACTTAGGTCTACTACACTACTGTATTTAATGTTGTCATTACGGTGGTACTTAATGAATACTTAGGTCTACTACACTACTGTATTTAATGTTGTCATTATGGTGGTACTTAATGAATACTTAGGTCTACTACACTACTGTATTTAATGTTGGTCATTATGGTGGTACTTAATGAATACTTAGGTCTACTACGCTACTGTATTTTAATGTTGTCATTATGGTGGTACTTAATGAATACTTAGGTCTACTACACTACTGTATTTAATGTTGTCATTATGGTGGTACTTAATGAATACTTAGGTCTACTACACTACTGTATTTAATGTCATTATGGTGGTACTTAATGAACACTTAGGTCTACTACACTACTGTATTTAATGTTGTCATTATGGTGGTACTTAATGAATACTTAGGTCTACTACGCTACTGTATTTAATGTTGTCATTATGGTGGTACTTAATGAATACTTAGGTCTACTACACTACTGTATTTAATGTTGTCATTACGGTGGTACTTAATGAATACTTAGGTCTACTACACTACTGTATTTAATGTTGTCATTACGGTGGTACTTAATGAATACTTAGGTCTACTACACTACTGTATTTAATGTCATTATGGTGGTACTTAATGAATACTTAGGTCTACTACACTACTGTATTTAATGTTGGTCATTATGGTGGTACTTAATGAACACTTAGGTCTACTACACTACTGTATTTAATGTTGTCATTATGGTGGTACTTAATGAATACTTAGGTCTACTACGCTACTGTATTTAATGTTGTCATTATGGTGGTACTTAATGAATACTTAGGTCTACTACACTACTGTATTTAATGTTGTCATTACGGTGGTACTTAATGAATACTTAGGTCTACTACACTACTGTATTTAATGTTGTCATTACGGTGGTACTTAATGAATACTTAGGTCTACTACACTACTGTATTTAATGTTGTCATTATGGTGGTACTTAATGAATACTTAGGTCTACTACACTACTGTATTTAATGTTGTCATTACGGTGGTACTTAATGAATACTTAGGTCTACTACACTACTGTATTTAATGTTGTCATTATGGTGGTACTTAATGAATACTTAGGTCTACTACACTACTGTATTTAATGTCATTACGGTGGTACTTAATGAATACTTAGGTCTACTACACTACTGTATTTAATGTTGTCATCATGGTGGTACTTAATGAATACTTAGGTCTACTACACTACTGTATTTAATGTTGTCATTATGGTGGTACTTAATGAATACTTAGGTCTACTACACTACTGTATTTAATGTTGTCATTATGGTGGTACTTAATGAATACTTAGGTCTACTACACTACTGTATTTAATGTTGTCATTACGGTGGTACTTAATGAATACTTAGGTCTACTGCGCTACTGTATTTAATGTTGTCATTATGGTGGTACTTAAAGAATACTTAGGTCTACTACGCTACTGTATTTAATGTTGTCATTACGGTGGTACTTAATGAATACTTAGGTCTACTACACTACTGTATTTAATGTTGTCATTATGGTGGTACTTAATGAATACTTAGGTCTACTACACTACTGTATTTAATGTTGTCATTATGGTGGTACTTAATGAATACTTAGGTCTACTACACTACTGTATTTAATGTTGTCATTATGGTGGTACTTAATGAATACTTAGGTCTACTACACTACTGTATTTAATGTTGTCATTACGGTGGTACTTAATGAATACTTAGGTCTACTACGATACTGTATTTAATGTTCAATCAATCAATCAATGTTTATTTATAATGTTGTCATTATGGTGGTACTTAATGAATACTTAGGTCTACTACACTACTGTATTTAATGTTGTCATTATGGTGGTACTTAATGAATACTTAGGTCTACTACACTACTGTATTTAATGTTGTCATTATGGTGGTACTTAATGAATACTTAGGTCTACTACACTACTGTATTTGATGTTGTCATTATGGTGGTACTCAATGAATACTTAGGTCTACTACGCTACTGTATTTAATGTTGTCATTATGGTGGTACTTAATGAATACTTAGGTCTACTACACTACTGTATTTAATGTTGTCATTATGGTGGTACTTAATGAATACTTAGGTCTACTACACTACTGTATTTGATGTTGTCATTATGGTGGTACTCAATGAATACTTAGGTCTACTACGCTACTGTATTTAATGTTGTCATTATGGTGGTACTTAATGAATACTTAGGTCTACTACACTACTGTATTTAATGTTGTCATTATGGTGGTACTTAATGAATACTTAGGTCTACTACACTACTGTATTTAATGTCATTATGGTGGTACTTAATGAATACTTAGGTCTACTACACTACTGTATTTAATGTTGGTCATTATGGTGGTACTTAATGAACACTTAGGTCTACTACACTACTGTATTTAATGTTGTCATTATGGTGGTACTTAATGAATACTTAGGTCTACTACGCTACTGTATTTAATGTTGTCATTATGGTGGTACTTAATGAATACTTAGGTCTACTACACTACTGTATTTAATGTTGTCATTACGGTGGTACTTAATGAATACTTAGGTCTACTACACTACTGTATTTAATGTTGTCATTACGGTGGTACTTAATGAATACTTAGGTCTACTACACTACTGTATTTAATGTTGTCATTATGGTGGTACTTAATGAATACTTAGGTCTACTACACTACTGTATTTAATGTTGTCATTACGGTGGTACTTAATGAATACTTAGGTCTACTACACTACTGTATTTAATGTTGTCATTATGGTGGTACTTAATGAATACTTAGGTCTACTACACTACTGTATTTAATGTCATTACGGTGGTACTTAATGAATACTTAGGTCTACTACACTACTGTATTTAATGTTGTCATCATGGTGGTACTTAATGAATACTTAGGTCTACTACACTACTGTATTTAATGTTGTCATTATGGTGGTACTTAATGAATACTTAGGTCTACTACACTACTGTATTTAATGTTGTCATTATGGTGGTACTTAATGAATACTTAGGTCTACTACACTACTGTATTTAATGTTGTCATTACGGTGGTACTTAATGAATACTTAGGTCTACTGCGCTACTGTATTTAATGTTGTCATTATGGTGGTACTTAAAGAATACTTAGGTCTACTACGCTACTGTATTTAATGTTGTCATTACGGTGGTACTTAATGAATACTTAGGTCTACTACACTACTGTATTTAATGTTGTCATTATGGTGGTACTTAATGAATACTTAGGTCTACTACACTACTGTATTTAATGTTGTCATTATGGTGGTACTTAATGAATACTTAGGTCTACTACACTACTGTATTTAATGTTGTCATTATGGTGGTACTTAATGAATACTTAGGTCTACTACACTACTGTATTTAATGTTGTCATTACGGTGGTACTTAATGAATACTTAGGTCTACTACGATACTGTATTTAATGTTCAATCAATCAATCAATGTTTATTTATAATGTTGTCATTATGGTGGTACTTAATGAATACTTAGGTCTACTACACTACTGTATTTAATGTTGTCATTATGGTGGTACTTAATGAATACTTAGGTCTACTACACTACTGTATTTAATGTTGTCATTATGGTGGTACTTAATGAATACTTAGGTCTACTACACTACTGTATTTGATGTTGTCATTATGGTGGTACTCAATGAATACTTAGGTCTACTACGCTACTGTATTTAATGTTGTCATTACGGTGGTACTTAATGAATACTTAGGTCTACTACACTACTGTATTTAATGTTGTCATTATGGTGGTACTTAATGAATACTTAGGTCTACTACACTACTGTATTTGATGTTGTCATTATGGTGGTACTCAATGAATACTTAGGTCTACTACGCTACTGTATTTAATGTTGTCATTATGGTGGTACTTAATGAATACTTAGGTCTACTACACTACTGTATTTAATGTTGTCATTATGGTGGTACTTAATGAATACTTAGGTCTACTACGCTACTGTATTTAATGTTGTCATTATGGTGGTACTCAATGAATACTTAGGTCTACTACACTACTGTATTTAATGTCATTATGGTGGTACTTAATGAATACTTAGGTCTACTACACTACTGTATTTAATGTTGTCATTACGGTGGTACTTAATGAATACTTAGGTCTACTACGCTACTGTATTTAATGTTGTCATTACGGTGGTACTTAATGAATACTTAGGTCTACTACACTACTGTATTTAATGTTGTCATTATGGTGGTACTTAATGAATACTTAGGTCTACTACGCTACTGTATTTAATGTTGTCATTATGGTGGTACTTAATGAATACTTAGGTCTACTACACTACTGTATTTAATGTTGTCATTATGGTGGTACTTAATGAATACTTAGGTCTACTACGCTACTGTATTTAATGTTGTCATTATGGTGGTACTTAATGAATACTTAGGTCTACTACACTACTGTATTTAATGTTGTCATTATGGTGGTACTTAATGAATACTTAGGTCTACTACACTACTGTATTTAATGTCATTATGGTGGTACTTAATGAATACTTAGGTCTACTACACTACTGTATTTAATGTTGTCATTATGGTGGTACTTAATGAATACTTAGGTCTACTACACTACTGTATTTAATGTTGTCATTACGGTGGTACTTAATGAATACTTAGGTCTACTACACTACTGTATTTAATGTTGTCATTACGGTGGTACTTAATGAATACTTAGGTCTACTACACTACTGTATTTAATGTTGTCATTATGGTGGTACTTAATGAATACTTAGGTCTACTACACTACTGTATTTAATGTTGTCATTACGGTGGTACTTAATGAATACTTAGGTCTACTACGCTACTGTATTTAATGTTGTCATTACGGTGGTACTTAATGAATACTTAGGTCTACTACACTACTGTATTTAATGTTGTCATTATGGTGGTACTTAATGAATACTTAGGTCTACTACGCTACTGTATTTAATGTTGTCATTATGGTGGTACTTAATGAATACTTAGGTCTACTACACTACTGTATTTAATGTTGTCATTATGGTGGTACTTAATGAATACTTAGGTCTACTACGCTACTGTATTTAATGTTGTCATTATGGTGGTACTTAATGAATACTTAGGTCTACTACACTACTGTATTTAATGTTGTCATTATGGTGGTACTTAATGAATACTTAGGTCTACTACACTACTGTATTTAATGTCATTATGGTGGTACTTAATGAATACTTAGGTCTACTACACTACTGTATTTAATGTTGTCATTATGGTGGTACTTAATGAATACTTAGGTCTACTACACTACTGTATTTAATGTTGTCATTACGGTGGTACTTAATGAATACTTAGGTCTACTACACTACTGTATTTAATGTTGTCATTACGGTGGTACTTAATGAATACTTAGGTCTACTACACTACTGTATTTAATGTTGTCATTCTAGTTTCCTTCAAGTGTTTTTCCAAGGTGGTTCTTGGTGGAAAAAAGTTTGAGAGGCACTCAGGACTTGAGTGTTAAAAAAGGCATGACTTATTTTCAACACTTTTTTTTTAATACTGTCATTGCTTTGAAAAAATAAATCAAATCAAGTGATTTTTGACATATTTAGGACTCCAAATTATTTCACATCAAATATTCCACTTTGACATTTTTTGGGGGGTAAATAATGCATATTTAGTTTTTCCTCATAGAAAACAGGGTTGTGTTTGACAAAAAGGGCATAAAACATTAAATTAAAGTAATTTTCTATGGGCAGACCTGCAGGTGATCTAGAGATTTACTGTAAGTCTTGAATAAAAACAAAAATATATGATTTATTTTTGACAAGGACCCAACTTGACAGGAGCCACAAAGGTTGAAATAAATAAATATACAGTATAAATACCAAAATGGCCCTGGCATAGTTACATCTTTGAGTGTGCGGCCCTCAGTGGAACAGGTTTGGGCCCTTCATGCTCCTTCTGCACGCCACGCCAAGCAGCCTTTAAACTCCCCGCTGTTGTTGTTGTTGTCTGTCCACGCAAGAACCATGAAACTAATGTCATAACGCACACAAGATGGCCGATGTGGCCAAGGTCAAATGGGGTCACGAGATGTCATAGTGCACAAAGTGGCGTGCGTTGCGGCGGCAAAACACGAGGAGTCATTCCAGGAATGTTTCACTACACGCCGTTGTGCTATTCTGAGTGCACTGAATGCTTTATTATGGAGTCAACACGCTGGGGGCGGGGCCTAATGCAGACAGCTGGACATGATTTGCTGCTAACGGGCCTCCAGAGTGATGAAGTGCACAATGTTTGTTTTTCAGTGGCTTCAACACACAATTGTTGCATTTCTCCGAGAGACAAACACGGCCGCGCTCCGTCATTCAACCCCGTACATGTTTATGTGGTCATGTGACCACCACATATACAGAGGCTGCTTGCATCTCTAAGCATTTGGAGTGCATGAGAAAGTTTCTCACTTAAGGTGAGCGGTTTAGGTGACGTCATGATCTAATTTGCATAATAGTCAATGACACCTGTGCAGGCATTGTTTCCCAACAAGGTTAAAACAAGAATATATCGTGGTCCCTCAATTTAAGAGTGTTTTGAGATAAGCCTTAAGTTGCAGGCAAACTTTCAGTTGTTAGTTGTCACATAGTCAATGTCACACTGCATGATCCCACTAAATAATCATGATAATAGATTTTATTTGTATTGCACTTAACATTTGAATAGCAAGTCTCAAAGTGCTACAGAATGAAAACATCATAAAAACATTAAAGGCCTACTGAAAGCCACTACTAGCGACCACGCAGTCTGATAGTTTATATATCAATGATGAAATCTTAACATTGCAACACATGCCAATACGGCCGGGTTAACTTATAAAGTGACATTTTAAATTTCCCGCTAAACTTCCGCTTGAAAACGTCTATGTATGATGACGTATGCGCGTGACGTCAATGGTTGAAACGGAAGTATTCGGACACCATTGTATCCCATACAAAAAGCTCTGTTTTCACCACATAATTCCACAGTATTCTGGACATCTGTGTTGGTGAATCTTTTGCAATTTGTTTAATGAACAATGAAGACTGCAAAGAAGAAAGTTGTAGGTGGGAAGCGGTGTATTAGCGGCTGGCTGCAGCAACACAACCAGGAGGACTTTGACTTGGATAGCAGAGGCGCTATCCAACGCTAGCCGCCGACCGCATTGATGATCAGGTGAAGTCCTTTGTCGCTCCGTCGATCGCTGGAACGCAGGTGAGCACGGGTGTTGATGAGCAGATGAGGGCTGGCTGGCGTAGGTGGAGAGCTAATGTTTATAGCATAGCTCTGTGAGGTCCCATTGCTAAGTTAGCTTCAATGGCGTCGTTAGCAACAGCATTGTTAAGCTTCGCCAGGCTGGAAAGCATTAACCGTGTAGTTACATGTCCATGGTTTAATAGTATTGTTGATTTTCTGTCTATCCTTCCAGTTAGGGGTTTATTTCTTTTGTTGCTATCCGCAGTTAACCCCGATGCTATCACGTTAGCTCCGTAGCTAAAGTGCTTCGCCGATGTATTGTCGTGGAGATAAAAGTCACTGTGAATGTCCATTTCGCGTTCTCGACTCTCATTTTCAAGAGGATATAGTATCCGAGGTGGTTTAATCAATCAATCAAGGTGGTTTAATCAATCATGGTACAGTGCTATCATGTTGTCATGGTACAGTGCTATCATGTTGTCATGGTACAGTGCTATCATGTTGTCATGGTACAGTGCTAACATGTTGTCATGGTACAGTGCTAACATGTTGTCATGGTACAGTGCTATCATGTTGTCATGGTACAGTACTATCATGTTGTCATGGTACAGTGCTATCATGTTGTCATGGTATAGTGCTAACATGTCATGGTACAGTGCTAACATGTTGTCATGGTACAGTGCTAACATGTTGTCATGGTACAGTGCTATCATGTTGTCATGGTACGGTACTATCATGTTGTCATGGTACAGTGCTAACATGTTGTCATGGTACAGTGCTATCATGTTGTCATGGTACAGTGCTAACATGTTGTCATGGTACAGTGCTAACATGTTGTCATGGTACAGTGCTAACATGTTGTCATGGTACAGTGCTATCATGTTGTCATGGTACAGTACTATCATGTTGTCATGGTACAGTGCTATCATGTTGTCATGGTACAGTGCTATCATGTTGTCATGGTACAGTACTATCCTGTTGTCATGGTACAGTGCTAACATGTTGTCATGGTACAGTGCTGTCATGTTGTCATGGTACAGTGCTAACATGTTGTCATGGTACAGTGCTAACATGTTGTCATGGTACAGTGCTAACATGTCATGGTACAGTGCTATCATGTTGTCATGGTACAGTGCTAACCTGTTGTCATGGTACAGTGCTAACATGTTGTCATGGTACAGTGCTAACATGTTGTCATGGTACAGTGCTATCATGTTGTCATGGTACAGTACTATCATGTTGTCATGGTACAGTGCTATCATGTTGTCATGGTATAGTGCTAACATGTCATGGTACAGTGCTAACATGTTGTCATGGTACAGTGCTAACATGTTGTCATGGTACAGTGCTAACATGTTGTCATGGTACAGTGCTATCATGTTGTCATGGTACAGTACTATCATGTTGTCATGGTACAGTGCTATCATGTTGTCATGGTATAGTGCTAACATGTCATGGTACAGTGCTAACATGTTGTCATGGTACAGTGCTAACATGTTGTCATGGTACAGTGCTATCATGTTGTCATGGTACGGTACTATCATGTTGTCATGGTACAGTGCTAACATGTTGTCATGGTACAGTGCTATCATGTTGTCATGGTACAGTGCTAACATGTTGTCATGGTACAGTGCTAACATGTTGTCATGGTACAGTGCTAACATGTTGTCATGGTACAGTGCTATCATGTTGTCATGGTACAGTACTATCATGTTGTCATGGTACAGTGCTAACATGTCATGGTACAGTGCTATCATGTTGTCATGGTACAGTGCTAACCTGTTGTCATGGTACAGTGCTAACATGTTGTCATGGTACAGTGCTAACATGTTGTCATGGTACAGTGCTATCATGTTGTCATGGTACAGTACTATCATGTTGTCATGGTACAGTGCTTTCATGTTGTCATGGTATAGTGCTAACATGTCATGGTACAGTGCTAACATGTTGTCATGGTACAGTGCTAACATGTTGTCATGGTACAGTGCTAACATGTTGTCATGGTACAGTGCTATCATGTTGTCATGGTACAGTACTATCATGTTGTCATGGTACAGTGCTATCATGTTGTCATGGTATAGTGCTAACATGTCATGGTACAGTGCTAACATGTTGTCATGGTACAGTGCTAACATGTTGTCATGGTACAGTGCTATCATGTTGTCATGGTACGGTACTATCATGTTGTCATGGTACAGTGCTAACATGTTGTCATGGTACAGTGCTATCATGTTGTCATGGTACAGTGCTAACATGTTGTCATGGTACAGTGCTAACATGTTGTCATGGTACAGTGCTAACATGTTGTCATGGTACAGTGCTATCATGTTGTCATGGTACGGTACTATCATGTTGTCATGGTACAGTGCTAACATGTTGTCATGGTACAGTGCTATCATGTTGTCATGGTACAGTGCTAACATGTTGTCATGGTACAGTGCTAACATGTTGTCATGGTACAGTGCTAACATGTTGTCATGGTACAGTGCTATCATGTTGTCATGGTACAGTACTATCATGTTGTCATGGTACAGTGCTAACATGTTGTCATGGTACAGTGCTGTCATGTTATCATGGTACAGTGCTAACATGTTGTCATGGTACAGTGCTAACATGTTGTCATGGTACAGTGCTAACATGTCATGGTACAGTGCTATCATGTTGTCATGGTACAGTGCTATCATGTTGTCATGGTACAGTGCTAACATGTTGTCATGGTACAGTGCTAACATGTTGTCATGGTACAGTGCTATCATGTTGTCATGGTACAGTACTAACACGTTGTCATGGTACAGTGCTATCATGTTGTCATGGTACAGTGCTATCATGTTGTCATGGTACAGTGCTAACATGTTGTCATGGTACAGTGCTAACATGTTGTCATGGTACAGTGCTAACATGTCATGGTACAGTGCTAACATGTTGTCATGGTACAGTGCTATCATGTTGTCATGGTACAGTGCTAACATGTCATGGTACAGTGCTAACATGTTGTCATTGTACAGTGCTAACATGTCATGGTACAGTGCAAACATGTTGTCATGGTACAGTGCTAACATGTTGTCATGGTACAGTGCTATCATGTTGTCATGGTACAGTGCTATCATGTTGTCATGGTACAGTGCTAACATGTCATGGTACAGTGCTAACATGTTGTCATGGTACAGTGCTAACATGTTGTCATGGTACAGTGCTATCATGTTGTCATGATACAGTACTATCATGTTGTCATGGTACAGTGCTAACATGTTGTCATGGTACAGTGCTATCATGTTGTCATGGTACAGTGCTAACATGTTGTCATGGTACAGTGCTAACATGTTGTCATGGTACAGTGCTAACATGTCATGGTACAGTGCTATCATGTTGTCATGGTACAGTGCTAACATGTTGTCATGGTACAGTGCTAACATGTTGTCATGGTACAGTGCTAACATGTTGTCATGGTACAGTGCTATCATGTTGTCATGGTACAGTTCTATCATGTTGTCATGGTACAGTGCTAACATGTTGTCATGGTACAGTGCTGTCATGTTGTCATGGTACAGTGCTAACATGTTGTCATGGTACAGTGTTAACATGTTGTCATGGTACAGTGTTAACATGTCATGGTACAGTGCTATCATGTTGTCATGGTACAGTGCTATCATGTTGTCATGGTACAGTGCTAACATGTTGTCATGGTACAGTGCTATCATGTTGTCATGGTACAGTACTAACATGTTGTCATGGTACAGTGCTAACATGTTGTCATGGTACAGTGCTATCATGTTGTCATGGTACAGTGCTATCATGTTGTCATGGTACAGTGCTAACATGTTGTCATGGTACAGTGCTATCATGTTGTCATGGTACAGTACTAACATGTTGTCATGGTACAGTGCTATCATGTTGTCATGGTACAGTGCTAACATGTTGTCATGGTACAGTGCTAACATGTTGTCATGGTACAGTGCTAACATGTCATGGTACAGTGCTAACATGTTGTCATGGTACAGTGCTATCATGTTGTCATGGTACAGTGCTAACATGTCATGGTACAGTGCTAACATGTTGTCATTGTACAGTGATAACATGTCATGGTACAGTGCTAACATGTTGTCATGGTACAGTGCTAACATGTTGTCATGGTACAGTGCTATCATGTTGTCATGGTACAGTGCTATCATGTTGTCATGGTACAGTGCTAACATGTCATGGTACAGTGCTAACATGTTGTCATGGTACAGTGCTAACATGTTGTCATGGTACAGTGCTATCATGTTGTCATGGTACAGAACTATCATGTTGTCATGGTACAGTGCTAACATGTTGTCATGGTACAGTGCTATCATGTTTTCATGGTACAGTGCTAACATGTTGTCATGGTACAGTGCTAACATGTTGTCATGGTACAGTGCTAACATGTCATGGTACAGTGCTATCATGTTGTCATGGTACAGTGCTAACATGTTGTCATGGTACAGTGCTAACATGTCATGGTACAGTGCTATCATGTTGTCATGGTACAGTGCTAACATGTTGTCATGGTACAGTGCTAACATGTCATGGTACAGTGCTAACATGTCATGGTACAGTGCTATCATGTTGTCATGGTACAGTGCTAACATGTTGTCATGGTACAGTGCTATTATGTTGTCATGGTACAGTGCTAACATGTTGTCATGGTACAGTGCTATCATGTTGTCATGGTACAGTGCTATCATGTTGTCATGGTACAGTGCTATCATGTTGTCATGGTACAGTGCTAACATGTTGTCATGGTACAGTGCTATCATGTTGTCATGGTACAGTACTATCATGTTGTCATGGTACAGTGCTAACATGTTGTCATGGTACAGTGCTAACATGTTGTCATGGTACAGTGCTATCATGTTGTCATGGTACAGTACTATCATGTTGTCATGGTACAGTGCTAACATGTTGTCATGGTACAGTGCTACCATGTTGTCATGGTACAGTGCTAACATGTTGTCATGGTACAGTGCTATCATGTTGTCATGGTACAGTGCTATCATGTTGTCATGGTACAGTGCTAACATGTTGTCATGGTACAGTGCTATCATGTTGTCATGGTACAGTGCTAACATGTTGTCGTGGTACAGTGCTATCATGTTGTCATGGTACAGTACTAACATGTTGTCATGGTACAGTGCTATCATGTTGTCATGGTACAGTGCTATCATGTTGTCATGGTACAGTACTAACATGTTGTCATGGTACAGTGCTATCATGTTGTCATGGTACAGTGCTATCATGTTGTCATGGTACAGTGCTAACATGTTGTCATGGTACAGTGCTAACATGTTGTCATGGTACAGTGCTATCATGTTGTCATGGTACAGTACTAACATGTTGTCATGGTACAGTGCTATCATGTTGTCATGGTACAGTGCTATCATGTTGTCATGGTACAGTGCTAACATGTTGTCATGGTACAGTGCTAACATGTTGTCATGGTACAGTGCTATCATGTTGTCATGGTACAGTGCTAACATGTTGTCATGGTACAGTGCTAACATGTCATGGTACAGTGCTATCATGTTGTCATGGTACAGTGCTAACATGTCATGGTACAGTGCTAACATGTTGTCATGGTACAGTGCTAACATGTCATGGTACAGTGCTAACATGTTGTCATGGTACAGTGCTAACATGTTGTCATGGTACAGTGCTATCATGTTGTCATGGTACAGTACTATCATGTTGTCATGGTACAGTGCTAACATGTTGTCATGGTACAGTGCTATCATGTTTTCATGGTACAGTGCTAACATGTTGTCATGGTACAGTGCTAACATGTTGTCATAGTACAGTGCTAACATGTCATGGTACAGTGCTATCATGTTGTCATGGTACAGTGCTAACATGTTGTCATGGTACAGTGCTAACATGTCATGGTACAGTGCTATCATGTTGTCATGGTACAGTGCTAACATGTTGTCATGGTACAGTGCTAACATGTCATGGTACAGTGCTAACATATCATGGTACAGTGCTATCATGTTGTCATGGTACAGTGCTAACATGTTGTCATGGTACAGTGCTATTATGTTGTCATGGTACAGTGCTAACATGTTGTCATGGTACAGTGCTATCATGTTGTCATGGTACAGTGCTATCATGTTGTCATGGTACAGTGCTATCATGTTGTCATGGTACAGTGCTAACATGTTGTCATGGTACAGTGCTATCATGTTGTCATGGTACAGTACTATCATGTTGTCATGGTACAGTGCTAACATGTTGTCATGGTACAGTGCTAACATGTTGTCATGGTACAGTGCTATCATGTTGTCATGGTACAGTACTATCATGTTGTCATGGTACAGTGCTAACATGTTGTCATGGTACAGTGCTACCATGTTGTCATGGTACAGTGCTAACATGTTGTCATGGTACAGTGCTATCATGTTGTCATGGTACAGTGCTATCATGTTGTCATGGTACAGTGCTAACATGTTGTCATGGTACAGTGCTATCATGTTGTCATGGTACAGTGCTAACATGTTGTCGTGGTACAGTGCTATCATGTTGTCATGGTACAGTACTAACATGTTGTCATGGTACAGTGCTATCATGTTGTCATGGTACAGTGCTATCATGTTGTCATGGTACAGTACTAACATGTTGTCATGGTACAGTGCTATCATGTTGTCATGGTACAGTGCTAACATGTTGTCATGGTACAGTGCTAACATGTTGTCATGGTACAGTGCTATCATGTTGTCATGGTACAGTACTAACATGTTGTCATGGTACAGTGCTATCATGTTGTCATGGTACAGTGCTATCATGTTGTCATGGTACAGTGCTAACATGTTGTCATGGTACAGTGCTATCATGTTGTCATGGTACAGTGCTAACATGTTGTCATGGTACAGTGCTAACATGTCATGGTACAGTGCTATCATGTTGTCATGGTACAGTGCTAACATGTTGTCATGGTACAGTGCTAACATGTTGTCATGGTACAGTGCTATCATGTTGTCATGGTACAGTGCTATCATGTTGTCATGGTACAGTGCTATCATGTTGTCATGGTACAGTGCTAACATGTTGTCATGGTACAGTGCTAACATGTTGTCATGGTACAGTGCTATCATGTTGTCATGGTACAGTGCTAACATGTTGTCATGGTACAGTGCTATCATGTTGTCATGGTACAGTGCTAACATGTTGTCATGGTACAGTGCTATCATGTTGTCATGGTACAGTGCTAACCTGTTGTCATGGTACAGTGCTAACATGTTGTCATGGTACAGTGCTAACATGTTGTCATGGTACAGTGCTATCATGTTGTCATGGTACAGTACTATCATGTTGTCATGGTACAGTGCTATCATGTTGTCATGGTATAGTGCTAACATGTCATGGTACAGTGCTAACATGTTGTCATGGTACAGTGCTAACATGTTGTCATGGTACAGTGCTAACATGTTGTCATGGTACAGTGCTATCATGTTGTCATGGTACAGTACTATCATGTTGTCATGGTACAGTGCTATCATGTTGTCATGGTATAGTGCTAACATGTCATGGTACAGTGCTAACATGTTGTCATGGTACAGTGCTAACATGTTGTCATGGTACAGTGCTATCATGTTGTCATGGTACGGTACTATCATGTTGTCATGGTACAGTGCTAACATGTTGTCATGGTACAGTGCTATCATGTTGTCATGGTACAGTGCTAACATGTTGTCATGGTACAGTGCTAACATGTTGTCATGGTACAGTGCTAACATGTTGTCATGGTACAGTGCTATCATGTTGTCATGGTACAGTACTATCATGTTGTCATGGTACAGTGCTAACATGTTGTCATGGTACAGTGCTGTCATGTTATCATGGTACAGTGCTAACATGTTGTCATGGTACAGTGCTAACATGTTGTCATAGTACAGTGCTAACATGTCATGGTACAGTGCTATCATGTTGTCATGGTACAGTGCTATCATGTTGTCATGGTACAGTGCTAACATGTTGTCATGGTACAGTGCTAACATGTTGTCATGGTACAGTGCTATCATGTTGTCATGGTACAGTACTAACACGTTGTCATGGTACAGTGCTATCATGTTGTCATGGTACAGTGCTATCATGTTGTCATGGTACAGTGCTAACATGTTGTCATGGTACAGTGCTAACATGTTGTCATGGTACATTGCTAACATGTCATGGTACAGTGCTAACATGTTGTCATGGTACAGTGCTATCATGTTGTCATGGTACAGTGCTAACATGTCATGGTACAGTGCTAACATGTTGTCATTGTACAGTGCTAACATGTCATGGTACAGTGCAAACATGTTGTCATGGTACAGTGCTAACATGTTGTCATGGTACAGTGCTATCATGTTGTCATGGTACAGTGCTATCATGTTGTCATGGTACAGTGCTAACATGTCATGGTACAGTGCTAACATGTTGTCATGGTACAGTGCTAACATGTTGTCATGGTACAGTGCTATCATGTTGTCATGATACAGTACTATCATGTTGTCATGGTACAGTGCTAACATGTTGTCATGGTACAGTGCTATCATGTTGTCATGGTACAGTGCTAACATGTTGTCATGGTACAGTGCTAACATGTTGTCATGGTACAGTGCTAACATGTCATGGTACAGTGCTATCATGTTGTCATGGTACAGTGCTAACATGTTGTCATGGTACAGTGCTAACATGTTGTCATGGTACAGTGCTAACATGTTGTCATGGTACAGTGCTATCATGTTGTCATGGTACAGTTCTATCATGTTGTCATGGTACAGTGCTAACATGTTGTCATGGTACAGTGCTGTCATGTTGTCATGGTACAGTGCTAACATGTTGTCATGGTACAGTGTTAACATGTTGTCATGGTACAGTGTTAACATGTCATGGTACAGTGCTATCATGTTGTCATGGTACAGTGCTATCATGTTGTCATGGTACAGTGCTAACATGTTGTCATGGTACAGTGCTATCATGTTGTCATGGTACAGTACTAACATGTTGTCATGGTACAGTGCTAACATGTTGTCATGGTACAGTGCTATCATGTTGTCATGGTACAGTGCTATCATGTTGTCATGGTACAGTGCTAACATGTTGTCATGGTACAGTGCTATCATGTTGTCATGGTACAGTACTAACATGTTGTCATGGTACAGTGCTATATATGTTGTCATGGTACAGTGCTAACATGTTGTCATGGTACAGTGCTAACATGTCATGGTACAGTGCTAACATGTTGTCATGGTACAGTGCTATCATGTTGTCATGGTACAGTGCTAACATGTCATGGTACAGTGCTAACATGTTGTCATTGTACAGTGCTAACATGTCATGGTACAGTGCTAACATGTTGTCATGGTACAGTGCTAACATGTTGTCATGGTACAGTGCTATCATGTTGTCATGGTACAGTGCTATCATGTTGTCATGGTACAGTGCTAACATGTCATGGTACAGTGCTAACATGTTGTCATGGTACAGTGCTAACATGTTGTCATGGTACAGTGCTATCATGTTGTCATGGTACAGAACTATCATGTTGTCATGGTACAGTGCTAACATGTTGTCATGGTACAGTGCTATCATGTTTTCATGGTACAGTGCTAACATGTTGTCATGGTACAGTGCTAACATGTTGTCATGGTACAGTGCTAACATGTCATGGTACAGTGCTATCATGTTGTCATGGTACAGTGCTAACATGTCATGGTACAGTGCTATCATGTTGTCATGGTACAGTGCTAACATGTTGTCATGGTACAGTGCTAACATGTTGTCATGGTACAGTGCTAACATGTCATGGTACAGTGCTAACATGTCATGGTACAGTGCTATCATGTTGTCATGGTACAGTGCTAACATGTTGTCATGGTACAGTGCTATCATGTTGTCATGGTACAGTGCTAACATGTTGTCATGGTACAGTGCTATTATGTTGTCATGGTACAGTGCTATCATGTTGTCATGGTACAGTGCTATCATGTTGTCATGGTACAGTGCTATCATGTTGTCATGGTACAGTGCTATCATGTTGTCATGGTACAGTGCTAACATGTTGTCATGGTACAGTGCTATCATGTTGTCATGGTACAGTACTATCATGTTGTCATGGTACAGTGCTAACATGTTGTCATGGTACAGTGCTAACATGTTGTCATGGTACAGTGCTATCATGTTGTCATGGTACAGTACTATCATGTTGTCATGGTACAGTGCTACCATGTTGTCATGGTACAGTGCTACCATGTTGTCATGGTACAGTGCTAACATGTTGTCATGGTACAGTGCTATCATGTTGTCATGGTACAGTGCTATCATGTTGTCATGGTACAGTGCTAACATGTTGTCATGGTACAGTGCTATCATGTTGTCATGGTACAGTGCTAACATGTTGTCGTGGTACAGTGCTATCATGTTGTCATGGTACAGTACTAACATGTTGTCATGGTACAGTGCTATCATGTTGTCATGGTACAGTGCTATCATGTTGTCATGGTACAGTACTAACATGTTGTCATGGTACAGTGCTATCATGTTGTCATGGTACAGTGCTATCATGTTGTCATGGTACAGTGCTAACATGTTGTCATGGTACAGTGCTATCATGTTGTCATGGTACAGTGCTATCATGTTGTCATGGTACAGTACTAACATGTTGTCATGGTACAGTGCTATCATGTTGTCATGGTACAGTGCTATCATGTTGTCATGGTACAGTGCTAACATGTTGTCATGGTACAGTGCTAACATGTTGTCATGGTACAGTGCTATCATGTTGTCATGGTACAGTGCTAACATGTTGTCATGGTACAGTGCTAACATGTCATGGTACAGTGCTATCATGTTGTCATGGTACAGTGCTAACATGTCATGGTACAGTGCTAACATGATGTCATGGTACAGTGCTAACATGTCATGGTACAGTGCTAACATGTTGTCATGGTACAGTGCTAACATGTTGTCATGGTACAGTGCTATCATGTTGTCATGGTACAGTACTATCATGTTGTCATGGTACAGTGCTAACATGTTGTCATGGTACAGTGCTATCATGTTTTCATGGTACAGTGCTAACATGTTGTCATGGTACAGTGCTAACATGTTGTCATAGTACAGTGCTAACATGTCATGGTACAGTGCTATCATGTTGTCATGGTACAGTGCTAACATGTTGTCATGGTACAGTGCTAACATGTCATGGTACAGTGCTATCATGTTGTCATGGTACAGTGCTAACATGTTGTCATGGTACAGTGCTAACATGTCATGGTACAGTGCTAACATATCATGGTACAGTGCTATCATGTTGTCATGGTACAGTGCTAACATGTTGTCATGGTACAGTGCTATTATGTTGTCATGGTACAGTGCTAACATGTTGTCATGGTACAGTGCTATCATGTTGTCATGGTACAGTGCTATCATGTTGTCATGGTACAGTGCTATCATGTTGTCATGGTACAGTGCTAACATGTTGTCATGGTACAGTGCTATCATGTTGTCATGGTACAGTACTATCATGTTGTCATGGTACAGTGCTAACATGTTGTCATGGTACAGTGCTAACATGTTGTCATGGTACAGTGCTATCATGTTGTCATGGTACAGTACTATCATGTTGTCATGGTACAGTGCTAACATGTTGTCATGGTACAGTGCTACCATGTTGTCATGGTACAGTGCTAACATGTTGTCATGGTACAGTGCTATCATGTTGTCATGGTACAGTGCTATCATGTTGTCATGGTACAGTGCTAACATGTTGTCATGGTACAGTGCTATCATGTTGTCATGGTACAGTGCTAACATGGTGTCGTGGTACAGTGCTATCATGTTGTCATGGTACAGTACTAACATGTTGTCATGGTACAGTGCTATCATGTTGTCATGGTACAGTGCTATCATGTTGTCATGGTACAGTACTAACATGTTGTCATGGTACAGTGCTATCATGTTGTCATGGTACAGTGCTAACATGTTGTCATGGTACAGTGCTAACATGTTGTCATGGTACAGTGCTATCATGTTGTCATGGTACAGTGCTATCATGTTGTCATGGTACAGTGCTAACATGTTGTCATGGTACAGTGCTATCATGTTGTCATGGTACAGTGCTAACATGTTGTCATGGTACAGTGCTAACATGTCATGGTACAGTGCTATCATGTTGTCATGGTACAGTGCTAACATGTTGTCATGGTACAGTGCTAACATGTTGTCATGGTACAGTGCTATCATGTTGTCATGGTACAGTGCTATCATGTTGTCATGGTACAGTGCTATCATGTTGTCATGGTACAGTGCTAACATGTTGTCATGGTACAGTGCTAACATGTTGTCATGGTACAGTGCTATCATGTTGTCATGGTACAGTGCTAACATGTTGTCATGGTACAGTGCTAACATGTCATGGTACAGTGCTATCATGTTGTCATGGTACAGTGCTAACATGTTGTCATGGTACAGTGCTAACATGTCATGGTACAGTGCTAACATGTCATGGTACAGTGCTATCATGTTGTCATGGTACAGTGCTAACATGTTGTCATGGTACAGTGCTATTATGTTGTCATGGTACAGTGCTAACATGTTGTCATGGTACAGTGCTATCATGTTGTCATGGTACAGTGCTATCATGTTGTCATGGTACAGTGCTATCATGTTGTCATGGTACAGTGCTATCATGTTGTCATGGTACAGTGCTAACATGTTGTCATGGTACAGTGCTATCATGTTGTCATGGTACAGTACTATCATGTTGTCATGGTACAGTGCTAACATGTTGTCATGGTACAGTGCTAACATGTTGTCATGGTACAGTGCTATCATGTTGTCATGGTACAGTACTATCATGTTGTCATGGTACAGTGCTAACATGTTGTCATGGTACAGTGCTATCATGTTGTCATGGTACAGTGCTAACATGTTGTCATGGTACAGTGCTAACATGTCATGGTACAGTGCTAACATGTCATGGTACAGTGCTATCATGTTGTCATGGTACAGTGCCATCATGTTGTCATGGTACAGTACTATCATGTTGTCATAGTACAGTGCTAACATGTTGTCATGGTACAGTGCTAACATGTTGTCATGGTACAGTGCTATCATGTTGTCATGGTACAGTGCTAACATGTTGTCATGGTACAGTGCTATCATGTTGTCATGGTACAGTGCTAACATGTTGTCATGGTACAGTGCTAACATGTTGTCATGGTACAGTGCTAACATGTCATGGTACAGTGCTAACATGTCATGGTACAGTGCTATCATGTTGTCATGGTACAGTGCCATCATGTTGTCATGGTACAGTACTATCATGTTGTCATAGTACAGTGCTAACATGTTGTCATGGTACAGTGCTAACATGTTGTCATGGTACAGTGCTATCATGTTGTCATGGTACAGTGCTAACATGTAATGGTACAGTGCTAACATGTTGTCATGGTACAGTGCTATCATGTTGTCATGGTACAGTACTATCATGTTGTCATGGTACAGTGCTAACATGTAATGGTACAGTGCTATCATGTTGTCATGGTACAGTACTAGAATGTTTGGTCTGCTACTTCATGCATGGCGCCGAGTGTTTTGACTCCACATGGTGGGCGTGTCCTCCTCCAACACAGGATTCCTTATTAATGACACCAACAGCAGCTGCCACCAGCACCAAATAGCCATCCTCCACCCATTCACCGCCACACCCGTGTGCATCACCCTCACCCTCGCAGCCGGCGTGGCGTGGTGGCACGGTCCGTCACCAGCGGGGGAGGTGCCAGGGCCGCCACACTGCGGCTTTGTCGACGCCATCAATAGACCAGTCAGCCTGATATTATAAATGAAGAGGGGGCGGGTCAAAGACCAGTATTGAAATGGAGCCTAAAGGCAGGATGTTTGCCTCAGTGATGGCCCTTCTGGGGCCACTAAGCAGCACATTGTAGTGTATGGTGGAAGTTGCATCCATCCATCCATTTTCTACCGCTTGTCCCTTTCGGGGTTGCGGGGGGGTGCTGGACCCTATCTCAGCTGAAGTTGTACAATTATATTTTGGTTGATCTTTATTGCTACATAAGAAGGGCACAACATATTAGAAAATGTTTATTTACATACTTTAATCGTTTTCAAACTGTGTCGGTCACACGGCAGTAAAACGGCTGATCAAACAAAACAGAAGTCATCGTCATGGACGCTAGCTAAACAGGCTCATTAATTCCACGGTGACGTTTTGGTGCATTTACCAAACTGAAACAATAATAATTCCATTGTAAGTTAATGATCCTAATTTAGGCATTTGTAAATATGTTAGCATATTCGCCAATGCTAACGGCGCCAGCTTGCTGATATTACAACAGCACATACAAATATGCATCGCACATGTGATGGTTTAGTAAGTATGAATTGTTTTGTTGTATTGTAAAACCCTACAAACGTTCCTTGGGGTGATGAATGAAGAAACGCTATGGATGAATTTACTTCCTGTTCGAGGCACGAAACAGGAAGTACCATTTTCAATCCAAATCGTCCAAAAGATGGTGCGATAGCACAAACAATAACACACCTTTTCAGTTTCTCTGTCGGTGTTGAGAACTATTTGTTGAATACAAAACATCATGGTTGTCTGTGAAGAAAAATCCATAAATTCGCCGCACCTTTTTATAAGCCGCATGATTCAAAGCGTAGGAAAAAAAGTATTTTGGCTGCTGAAAAATGTTGCAAAAAAGACCTCCAAAAGTTGTGTGGTGGTGTTGTGTTAGTGCTGACTTCAATTTAAACACACAAAAGCTATCTTTTAGGAGGCACACAAAGGATGTCAACCAGAGTTGACGATGATGTGTGCCCCACCCCCGCCTCCTGCCAGCTGCCCGTCCCGCCCAGACAGTGGACCAGCCTGGTGCCACGCGCCTGACAGTGTGCCAAGTGATCCGTGGGTGTGGCGGAGTCAAAAGCAAACATCCTTTTAAGACGTATTAAGGCCATTAGAGGACCAAGAGGGACACATTGTGGCACGAGAGCACAGCTGGCCTCACCTGGAAGACCACCACAGTCCAGCAGCCTCACATGAAGACCACCACAGTCCAGCAGCCTCAGATGAAGACCACCACAGTTCAGCAGCCTCACATGAAGACCACCACAGTCCAGCAGCCTGACATGAAGACCACCACAGTCCAGCAGCCTCACATGAAGACCACCACAGTCCAGCAGCCTCACATGAAGACCACCACAGTCCAGCAGCCTCACATGAAGACCACCACAGTCCAGCAGCCTCACATGAAGACCACCACAGTCCAGCAGCCTCACATGAAGACCACCACAGTCCAGCAGCCTCACATTAAGACCACCATAGTCCAGCAGCCTGACATGAAGACCACCACAGTCCAGCAGCCTGACATGAAGACCACCACAGTCCAGCAGCCTGACATGAAGACCACCACAGTCCAGCAGCCTCACATGAAGACCACCACAGTCCAGCAGCCTCACATGAAGACCACCACAGTCCAGCAGCCTCACATGAAGACCACCACAGTCCAGCAGCCTCACATGAAGACCACCACAGTCCAGCAGCCTCACATGAAGACCACCACAGTCCAGCAGCCTCACATTAAGACCACCACAGTCCAGCAGCCTCACATTAAGACCACCACAGTCCAGCAGCCTCACATTAAGACCACCACAGTCCAGCAGCCTCACATGAAGACCACCACAGTCCAGCAGCCTCACATGAAGACCACCACAGTCCAGCAGCCTCACATGAAGACCACCACAGTCCAGCAGCCTCACATGAAGACCACCACAGTCCAGCAGCCTCACATGAAGACCACCACAGTCCAGCAGCCTCACATTAAGACCACCACAGTCCAGCAGCCTCACATTAAGACCACCACAGTCCAGCAGCCTCACATTAAGACCACCACAGTCCAGCAGCCTCACATGAAGACCACCACAGTCCAGCAGCCTCACATTAAGACCACCACAGTCCAGCAGCCTCACATGAAGACCACCACAGTCCAGCAGCCTCACATTAAGACCACCACAGTCCAGCAGCCTGACATGAAGACCACCACAGTCCAGCAGCCTGACATGAAGACCACCACAGTCCAGCAGCCTGACATGAAGACCACCACAGTCCAGCAGCCACGGGCTACAAAAACAACTAAGTCCTCAACATGAGAAAACATGAATGAACCACGCTGCTCTCAATCTATGGCAAACAACTCCATGGAGTTTGGCGCGACGACCCGACATTCCTCTCCCGGGGACCGACTCCCGGTCTGCCAGCTCTGGCAGACATGGAACTGATGAGGTCAAATGAAACTATTCCACTCATCTCAACTTTCTAGTAGAGAACCACATTCTGTATCAACAGATCTGCATACTTCATGTGCAGTGACCGACACACCGGGTGAGATCATCGGTTCTTAACGTTTTTGGCCCTCAAGGCGCACCTTTTTCCACTCCACAGGGGACCGTGGCCCATTAACACTGATTTAGTCATCATTACATGTAACCCACTTAAAGTTGAACAGGATGAACCGCGTCAGACGATACTAGACCATGTGTTCATCAGAGATTATTATCAAGGCGTAGGTCGCAAATATTCCTCAAAAGAAGGTAAAAACTGGTAAAAAAAATAAATGTGCATACAATCACGCAGTGCTAAAAAAATACTAAAAATATACACTGATAATAAATAGTATTGTATATGTTTCTTAAATATACTGTCAATAACATTTCAGTGCAGATGAAAATACACTTTAGTCATAGTTTTGCGCTTAAGTAACTTCTGTATGACTTTGGTTTCGGACTTTTTCTGTTTATTTGAGATTGTCATTACTGCCACAAGTGGCGGGAAAGTGTATTACAACGGACCACGGCTGGGAAACATATCTTTGGCAGCCCTCCAGGGGGCGCTGGTGGCCCTATGGTTAAGAAACACTGCAGTCGATACCTTTACAGGTTGTTTTAAATTTTTATTTATTTTTTTACTTAACTTAAACAATCTAACCACTGTTAATACAGCTTCCTCTTGAAGATAACGAGATAAAGAAGTGAGTAATTATTCACTTTCAATAAAAATGTTGATATCAAATACTTATTGGTCTCATTTATTTGTTTTGATGAAACAAAATAAAACATTGGCGTATTTCTCCCCTTTTACATGCACTATCCTCCAAGAAAATCACCTCCGTTTTGTCTGAAAGTCCAGTTTGGAGAATGATTTAATATTGGATGTCTCATCCTACATATTGTCTGCCACATTCATTCATTCATTAAAACATTGTTCTTGTATCGGACAGAAAAACAACACAACCGCTGGCTTCCTCGCTGACAAAACATGGCAGCAACATGCACCTGCTAGCTCACCATCGCCCCACTGTGGCCAGTCCGAGTACTACAGTAGCCTCTTTTTTTCTTCGACTTACAGTCCGATTATCAAGAATATCGACGTCGCATATTAAAAATAATTCAACAGGCTGCAGACGCCACAGTGTACAGTTGTAAAAATTACTCTGCAAAAATAATTTTGGCGACATTGTGGCTAGCAGACCAGACAGTTAGCCACGCCCCCTTTTCCTCTTCATCTTCCACAAAGGCAGGCAAGGTAAATGTTAAAAATCCATTGTAACAAAACAAAAAATACATCTATGACACAGTTTAATGCCGTGTTTTTCAACCACTGTGCCGCGACATATTGTCTGGTGTGCCGTGGGAAATTATGCAATTTCACCTAATTGCATACTTGCCAACCCTCCCATTTTTAGCGGGAGAATCCCGGTATTCAGCGCCTCTTCCGACAACCTCCCGGCAGAGATTTTCTCCCGACAAACTCCCGGTATTCAGCCGGAGCTGAAGGCCACGCCCCCTCCAGCTCAATGCGGACCTGAGACTGAGTGGGGACAGCCTGTTCTCACGTCCGCTTTCCCACAATATAAACAGCTTGCCTGCCCAATGAACGGAGAAGTTAAACAGGACAATACTTCCATCTAATGGATAGCCAACGGAACACTGAAATTCAAGTATTTTTTAATTTTTTTCTATGTAAATAAAATATATATATATATATATATATGTATATATATATATATATATATATAGCTAGAATTCACTGAAAGTCAAGTATTTCATACATATATATATATATATATATATATATATATATATATATATATATATATATATATATATATATATATATATATATATATATATATATATATATACATATATATATATATATATATATATACATAAGGGATGTCCGATAATATCGGCCGATAAATGCGTTAAAATGTAATATCGGAAATTATCGATATCGTTTTTTTTATTATCTGTATCGGGTTTTTAAATTTTTTTTATTAAATCAACATAAAAAACACAAGATACACTTACAATTAGTGCACCAACCCAAAAAACCTCCCTCCCCCCATTTCTTTCTGTTATCAATATTCTGGTTCCTACATTATATATCAATATATATCAATACAGTCTGCAAGGGATACAGTCCGTAAGCACACATGATTGTGCGTGCTGCTGCTCCACTAATAGTACTAACCTTTAACAGTTAATTTTACTCATTTTCATTCATTACTAGTTTCTATGTAACTGTTTTTATATTGTTTTACTTTCTTTTTTATTCAAGAAAATGTTTTTAATTTAGTTATCTTATTTTTTATTTTTTTTTAAAAAGTACCTTATCTTCACCATACATGGTTGTCCAAATTAGGCATAATAATGTGTTAATTACACGACCGCATATATCGGTTGATATCGGTATCGGTTGATATCGGTATCGGTAATTAAAGAGTTGGACAATATCGGAATATCGGATATCGGCAAAAAGCCATTATCGGACATCCCTAATATATATATATATATATATATGAAATATATATGAAATACTGAAGTTGGTGAATTCTAGCTGTAAATAACCACGCCCCCAACCACGCCCCCACCACCCCCAACACAAACTGGACTGGCTACAAAGTAAACAGAAACAGAATGCTGGACGACAGCAAAAACTTACGGCGTCCACAAAGTACATCCGTACATGACATCGTTGTGGCTCGTGCAGCCCTTTGAGACACTCGTAATTTAGGGCTATATAAGTAAACATTGATTGATTGATTGATTGATTGATTGATGACATGACAATCAACAATGTCCACACAAAGAAGGGTAGCAACAACGTACATAGCCTTGTTTGCTAACACAAAGCAGGTGCGGGGGAATAGCGCTCAAAGGAAGACATGAAACTGTTACAGGAAAACACCAGCAAAACAGGAAGGGCCACCAAAATAAGAGCGCAAGACAAGAACTAAAGCACAGGAAAACACCAACAAAACAGGAAGGGCCACCAAAATAAGAGCGCAAGACAAGAACTAAAGCACAGGAAAACACCAACAAACTCAAAATAAGGCAGTTTCATTTTTTTAACTGGTGGTGTGCCTCCGTTTTCTTAAATGGAAAAAAAACATGCCTTGCCTCAAAAAAGGTAGAAAAACACTCCTTTAATGGACTTATATTCATATTTATTTCAGGTTTTTTCTTTAATTTTCATCATGACAAGCGAGACTCCGCCTCACCTGACAGCACGTCGCTGCGACAAATCATAATTCATGAGCACCACCCTTAACTAACGCTAGCAAGAATGTGGGGTGTTAGTTGGAAGAAGGCCACATTTGGAAAAAGGCTATTATTATTTATTTTTTATTTCTTTCCAGAGGATCTGATGTTGACATCATTACTGATGAAAAGCAGTCCGGAAATTAAATTATATATACAATATAAATTACATTTCAAATGTATCATTTTCAATAATAAAATAATGATATCCACGCGACTAAAAGAAGACTTTTACAATACATCAATGCAGATATAATATTATATGACATGAATATTATTGCCCATAGAATGAGCATCTATTACTCTTAATTCCATACAGAAAACATCAAAAGTCAATAATGAGCATGTGAGTGCAGACAAAAACCACAAACATCAACAAGAGTTGGGAGAACATTTCCTTGTCGCCCAACACTTTTCCAGGGAGGTGAGGGGAGCAGTGAGCAGCAGCGTTGACCACGCCCGGGAATAATTTTTGGTGACTTAACCCCCAATTCCAAGCCTTGATGCTGAGTGCCAAGCAGGGATGTAATGGGTCCCATTTTTATAGTCTTTGGTATGACTCGGCCGGGGTTTGACAGTCGGCTTCACCTTGATTTACCTTTTTTTTTCATCCCTTCTTCACATTCCCTCCGCGGCTCGTCTTATCTGATCTCCCTCCTTCACAAACAGCGAGATGTTTCACTCTCCCGGCTTTCAGAGTCCAAGCTATTGCCGACATAAAACCAGAAGAAGTCATGTTTTAACATCCTTAACCAGAATACCTGCCTACCTGTTGTGGACGTGTGTTGTCGAGCCCAGCTCTTTTTCAACCTTTTTTCAGCCAAGGCACATTTTTTTGAGTTGGACAAAATGCGCAGGCACACCACCAGCAGAAATCATTAAAAAAAAAACGAAACTCAGTTGACAGTAAAAAGTCGTTGTTGGATATGACTTTAAAGCATAACCAAGCATGCATCACTATAGCTCTTGTCTCAAAGTAGGTGTACTGTCACCACCTGGTGGCGGTATAGCTCGGTTGGTAGAGCGGCCGTGCCAGCAACTTGAGGGTTGCAGGTTCGATCCCCGCTTCCGCCATCCTAGTCACTGCCGTCGTGTCCTTGGGCAAGACACCTCACCCACCTGCTCCAAGTGCCACCCACACTGGTTTAAATGTAACTTAGATATTGGGTTTCGCAATGTAAAGCGCTTTGAGTCACTTGAGAAAAAGCGCTATATAAATGTAATTCACTTCACTTCACTTCACTTCACCTGTCACATCACACCCTGACTTATTTTCACTTTTTTGCTCTTTTCCTGTGTGTAGTGTTTTACTTCTTGTCTTGCGCTCCTATTTTGGTGGCTTTTTCTCTTTTTTTTGGTATTTTCCTGTAGCAGTTTCATGTCTTCCTTTGAGCGATATTTCCCGCATCTAATTTGTTTTAGTAATCAAGAATATTTCAGTTGTTTTTATCCTTCTTTGTGGGGACATTGTTGATTGTCATGTCATGTTTGGATGTACTTTGTGGACGCCGTCTTTGCCTCAGTAAGTCTTTGCTGTTGTCCAGCATTCTGTTTTTCTTTACTTTGTAGCCAGTTCAGTTTTAGTTTGGTTCTGCATAGCCTTCCCTAAGCTTCAATGCCTTTTCTTAGGGGCAATCACCTTATGTTTGTTTTTGGTTTAAGCATTAGATACCTGCCTCCCGCTGTTTCCGACAGCTTTAATGCTAACGAGCTGTTTGTTCATGCCTGTCTCTGACAGACTGTGTGTGTCATTGTGCATTGTTGCTATTGTGTATTTTTACTTTTTACAAACGCACTTGTCCAACGTAAAAAAATATATACAAGGGAACGTTAAGGATGAAGACGGACGGAAACAAACGTTAGCAACACTAGCAGAGCTATGTTTGCTACAGTGCTAACGTCTATCTTTTATTTGTTTTGTGTCATTTAACTATGTCACTGGCTGGAACATTCCTAACCTGTCAAATTTGAACATGTTGTGGATCATATTTGATTGGATGTACCACGTACTATACAACGACGTACAATTAAGAAGGTAGGTGACAAAAAATATATAATTCAAAATAACTTTTTTAAAGAGCATGGGACAAAATGCAGGTGAACCATTTAATAAGCCAAATAAAGAGTATATATATTTTTTTGACTTTTTATTTTTGATTAAACACATAAATCTCTACAGAAACTTCAGGTCTGTCTGTTGATATACAGTAAAGAAAAACAAAACTTTTTATGTTTTATGCCCTTTGTGTCAAAGTAATTATTAGGTTTTTTTTTTAATGGCAAAAACATAAAATAAAACAAAGTGGAATATTTGATGTGAAATAATTGGAGCTTTAAATAGGTCAATAATTCATAAAACAATTGACTTTAATTCATTATTATTTTTGGAGCAAAGACAGTTTAGAAAGAAATCCCACTAAAATGATTGGGGATATAAAAGGGACTCCTCTCATAAAGGTATTAAAAATAAGTCATTTAAAATGTTTTTTAAAGGCCTACTGAAAGCCACTACTACCGACCACGCAGTCTGATAGTTTATATATCAATGATGAAATCTTAACATTGCAACACATGCCAATACGGCCGGGTTAACTTATAAAGTGACATTTAAAATGTCCCGGGAAATATCCGGCTGAAACGTCGCGGTATGATGACGTATGCGCGTGACGAAGTCAGAGTAACGGAAGTTATGGTACCCCGTAGAATCCTATACAAAAAGCTCTGTTTTCAATTCATAATTCCACAGTATTCTGGACATCTTTTGCAATTTGTTTAATGAACAATGAAGGCTGCAAAGAAGACAGTTGTAGGTGGGATCGGTGTATTAGCAGCGGACTACAGCAACACAACCAGGAGGACTTTGTTGGAGCGCTAGCCGCGCTAGCCGCGCTAGCCGCCGACCTCACCTTGACTTCCTACGTCTCCGGGCCGCCAAACGCATCGGGTGAAGTCCTTCGTCCTTCTGCCGATCGCTGGAACGCAGGTGAGCACGGGTGTTGATGAGTAGATGAGGGCAAACTGGCGTAGGTGGAGAGCTAATGTTTTTAGCATAGCTCTGTGCGGTCCGGTTGCTAAGTTAGCTTCAATGGCGTCGTTAGCACAGCATTGTTAACCTTCGCCAGCCTGGAAAGCATTAACCGAGTATTTACATGTCCACGGTTTAATAGTATTGTTGATTTTCTATCTATCCTTCCAGTCAGGGGTTTATTTTTTTTGTTTCTATATGCAGTTAAAGCACGATGCTATCACGTTAGCTCGTAGCTAAAGCATTTCGCCGATGTATTGTCGTGGAGATAAAAGGCACTGAATGTCCATTTCGCGTTTTCGACTCTCATTTTCAAGAGGATATAGTATCCGAGGTGGTTTAAAATACAAATCCGTGATCCACAATAGAAAAAGGAGAGTGTGGAATCCAATGAGCCAGCTTGTACCTAAGTTACGGTCAGAGCGAAAAAAGATACGTCCATCACTGTCTCTCAAGTCCTTCACTTTAACGTTCCCCATCTACGAATCTTTCATCCTCGCTCAAATTAATGGGGTAATCATCACTTTCTCGGTCCGAATCTCTCTCGCTCCATTGTAAACAATGGGGAATTGTGAGGAATACTAGCTCCTGTGACGTCACGCTACTTCCGGTACAGGCAAGGCTTTTTTTTTATCAGCGAGCAAAAGTTGCGAACTTTATCGTCGATTTTCTCTACTAAATCCTTTCAGCAAAAATATGGCAATATCGAGAAATGATCAAGTATGACACATAGAATGCATCTGCTATTCCCGTTTAAATTTTAAAAAATCATTTCAGTAGGCCTTTAAGTCTCTCGATCAACTTCAGATCTTTCAGTCGATTATTATATGATATATACAGTATATACATATGTATATATATTTTTGTTCAGATTCAGATTAAGAAGTACTGTATTAATTAATCCCTGAGGGGAAATTAGATTTTCAGCACAATCCCATTCAAGATCAGACAAATACTGCAATTTATATGCAGTATTTTCCCTAAAAATATTTCAAAGTTGAATATTTGATGTGAATTAATAGAAGTCCTGAATAGATCATTAATTCTTAACAACATTGATTTAGACTCATTATTATTTTTTTGGGAGCAATGATAGTTTTAGAAAAACAGCCTTTTGTGTTGATAGAGTCAACATTGCAACTTGTTCTTCTTACATTTCACCAGTTTGCTCTTTTGTCCATTTTTTTTTATTCAAATTCGACTATTTTTCATGGTACTTTTAGCCGTTGAAAAATTAGCTGCAGGCTGCAAATGTCACTCTGGACAGCCCTGCTCTGAGACAACACAGAAATGTGTGACCTATATTTTGGAAAATGTACTTTAAAACATCTCATCTCCCTTATTATTATTTGTCATAAATGCATGAAATGAAAAGCAACAGCATGAGTTCAGTAACCCAAAGAAAATCACTTCATGAAAAGAAAAAACATTTGATTAATTAATCAATTATTATTTTATTTAGTTAATGAAATTATGAATACAAACTGTGAATGGTTTAAAAACATCATAAAAGGCCACTTAGAGCCGATTATTGTGTATTATTCTGAAACTATCTGACCATAGTGGACTTTTCCTGGATGAAATGTTACACAATGTTTGCTGATTTTTATGGCGACGGCCTCGGACGCACCGTTTTATCAATGCTTAGATTGACTTAATATTTCAGGATTATACAGAAAGTCTGTTTATTTATATCTGCACCTTATTGCTCTTTTATCCTGCACTACCATGAGCTAATGCAACAACATGTTGTTCTCATCCATACTGTAAAGTTCAAAATTGAATGACAATAAAAGGAAGTCTAAGTCTAAGTCTAAGTCTAAGTCTAAGTCTAAGTCTAAAGGTGTGCATGCAAACATCTTAAACTATAAGTAAAGTGTTGCAAACTCACTTTCGGGTAGAATTTTGTATGAATTTGAGACGTCAAATTGAAATTTGGAAGTGGAGACACTGAACTACGGCACTGTCATCAACCTGTGCACTCTCCAATTTGGTCCAAAAGTAACCTCTCCACACAGAAAATGATGACAAACCACCTTGGTCTGAGCTGCAATGGAGATAAGTGAGTCAGCGGCCATTGTGGAAGAAGGACACTAGCGTAGCTATGTTAGCCACAGTGCTAACATTGCTACAGCGGCATCATGCTAGGTTAGCCTGTTCGCTGAAAAAAATACTGTAAAATGCCCGAAATGTGCAGCCTCCGGGTTTATAGCTGACTGACGTTTAGTTAGCATAGCTCACGGCTTGATTTTAAGATGTGTAGCAAAGCCTGGTTTTTATTTTAGTCCTTCAAAAGTAGTTAATAGAAAGTAGGTGGAGTCATGGGACTGTTCAGACGACAATAGTGTGTTTGGAGTGCAGCAACTATTCCAAATGTGTAGCGAAGCCTGGACCTTGGACTAGTTAAGTGCAGTATGGTCTTTCTACAAGAAGTGTAACAGTACTTGTGTAGTCGGAATGTACACAAACACCTGTCGTCCCCCCGACGACACACACAACAACTCCAGCTGTTGACATTGCTCACCCCCCCCCCCCCCTCCCCCCTCACGCCGGCTGCAAATAAGGCGGGCTAGTATTTTTAGCATGTAGTAAGTACACAAGGCGCCTCCAGTGCATGACTCCACAGCGCCCCCATTCTCCCCCCTCCTTTTCCATGGGCCGCCCCTGAAGGGAAGCAGACGGGACAGTCCTTATTTAGATGAATGTTGAGCAGGAAATATCTGCAGGTAGCTAAGTCCACAAGCACGCCATGTTGGCACGCTGGGCCATGCAGGCACGCACAGAGCATAGGCAGCTGCACAAATACATCCTGGGAGTCTATTTTGGGAAAGTACACATCAAAAACTAGGTACTTTTGAGAAAGACAAACATGTATGTATGTATGTATGTATGTGTGTATTATATGTATGTATTATATGTACATACAGTATGTATGTATGTATTATATGTATGTATGTATGTGTGTATTATATGTATGTATGTATGTACTGTATGTATGTAATATATGTATGTATTATATGTATGTACAGTATATATGTATGTATGTATTTATGTATTATATGTATGTATTATATGTATGTACAGTATATATGTATGTATGTATTTATGTATTAGATGTATGTATTATATGTATGTACAGTATGTATGTATGTATGTATTATATGTACATACAGTATGTATGTATGTATTATATGTCTGTATGCATTATATTTATGTATGTATTATATGTATGTATGTATGTATTATATGTATGTATGCATGTATGTACTGCATGTGTGTATTATATGTATGTACTGTATGTATGTAATATATGTATGTATTATATGTATGTACAGTATATATGTATGTATGTATTTATGTGTTAGATGTATGTATTATATGTATGTATGTATGTATTATATGTATATACAGTATGTATGTATGTATGTATGTATGCATAAATGTATGTACTGTATATATATATATATATATATATATATATATATATACATAAATATGTATGTGTGTATGTACTATATGTAGTATGTAAATATATGTATGTATGTACATATATATATGTATGCATGTATATATATATATATATATATATATATATATACATATATATATATGTATGTGTGTATGTATGTATGTATGTATGTACTATATGTATGTAAATATATGTACATATATGTATGTATGTATTATATGTATGTATTTATGTATGTATGCATGCACGCAGGCTTGTTAGTATGTACTATATGTATGTATGCATTTATGTATGTATGTACTACATGTATATATGTATGTATATAAGTGTGTTAGTATATACTATATGTATGTATGTAATATATGTATGTATATAGGTATGTATATATGTATATAAGCGTGTTAGTATATACTATATGTATGTATGTAATATATGTATGTATATAGGTATGTATATATGTATATAAGCGTGTTAGTATATACTATAAGTATGTATGTAATATATGTATGTATATAGGTACATACTATATGTATGTATGTAATATATGTATGTATATAGGCATGTATATATGTATATAAGTGTGTTAGTATATACTATATGTATGTATGTAATATATGTATGTATACAGGTATGTATATATGTATATAAGCGTGTTAGTATATACTATATGTATGTATGTAATATATGTATGTATATAGGTATATACTATATGTTTGTGTGTGTGTATGTATGGATGTGCATATCTATGTATATATGCTTGTTTGTTTGTATGTACGACATGTATGTGTGTATTTGGCTTGTTAGTATGTATGTATGTATGTATGTATGTATATAAGTGTGTTAGTATATACTATATGTATGTATGTAATATATGTATGTATACAGGTATGTACTATATGTTTGTGTGTGTGTAGGGATGTATGTGCATATCTATGTATATATGCGTGTTTGTTTGTATGTACGACATGTATGTGTGTATTTGGCTTGTTAGTATGTATGTATGTATGTATGTATGTATGTATGTATGCATGTATGTATGTGTACATGTATGTTACTAATGTATGAATGTGTGTATATTCAATGCAGCTAAAGATAACTTGTTAAATAAAACCTCTTTCTTGTTTTTAATGAACACTTAGACTTACTATGCTAATGTATTTGAATGTTGGTCACTATAGTTTTACCTAGAGAACTATTTTGGTTCTGATGTGGTTCTTTGTGGGGGGGGAAAGGTTTGAGAACCAGCAATCTAGTAGTTAGTTGTAGTGTTTAGTCACGCGTGTGCATGAGTAAGCAAAGACCTCGTGGTCACAACTTCCTACACACTTTCCTCATGTGTGTACATATTCTTTAGTAACACACACACACACACACACACACACACACACACACACACACACACACACACACACGGTCGCCAGGCTTTATTGTGCAAACACACACACAGCCGTGTATGCTTTGGTGGTCCTGAACAAGGACACGGGCATGGTCTTCTGGTCTACCCGGACATCCGCAACCATCCATCAATAAGACATGACTCGTGCTGCTGACCACTAATCACAAGTCATTATGTAGAAGTTTAATAATGAAAGGGTGCTGGTGCCAGTGGAAACACGGCCATGCTACACACAACATCCCCTAATGGCCTGTTATTCGCTGCCGTGAGGAAACTTTCCTTCCAGCTCGTCAGTGAAGAGAACCCGGGAAGAAACCAAAGACACAAAGTGAGAAAATGGAAAGAAAAGCCGGCCAAAAAGCAGAGAGGGAGGGCGAGGGTCTGCTGGCATAACAGGAGAAGAAGAACCAGATGTTAGAAGTTTGCCACACCCCCAACAAATTGTTCCCCAGATTGACATCTCCTAAATTCATGAGGAGGAAAAAAAAAGGGAGAGGACAGGAAATGTCCACTTATATGTCATGTGTGTCAGGAACTAATTAGCACACTTATATGCCATGTGTGTCAGGAACTAATTAGCACACTTATATGTCATGTGTGTCAGGAACTAATTAGCACACTTATATGTCATGTGTGTCAGGAACTAATTAGCACACTAATATGTCATGTGTGTCAGGAACTAATTAGCACACTTATATGTCATGTGTGTCAGGAACTAATTAGCACACTAATATGTCATGTGTGTCAGGAACTAATTAGCACACTTATATGTCATGTGTGTCAGGAACTAATTAGCACACTTATATGTCATGTGTGTCAGGAACTAATTAGCACACTTATATGTCATGTGTGTCAGGAACTAATTAGCACACTAATATGTCATGTGTGTCAGGAACTAATTAGCACACTTATGTCATGTGTGTCAGGAACTAATTAGCACACTTATATGTCATGTGTGTCAGGAACTAATTAGCACACTTATATGTCATGTGTGTCAGGAACTAATTAGCACACTTATATGTCATGTGTGTCAGGAACTAATTAGCACACTTATATGTCATGTGTGTCAGGAACTAATTAGCACACTTATATGTCATGTGTGTCAGGAACTAATTAGCACACTTATATGTCATGTGTGTCAGGAACTAATTAGCACACTTATATGTCATGTGTGTCAGGAACTAATTAGCACACTTATATGTCATGTGTGTCAGGAACTAATTAGCACACTTATATGTCATGTGTGTCAGGAACTAATTAGCACACTTATATGCCATGTGTGTCAGGAACTAATTAGCACACTTATATGTCATGTGTGTCAGGAACTAATTAGCACACTTATATGTCATGTGTGTCAGGAACTAATTAGCACACTTATATGTCATGTGTGTCAGGAACTAATTAGCACACTTATATGTCATGTGTGTCAGGAACTAATTAGCACACTTATATGTCATGTGTGTCAGGAACTAATTAGCACACTTATATGTCATGTGTGTCAGGAACTAATTAGCACACTTATATGTCATGTGTGTCAGGAACTAATTAGCACACTTTTATGTCATGTGTGTCAGGAACTAATTAGCACACTTATATGCCATGTGTGTCAGGAACTAATTAGCACGCTTATATGTCATGTGTGTCAGGAACTAATTAGCACACTTATATGTCATGTGTGTCAGGAACTAATTAGCACACTTATATGTCATGTGTGTCAGGAACTAATTAGCACACTTATATGTCATGTGTGTCAGGAACTAATTAGCACACTTATATGCCATGTGTGTCAGGAACTAATTAGCACACTTATATGTCATGTGTGTCAGGAACTAATTAGCACACTTATATGTCATGTGTGTCAGGAACTAATTAGCACACTTATATGTCATGTGTGTCAGGAACTAATTAGCACACTTATATGTCATGTGTGTCAGGAACTAATTAGCACACTTATATGTCATGTGTGTCAGGAACTAATTAGCACACTTATATGTCATGTGTGTCAGGAACTAATTAGCACACTTATATGCCATGTGTGTCAGGAACTAATTAGCACGCTTATATGTCATGTGTGTCAGGAACTAATTAGCACACTTATATGTCATGTGTGTCAGGAACTAATTAGCACACTTATATGTCATGTGTGTCAGGAACTAATTAGCACACTTATATGTCATGTGTGTCAGGAACTAATTAGCACGCTTATATGTCATGTGTGTCAGGAACTAATTAGCACGCTTATATGTCATGTGTGTCAGGAACTAATTAGCACACTTATATGTCATGTGTGTCAGGAACTAATTAGCACGCTTATATGTCATGTGTGTCAGGAACTAATTAGCACACTTATATGTCATGTGTGTCAGGAACTAATTAGCACACTTATATGTCATGTGTGTCAGGAACTAATTAGCACGCTTATATGTCATGTGTGTCAGGAACTAATTAGCACACTTATATGTCATGTGTGTCAGAAACTAATTAGCACACTTATATGTCATGTGTGTCAGGAACTAATTAGCACACTTATATGTCATGTGTGTCAGGAAGTAATTAGCACACTTATATGTCATGTGTGTCAGGAACTAATTAGCACACTTATATGCCATGTGTGTCAGGAACTAATTAGCACACTTATATGTCATGTGTGTCAGGAACTAACTAGCACACTTATATGTCATGTGTGTCAGGAACTAATTAGCACACTTATATGTCATGTGTGTCAGGAACTAATTAGCACACTTATATGCCATGTGTGTCAGGAACTAATTAGCACACTTATATGTCATGTGTGTCAGGAACTAACTAGCACACTTATATGTCATGTGTGTCAGGAACTAATTAGCACACTTATATGTCATGTGTGTCAGGAACTAATTAGCACACTTATATGTCATGTGTGTCAGGAACTAATTAGCAAACTTATATGTCATGTGGGTCAGGAACTAATTAGCACACTTATATGTCATGTGTGTCAGGAACTAATTAGCACACTTATATGTCATGTGTGTCAGGAACTAATTAGCACACTTATATGTCATGTGTGTCAGGAACTAATTAGCACACTTATATGTCATGTGTGTCAGGAACTAATTAGCACACTTATATGTCATGTGTGTCAGGAACTAATTAGCACACTTATATGTCATGTGTGTCAGGAACTAATTAGCACACTTATATGTCATGTGTGTCAGGAACTAATTAGCACACTTATATGCCATGTGTGTCAGGAACTAATTAGCACGCTTATATGTCATGTGTGTCAGGAACTAATTAGCACACTTATATGTCATGTGTGTCAGGAACTAATTAGCACACTTATATGTCATGTGTGTCAGGAACTAATTAGCACACTTATATGTCATGTGTGTCAGGAACTAATTAGCACGCTTATATGTCATGTGTGTCAGGAACTAATTAGCACACTTATATGTCATGTGTGTCAGGAACTAATTAGCACACTTATATGTCATGTGTGTCAGGAACTAAATAGCACGCTTATATGTCATGTGTGTCAGGAACTAATTAGCACACTTATATGTCATGTGTGTCAGGAACTAATTAGCACACTTATATGTCATGTGTGTCAGGAACTAATTAGCACGCTTATATGTCATGTGTGTCAGGAACTAATTAGCACACTTATATGTCATGTGTGTCAGGAACTAATTAGCACACTTATATGTCATGTGTGTCAGGAACTAATTAGCACACTTATATGTCATGTGTGTCAGGAAGTAATTAGCACACTTATATGTCATGTGTGTCAGGAACTAATTAGCACACTTATATGTCATGTGTGTCAGGAACTAATTAGCACACTTATATGCCATGTGTGTCAGGAACTAATTAGCACACTTATATGTCATGTGTGTCAGGAACTAATTAGCACACTTATATGTCATGTGTGTCAGGAACTAATTAGCACACTTATATGTCATGTGTGTCAGGAACTAATTAGCACACTTATATGTCATGTGTGTCAGGAACTAATTAGCAAACTTATATGTCATGTGGGTCAGGAACTAATTAGCACACTTATATGTCATGTGTGTCAGGAACTAATTAGCACACTTATATGTCATGTGTGTCAGGAACTAATTAGCACACTTATGTCATGTGTGTCAGGAACTAATTAGCACACTTATATGTCATGTGTGTCAGGAACTAATTAGCACACTTATATGTCATGTGTGTCAGGAACTAATTAGCACACTTATATGTCATGTGTGTCAGGAACTAATTAGCACACTTATATGTCATGTGTGTCAGGAACTAATTAGCACACTTATATGTCATGTGTGTCAGGAACTAATTAGCACACTTAGATGCCATGTGTGTCAGGAACTAATTAGCACACTTACATGTCATGTGTGTCAGGAACTAATTAGCACACTTACATGTCATGTGTGTCAGGAACTAATTAGCACACTTACACGTCATGTGTGTCAGGAACTAATTAGCACACTTATACGTCATGTGTGTCAGGAACTAATTAGCACACTTATACGTCATGTGTGTCAGGAACTAATTAGCACACTTATATGTCATGTGTGTCAGGAACTAATTAGCACACTTTATGTCATGTGTGTCAGGAACTAATTAGCACACTTATATGTCATGTGTGTCAGGAACTAATTAGCACACTTATATGCCATGTGTGTCAGGAACTAATTAGCACACTTATATGTCATGTGTGTCAGGAACTAATTAGCACACTTATATGTCATGTGTGTCAGGAACTAATTAGCACACTTATATGTCATGTGTGTCAGGAACTAATTAGCACACTTATATGTCATGTGTGTCAGGAACTAATTAGCACACTTATATGCCATGTGTGTCAGGAACTAATTAGCACACTTATATGTCATGTGTGTCAGGAACTAATTAGCACACTTATATGCCATGTGTGTCAGGAACTAATTAGCACACTTATGTCATGTGTGTCAGGAACTAATTAGCACACTTATATGTCATGTGTGTCAGGAACTAATTAGCACACTTATATGCCATGTGTGTCAGGAACTAATTAGCACACTTATATGCCATGTGTGTCAGGAACTAATAAGCACACTTATATGTCATGTGTGTCAGGAACTAATTAGCACACTTATATGCCATGTGTGTCAGGAACTAATTAGCACACTTATATGTCATGTGTGTCAGGAACTAATTAGCACACTTATATGTCATGTGTGTCAGGAACTAATTAGCACACTTATATGTCATGTGTGTCAGGAACTAATTAGCACACTTAGATGCCATGTGTGTCAGGAACTAATTAGCACACTTACATGTCATGTGTGTCAGGAACTAATTAGCACACTTACATGTCATGTGTGTCAGGAACTAATTAGCACACTTACACGTCATGTGTGTCAGGAACTAATTAGCACACTTATACGTCATGTGTGTCAGGAACTAATTAGCACACTTATATGCCATGTGTGTCAGGAACTAATTAGCACACTTATACGTCATGTGTGTCAGGAACTAATTAGCACACTTATATGTCATGTGTGTCAGGAACTAATTAGCACACTTATATGTCATGTGTGTCAGGAACTAATTAGCACACTTATACGTCATGTGTGTCAGGAACTAATTAGCACACTTATATGTCATGTGTGTCAGGAACTAATTAGCACACTTATATGTCATGTGTGTCAGGAACTAATTAGCACACTTATACGTCATGTGTGTCAGGAACTAATTAGCACACTTATACGTCATGTGTGTCAGGAACTAATTAGCACACTTATATGTCATGTGTGTCAGGAACTAATTAGAACACTTATACGTCATGTGTGTCAGGAACTAATTAGCACACTTATATGTCATGTGTGTCAGGAACTAATTAGCACACTTATATGTCATGTGTGTCAGGAACTAATTAGCACACTTATATGTCATGTGTGTCAGGAACTAATTAGCACACTTATATGTCATGTGTGTCAGGAACTAATTAGCACACTTATATGTCATGTGTGTCAGGAACTAATTAGCACACTTATATGTCATGTGTGTCAGGAACTAATTAGCACACTTATATGCCATGTGTGTCAGGAACTAATTAGCACACTTATATGTCATGTGTGTCAGGAACTAATTAGCACACTTATATGTCATGTGTGTCAGGAACTAATTAGCACACTTATATGTCATGTGTGTCAGGAACTAATTAGCACACTTATATGCCATGTGTGTCAGGAACTAATTAGTACACTTATATGTCATGTGTGTCAGGAACTAATTAACATGCTTATATGCCATGTGTGTCAGGAACTAATTAGCACACTTATATGTCATGTGTGTCAGGAAGTAATTAGCACACTTATATGTCATGTGTGTCAGGAAGTAATTAGCACACTTATATGTCATGTGTGTCAGGAAGTAATTAGCACACTTGTATGCCATGTGTGTCAGGAACTAATTAGCACACTTATATGTCATGTGTGTCAGGAACTAATTAGCACACTTATATGTCATGTGTGTCAGGAACTAATTAGCACACTTATATGTCATGTGTGTCAGGAACTAATTAGCACAGAAGGAAACGCCTCATTGGCCGTGACCTTCCACATGGCGAGGGGGGAGGGGCCACACAGCTGAGGCACCTGTAAGGAACTCTGGTGGTCCCCTGACACCAGCAGCCTTAGCCCCGCCCACACTCACTCATAGTGGCGGCCCAGCACCATTTTTAGCCACACCCCCTGACAGGAATAAGACAAAATCTCCTTTTTTTACAGTTTTGACCAAGTTGGAACATTTGGTTTCCTAAATACTCCAACTCACTTCTTGGCTGGCTTATAGCAGACTTTTAATGCAGTTGCAACTCCAAGACGTTAGATGGCAGTTGTGTAGTGAATCATATTTATATAGCGCTTTTCTCTAGTGACTCAAAGCGCTTTTACGTAGTGAAACCCAATATCTGAGTTACATTCAAACCAGTGTGGGTGGCACTGGGAGCGGGTGGGTAAAGTGTGGGTAGTGACTAGTTTCGCGGAAGCGGGGATCGAACCTGGAACCCTCAAGTTGCTGGCATGGCCGCTCTACCAACTGAGCTATACCGCCCCATCACTACTACACATTACACTACACTACTGCCCAGATGGCAGTAGTGTAGTGTAATGTGAGTTGCCTAGTCAGGGAGTAGTCTTTGCCACCAATTTATTTATTTGTGCCAGTCTTGTCTTATGTTGCGCCCTAGAAAGTATTTATACTGTAAGTATTGTACTTATTACACACCAGTTGTTTGATTGTATATAGCAGACTTTCAATGCAGTTGCAACTCCAAGACGTTAGATGGCAGTAGTGTGGTGTGAGTTGCCTAGTCAGGGAGTAGTCTTTGCCACAAAGCTAATTGTGCCAGTCTTGTCTTATGTCGCGCCCTAGAAAGTATTTATACTGTAAGTATTGTACTTATTACACACCAGTTGTTTGATTGTATATAGCAGACTTTCAATGCAGTTGCAACTCCAAGACGTTAGATGGCAGTAGTGTGGTGTGAGTTGCCTAGTCAGGGAGTAGTCTTTGCCACAAAGCTAATTGTGCCAGTCTTGTCTTATGTCGCGCCCTAGAAAGTATTTATACTGTAAGTATTGTACTTATTACACACCAGTTGTTTGATTGTATATAGCAGACTTTCAATGCAGTTGCAACTCCAAGACGTTAGATGGCAGTAGTGTGGTGTGAGTTGCCTAGTCAGGGAGTAGTCTTTGCCACAAAGCTAATTGTGCCAGTCTTGTCTTATGTCGCGCCCTAGAAAGTATTTATACTGTAAGTATTGTACTTATTACACACCAGTTGTTTGATTGTATATAGCAGACTTTCAATGCAGTTGCAACTCCAAGACGTTAGATGGCAGTAGTGTGGTGTGAGTTGCCTAGTCAGGGAGTAGTCTTTGCCACAAAGCTAATTGTGCCAGTGTTGTCTTATGTCGCGCCATAAAAAGTATTTATACTGTAAGTATTGTACTTATTACACACCAGTTGTTTGATTGCAACTTTCCTCTTAGTTGTAGTTGTCGTTACTAGCGTTTGGACAATTACTTTATGAGAGTAACTTGTTACTCGGCCAAAAAAGTAATATACTTATTATCTAATAAGTGTCATTTATTACTATGGGAAGTATTTATTGCATCACTTAAAAAAAAAAAAAATTAAATATCTGGCATATGAAGTTCAAATGTTTCTCGAGAGCAGAGTGCGCGTGTGTGCCTTTAAAAGGCGGTGCCTGTTGTGTAACGTCAGCGCCCAGACGGAGCAGCGTTAGCTCAGCTGTGTTTGTTAGCTCAGACTCGCAGTTTGCGGGCAGTGACTGTCACTCTGTTGAATCTTGTCGCTGGATTGTGTTAGCGCTAGTTAATGTGCAGTCTCCTTGTCCACAAACGGAGTATTATAGGATCGCAAGCTTGTCACTTCCATCAGTGATTTGTTGATCATTATTCCCTCCAAGTAGTGTGCATGTACTTACATGTGCGTTGTTTGCTGTGTGATGTTGCCTTCTTCTTTTTCATATCAGGTTCATTTTAATGGTTGTTGCTTTCATTACTAAAAAGACATGCGTCCACACAAAAAGTAGCGTGCCGCGTTACATCAGGAGTCTCGCTAGCGGTGTTTGTAGCGTACATAAAAATAATTCATTAGATTACTTGTAAAAGTAACAGCGTTAGTAAACTCGAATAGAACTGAGTAGCTTCATTGTCTTTGCACTTTAACAAAAAAAATGCAACAAGATTAGTTTTCTGCGGATCCCTAAAGCAGGGGTCCCCAAACTTTTTGACTCGGGGGCCGCATTGGGTTAAAACAATTTGCCCGGGGGCCGGGCTGTATATATATATATATATATATATATATATATATATATATATATATATATATATATATATATATATATATATATATATATATATATATATATATATATATAAATATATAGATATTTATATATTATATATATATATATATATATATATATATATATATAAATATATAGATATTTATATATTATATATATATATATATATATATATATATATATATATATATATATATATATATATATATGTATATATATATATATATATATATATATATATATATATATATATATGTATATATATATATATATATATAAATATATAGATATTTATATATTATATATATATATATATATATATATATATATATATATATATATATATATATATATATATATATATATGTATATTATAGATATATATAGATAGATATATATATAATAATAATAAATAAATGATAAATGGGTTATATTTGTATAGCGCTTTTCTACCTTCAAGGTACTCAAAGCGCTTTGACAGTATTTCCACATTCACACACTGATGGCGGGAGCTGCCATGCAAGGCGCTAACCAGCAGCCATCAGGAGCAAGGGTGAAGTGTGGACGTGACTAGGATGGTAGAAGGTGGGGATTGAACCCCAGTAACCAGCAACCCTCCGATTGCTGGCACGGCCACTCTACCAACTTCGCCACGCCGTATATTATATATATATATATATATATATATATATATATATATATATATATATATATATATATATATATAAATATATATATATATATATATATATATAATATATATATATATATGTATATTATATATATTAGATATATATAGCGCACTTTCCGCGCGCGATGATGTCACGTTATCGATGGGAAAATGCATTTTTAGACAATATGATTTGCCTGAGCAGCTAAGAGACACCGTGAGTAGCAAGCGGTACAAAGCAGATAAGAAAAATAATAATAATTTTTTAAAAATTTAAAAAAAAAAAAAAATTTTATATACTTGGGACGTCCCGCGGGCCTGATTTTGGACGCTGGCGGGCCGGATTCGGCCCGCGGGCCGTAGATTGGGGACCACCGTCCTAAAGGGACATGGGGGAAAAAAAAAAAATTTTTTATAATTTTTTTTTTTTTTTTTTTTTTTAGACATGTATGAGAAAGTTTTTATAAAGTTATAAAAAACTTTTTTTTTTAAATAATAATTTATTTTATTTTATTTTTTTAGACATGTATCTCACGAGAAATTTTCTCGTGCGCACGAGATACATGTCTAAAAAAAAATAAAAAAATAAAAATAAAGATTTTAAAAATTTTTTTTTATATAACTATAAAAAGTTTATCGTGAAAAAAAAATTATACAATTTTTTTTCACCCCCATGTCCCTTTAGGGGCCCCGTAGTTTTCAGTACTCAGTCATTTATTTGAAACCCTGTCATTACCACATACGTTGAAATCGCCTTGTAAAATTGCTAATGCTAATCAGTAGCATGTCTACAGTATGACATATCCAATAAGCATCGAGCTAGCACATTTTAAAAAACGGAGGCTTACTGTATGTTTGAGCGTCTATCAAGCACACTTCCTGTGTTGGCATTGACAATTGTAACGTAGGATGATGGAGTCCGACTTGAGTGCTTGTTTGCCCGCCAAGTGTTTGAGCCGCCCAAGTCTGCGAGCGAACGTGACGTGACATACATGGAAGTATGGCGCCGTTTGACTCTACGTGAAACGGCGGACTTTGGTCGGTGCCTATAAAAGTACCGAATTCGGTTCCCATCCCGGCGGTGTTGCAAGGTGTACCTAATGAGGCGTCCTCCCCTGTGTTTACGACACAGGCGTACTTGTTTCCCACGCAGCGTCTCAGCACACAACCACTCTTGGAATGTGTCCTTTGGACCGGAGAGAATGTCTGAATGACGTTCGGGAATGTTCTATTTCTGTGCCGTCCCTATTCTGGGAACCAAAACAACTCCAGTCATAACAGTACCCCCCCCCCCACGCCGATAACGTCAACTTACTCCGCTTGGGGAACGTGGGAGGAGGGAGGAGGGAGGAGGGAGGATGGAGGAGGGAGGATGGAAGGACGCTCGTGCAGACTATGAAGAATTCAAGTAGGAAAATAAAATCCGACATGATAGAACGGTGACGTTTGGGTGACGTCCGAGGTCCTTTAATGTCTGCTGAGAGCTTCCTGTTCCAGCACTTTCCACACAGCAGACTGGGGAGGAGATCTGCACGCACTAAAAGAACCTCACAACAAGGACTTTGCAACAAAATATCACGCCTGTTTGCACGATCATCTGCCATCAGTCTGTTTGGAAAAGACTTGAATCATACTGGGGCAGAAAGAAAAAACAAAGAAGTCAGACGAAAATATAAAAATATAATTTTGAGTAGATTAATGTTTAGATTACAATTATATCAAAAACTATGTAAACATATGAATAATTAACTATCAATATTGATGCTTTAATAAAAAGCTAATAGCATTTAAAAAAAAAAAAAACTCATGCTTAAAAAACATAATATCTGCACAAGAGCACTGCTTCATATTCTGCTATTTGGAGAAAAAAACCCGGTTAAAATAGAAAAATGAGGATGAAACATCAACTTTACACCACAACTTTCAGCTACAGAACGATCGCAAAAGCCCCGAACAAGGCAAACAACGGAAAGCTAAAGTTTCAGTGAACAAAGGAGTGAAAGTGTCCTAAATCACTTCTGTTGTCGCTTTATGTTGTTGTTGTTATTGTTGTCACCCATTTGTAGTTTTGATTTTACATTTTGACTTTAAAATGTTATTTCTTCTTGTTGTTATATCTTTTTAAATAGCTCGGCATACAATGCAGTGCTCTTCCACGCATTTTTTTATTTATTTGTAATTTGTATTCAGTTTTTCAAAACAACCATATTGATAATTCCATAACATATATAACAGGGGTCTGCAACCTTTACTATCAAAATAGATATTTTGCTGTCTTTTCCAGTAAAGAAAAACAGTACAGAGCTATAAAACGTAACACAGCTTATAAACCTTTTTTTAATTTTACAGTAAAACCCATCTGTCCGTGTGAAATTAAACTCTTTTTACTTTCCGCATTTCTTTTTATCAAGTATTTGTCATGTGGGGGGGTCGCAGCTGGCTGCGGGGTTGTTCCTCCAGTGCAAAAAACGGCTCCGGACGACAGCTTGAAGGTGAGCTTGGATTTATTCAACATAAATCACTCAAACGACCATCAAAAAAGCAAACAATAAAGCAAAAAGGCAAGCGTGCCAAAAACACAAATGAAGCTGCTACTGAGCAGAAGCTATGACATGGACTATGAAAACTTACTTGTTCAGCAAGGGACATGAATCAATGTGACAAAGACAATGAACGCAGAACGAGTGAACAGAAAGAAAGACTTAAATAACAGACATGATTAACAACAGTTGCGTGACTCAAAACGTGAAACAGGTGCGTGACATGACAGGTGAAAACTAATGGGTGACCATGGAAACCAAACCAAACAAGGAAGTGCAACTGGGAACTAAAAAGAGCCCAAAAAACAAACGCATGGCCAAAACAAAAACATGAACAGACATGACAGAACCCCCCCCCCCCTTACGGACAGATCCCAGATGTCCAAAAAACAAAACACAAAACAGGATCAAGAGTCATGGGAGGGCGGGAGGGGGACATGGCGGTGGGTCGCCAGACCAGGTGTCCCCGAATCCACCGGGGCATAGTCATGTGGCGGCGGCGGCGTTCCACTCGCCGCCGCCGCAGGCGAGGTGGACGACCCGGGAAGGGCCACACCCGTGGCCGACGAGAAGGTGGGCGCACCCGGCATGGCGACCAGGCAGCGGCCACATCCGTGGCAGACGAGAAGGCAGGCGCTTCGTCGTCGTGGCAGGCGTGGAAGTAGCAGATGACGAAGCTTGGCGTGGCGTGTCCTGGCAGTGTGGGTCCTGGTCCTGGCGGCGTGGGTCTTGGTCCTGGCGGCGTGGGTCTTGGTCTTGGTCCTGGCGGCGTGGGTCTTGGTCTCGGCGGCGTGGGTCTTGGTCTCGGCGGCGTGGGTCTTGGTCTCGGCGGCATGGGTCTTGGTCTCGGCGGCGTGGATCTTGGTCTTGGCGTGGGTCTTGGTCTTGGCGTGGGTGTTGGTCTTGGCGTGGGTCTTGGTCTTGGCGTGGGTGGTCTTGGTCTTGGCATGGTTGGTCTTGGTCTTGGTCTTGGCAAGGGTCTTGGTCTTGGCTGCTTGGAGGGTCTTGGCTTGGGGAGTCTTGGCATGGGGGTGCTTGGTCTTGGCTTGGGGGGTCTTGGTCTTGGCGTGGGGGTGCGACTGGCGGCACTTGGCGTCGTGGAGCTGCGACTGGCGGCACTTGGCGTCGTGGAGTTGCGACTGGTGGCACTTGGCGTGGAGCTGCGATTGGTGGCGCTTGGCGTGGAGCTGCGACTGGTGGCGCTTGGCGTGGTGGAGCTTGGCATGGTGGGGCCGGTACTGGAGCTTGGCGTCGTGGAGCCGGTACCGGAGCTTGGCGTCGTGGAGCCGGTACCGGGGCTTGGCCGCGTGGAGCCGGTACCGGAGCTTGGCCGCGTGGAGCTGGTACTGGCAGCACTGGAGCTTGGCGTGGAGGAACTTGACGTGGTGCAGGTGGCCTAGCTGGGGGTTGCTGCTTGGCAGGCCGAAAGACCGGTGGTGGTGGACGGGCCGGAGGTTGCTGCCTGGCTGGGCGCAGCTGAGTCACCCCACTATTACAGCTCCTGGCCCTAGCCCCCCCCCCTCAAGGAGCGGATACCAGACGCGCTCCCCGTCTGGAACCGTTTTTTGGGGTGGGTGGAGGGAGGTCAGGAGGGGGGCAGAATCCTCCCCATTAAATTGTCCACAATGTCTATTCACCACCCCCACTTTAGACTGGGTCTGAAAAAATCTAAATTTTGAAAAAAAAATTTAAAAGGATTATTTTTTGAAACAAAGTCCTTAGTGGGCAGCTGACAGAGAGCGTAAATGGAATCTAGAAAAAAATCTTGGTCTCTGACGTCATCACCAGTAGGCGGGATGACGTCATCAGCGTGGGTCTCCTGCGGCGGCGAGGAAGACAGGGCTGGTTGGGGAAACTTGTTGTCCGGAGGAGGATCCTGGGGGAACGACGCGCCATGCTGGCGAAAAGAAGCCTTTCTGGCTGGCCTCCATCTTCGCCAGCGCGTCTCCATCACCTCGTCATGGCCCGTCTGCGGAAGAACGTCTGCTGCGTTCATACTGTCACGTGGGGGGGGGTCGCAGCTGGCTGCGGGGTTGTTCCTCCAATGCAAAAAACGGCTCCGGACGACAGCGTGAAGGTGAGCTTGGATTTATTCAACATAAATCACTCAAACTACCATCAAAAAAGCAAACAATAAAGCAAAAAGGCAAGCGTGCCAAAAACACAAATGAAGCTGCTACTGAGCAGAAGCTATGACGTGGACTATGAAAACTTACTTGTTCAGCAAGGGACATGAATCGATGTGACAAAGACAATGAACGCAGAACGAGTGAACAGAAAGAAAGACTTAAATAACAGACATGATTAACAACAGGTGCGTGACTCAAAACGTGAAACAGGTGCGTGACATGACAGGTGAAAACTAATGGGTGACCATGGAAACCAAACCAAACAAGGAAGTGCAACTGGGAACTAAAAAGAGTCCAAAAAACAAACACATGGCCAAAACAAAAACATGAACAGACATGACAGTATTCATGGTTAGCTTTAGGTTGCACACCTGAGAAGAAGAACTGAACACAAACCAACAGGCTTCTAGTCTTACTTGCCTTCTTTGCGCCTCAGAACTCAACCTGTGCACATTCACGGCCTCACAGACAGATGGAAATAATAGAACTCTTTTTAAAAATGATACTTTCCCTCACTCTGGGGTAAACCCACATCCAGAGGGAGCCTCAACAAGGAGGCAGAAGAGCTTCAGAGCCTCGGGTCACAGACCCCTGATATATAATGATATTTAATATATATAATTATTACACAACAATTTGATCCAAACAATCTTCTAAAAATAATTGCATCTAATTTTTTTTGTGTGTTTTTTTTGTGGCATTTGCAAAAAAAAGCTGCCATTCAAATAATTTAATAACATACAAAAATTAAGGATTTAAAAGGTTTAAAGGAAACATCATGTTTGCAGTATTTTGCAATGAACCAACAAAACAACAATTTCACTGTCTATATATATATATATATATATATATATATATATATATATATATATGTATATATATATATATATATATATATATATATATATATATATATATATATATATATATATATATATATATATATACACACACACACATATATATATATATATATATATATATATATATATATATATATATATATATATATATATATATATATATATATATATATATATATATATACACATATATACATATATATTTATTTTTTGGTTTTTGGTTTTTTACTATGCCATCTATTTTAATAAAAGTAATTTACAAATCAATGCTTTGTGATTTGTGTTGTTTACAAATCAAAGTCCCAGCTAAGCTGCATGTAACCCCTAAAAATGATGTTAAAAGCCCTCAATACTGTGCTTTTTATGGCCAATAATGAAGTGTATCAGTTGTCTGTCTAAAGTACGTTGTAATATGACACTTTCAGAAAGTGCTGGAAAATAACAAAGTACCTCAATTTCATTACGCTGTGCCGATGAAAAGGAGTAATTTTGGTGGTACTATGCAGCATGTGAGTGTAGTACAGTACAGTACAGTACAGTACAGTACAGTGTTCACTCCTTTAACGCGGGGTTACCTTCCAAAAAATACTCGCTTTAAGTGAAATCCCTGTCGTAGAAATTGATTTTCTTTTGCATTTTTTTTATGTGTTTTCATTCATTATTTATTTTTTTCGTTTACACTACATACATATTTTTTCATTTACAGGTTTTTTTAATTTATTTTATGTTTTTTTAGTTTACGGTACTGTACAGTATGTTTTTTTGTTACTTCATATGTTTTAAGTCTGTAAAAACCCTAACCAAACAAATCTTTGCGGTTTAAAAAAAAGAAGAGTACAGTACACTATTGAATTAAAGAATGAAACCAACGATGAAAACATGCAGCAATAAAGAGCCACACTGCTCGCATCAAACCATTTTGTCAATGGTGTGCCATGGGAGATTATCTAATTTCACCTACTGTATATTATTTGCAAAGCAGTAATTATAGTCTGCAAATGATGTGTTGTTGTTGAGTGTCGGTGCTGTCTAGAAACCGTGTAATACTCTTCCATATCAGTAGGTGGCAGCAGGTAGCTAATTGCTTTGTAGATGTCGGAAACAGCGGGAGGCAGTGTGCAGGTAAAAAGGTGTCTAATGCTTAAACCAAAAATAAACAAAAGGTGAGTGCCCCTAAGAAAAGGTATTGAAACTTAGGGAATAATAGATTTTATTTGTAAAAAGCACTTTACATTGAGCAAACAACCTCAAAGTGCTACAGTGTATTAAAAATAATAATTAAAAAAAATAATTAAAAGATAATAAAAATAAAAAATAAAAAAAACTAGAATAGCCTAATAGCTAGAACTAGTATGCATACATCTAAAAAAAAAAAAAAGGCTTTTTGAAAAAGAAGGGTTTTTAAGCCTTTTTTAAAAGCATCCACAGTCTGCGGTGCCCTCAGGTGGTCAGGGAGAGTGTTCCACAGACTGGGAGCGGCGGAGCAGAAAGCCCGGAAAGCTATGCAGAAGGAAAACTGAACTGGCTACATATTAAACAAAAACAGAATGCTGGACGACAGCAAAGACTTACTGTGGAGCAAAGACAATGTACATCCCAACATGACATGACAATCAACAATGTCCCCACAAAGAAGGATAAAAACAACTGAAATATTCTTGATTGCTAAAACAAATTAGATGTGGGAAATATCGCTCAAAGGAAGACATGAAACTGCTACAGGAAAATACCAAAAAAAGAGAAAAAGCCACCAAAATAGGAGCGCAAGACAAGAAGTAAAACACTACACACAGGAAAAGAGCAAAACAGTCCAAATAAGTCAGGGTGTGATGTGACAGGTGGTGACAGTACACTACTTTGAGACAAGAGCTATAGTGATGCATGCTTGGTTATGCTTTAAAGTCATATCCAACAACGACTTTTTACTCTCAACTGAGTTTAGTTTTTGAATGATTTCTGCTGGTGGTGTGCCTCCGCATTTTGTCAACGCAACAAAATGTGCCTTGGCTGAAAAAAGGTTGAAAAAGGGTGATGTCGTGCACAGGACACACGGCCCGAAGAAGACAGATTGAGCACGATGTCCGAGTGAAGAAAAGCTCTCAGCAGAGCGCCCGGTGACCCGACACTGGCGCGTGACAAAACGCTCTTTTCACAGCACACGTAAAGCCCGTAAAGCGCTGGCTGCGCACGGCGCCAAGGAGGTGTCCTGCAACACTCAGAGCCACAAAAGGAGGCTTTAATCAGCTGGCTGCTGCCAACACGCCACAGACGCTGAATGGAGTGTTTGCTTGGCTCTCAGGCCTGCAAAGCTTGCCACTGTCCCAACTGGCCATTTTAGGCCTGGACCTTCAGCAGCACTCATGCTCGCTATATTGGAGTGTGCACCTTTTGTCGGATGCACTTTGTTGTGCTCAACCAAGCTTTCCATACCAGAAGGAGCTCACTCAGTTTTGGTGTGGCTCTTGGAAGCTGGGAGGGCTGTCAGAGATGCTCACAGACCTCAGTTTGTACGTCAGAGATGCTCACAGACCTCAGTTTGTACGTCAGAGATGCTCACAGACCTCAGTTTGCTGTCAGAGATGCTCACAGACCTCAGTTTGTACGTCAGAGATGCGCACAGACCTCAGTTTGCTGTCAGAGATGCTCACAGACGTCAGTTTGCTGTCAGAGATGCTCACAGACCTCAGTTTGCTGTCAGAGATGCTCACAGACCTCAGGTTGTACGTCAGAGATGCTCACAGACCTCAGTTTGCTGTCAGAGATGCTCACAGACCTCAGTTTGCTGTCAGAGATGCTCAAAGACCTCAGTTTGTACGTCAGAGATGCTCACAGACCTCAGTTTGCTGTCAGAGATGCTCACAGACCTCAGTTTGCTGTCAGAGATGCTCACAGACCTCAGTTTGTACGTCAGAGATGCTCACAAACCTCAGTTTGTACGTCAGAGATGCTCACAGACCTCAGTTTGCTGTCAGAGATGCTCACAGACCTCAGTTTGTACGTCAGAGATGCTCACAGACCTCAGTTTGCTGTCAGAGATGCTCACAGACCTCAGTTTGTACGTCAGAGATGCTCACAGACCTCAGTTTGCTGTCAGAGATGCTCACAGACCTCAGTTTGCTGTCAGAGATGCTCACAGACCTCAGTTTGTACGTCAGAGATGCTCACAGACCTCAGTTTGCTGTCAGAGATGCTCACAGACCTCAGTTTGTACGTCAGAGATGCTCACAGACCTCAGTTTGTACGTCAGAGATGCTCACAGACCTCAGTTTGCTGTCAGAGATGCTCACAGACCTCAGTTTGTACGTCAGAGATGCTCACAGACGACAGTTTGCTGTCAGAGATGCTCACAGACCTCAGTTTGCTATCAGAGATGCTCACAGACGACAGTTTGCTGTCAGAGATGCTCACAGACCTCAGTTTGCTGTCAGAGATGCTCACAGACCTCAGTTTGCTGTCAGAGATGCTCACAGACCTCAGTTTGCTGTCAGAGATGCTCACATACCTCAGTTTGTACGTCAGAGATGCTCACAGACCTCAGTTTGTACGTCAGAGATGCTCACAGACCTCAGTTTGCTGTCAGAGATGCTCACAGACCTCAGTTTGTACATCAGAGATGCTCACAGACCTCAGTTTGCTGTCAGAGATGCTCACAGACCTCAGTTTGCTGTCAGAGATGCTCACAGACCTCAGTTTGTACGTCAGAGATGCTCACAGACCTCAGTTTGTACGTCAGAGATGCTCACAGACCTCAGTTTGCTGTCAGAGATGCTCACAGACCTCAGTTTGTACGTCAGAGATGCGCACAGACCTCAGTTTGCTGTCAGAGATGCTCACAGACCTCAGTTTGTACATCAGAGATGCTCACAGACCTCAGTTTGCTGTCAGAGATGCTCACAGACCTCAGTTTGCTGTCAGAGATGCTCACAGACCTCAGTTTGTACGTCAGAGATGCTCACAGACCTCAGTTTGCTGTCAGAGATGCTCACAGACCTCAGTTTGCTGTCAGAGATGCTCACAGACCTCAGTTTGTACGTCAGAGATGCTCACAGACCTCAGTTTGCTGTCAGAGATGCTCACAGACCTCAGTTTGCTGTCAGAGATGCTCACAGACCTCAGTTTGTACGTCAGAGATGCTCACAGACCTCAGTTTGCTGTCAGAGATGCTCACAGACCTCAGTTTGCTGTCAGAGATGCTCACAGACCTCAGTTTGTACGTCAGAGATGCTCACAGACCTCAGTTTGCTGTCAGAGATGCTCACAGACCTCAGTTTGCTGTCAGAGATGCTCACAGACCTCAGTTTGCTGTCAGAGATGCTCACAGACCTCAGTTTGCTGTCAGAGATGCTCACAGACCTCAGTTTGTACGTCAGAGATGCTCACAGACCTCAGTTTGCTGTCAGAGATGCTCACAGACCTCAGTTTGCTGTCAGAGATGCTCACAGACCTCAGTTTGTACGTCAGAGATGCTCACAGACCTCAGTTTGCTGTCAGAGATGCTCACAGACCTCAGTTTGCTGTCAGAGATGCTCACAGACCTCAGTTTGTACGTCAGAGATGCTCACAAACCTCAGTTTGTACGTCAGAGATGCTCACAGACCTCAGTTTGCTGTCAGAGATGCTCACAGACCTCAGTTTGCTGTCAGAGATGCTCACAGACCTCAGTTTGCTGTCAGAGATGCTCACAGACCTCAGTTTGTACGTCAGAGATGCTCACAAACCTCAGTTTGTACGTCAGAGATGCTCACAGACCTCAGTTTGCTGTCAGAGATGCTCACAGACCTCAGTTTGCTGTCAGAGATGCTCACAGACCTCAGTTTGCTGTCAGAGATGCTCACAGACCTCAGTTTGTACGTCAGAGATGCTCACAGACCTCAGTTTGCTGTCAGAGATGCTCACAGACCTCAGTTTGCTGTCAGAGATGCTCACAGACCTCAGTTTATACGTCAGAGATGCTCACAGACCTCAGTTTGCTGTCAGAGATGCTCACAGACCTCAGTTTGCTGTCAGAGATGCTCACAGACCTCAGTTTGCTGTCAGAGATGCTCACAGACCTCAGTTTGTACGTCAGAGATGCTCACAGACCTCAGTTTGCTGTCAGAGATGCTCACAGACCTCAGTTTGCTGTCAGAGATGCTCACAGACCTCAGTTTGTACGTCAGAGATGCTCACAGACCTCAGTTTGCTGTCAGAGATGCTCACAGACCTCAGTTTGCTGTCAGAGATGCTCACAGACCTCAGTTTGTACGTCAGAGATGCTCACAAACCTCAGTTTGTACGTCAGAGATGCTCACAGACCTCAGTTTGCTGTCAGAGATGCTCACAGACCTCAGTTTGCTGTCAGAGATGCTCACAGACCTCAGTTTGCTGTCAGAGATGCTCACAGACCTCAGTTTGTACGTCAGAGATGCTCACAGACCTCAGTTTGCTGTCAGAGATGCTCACAGACCTCAGTTTGCTGTCAGAGATGCTCACAGACCTCAGTTTGTACGTCAGAGATGCTCACAGACCTCAGTTTGCTGTCAGAGATGCTCACAGACCTCAGTTTGCTGTCAGAGATGCTCACAGACCTCAGTTTGTACGTCAGAGATGCTCACAGACCTCAGTTTGTACGTCAGAGATGCTCACAGACCTCAGTTTGCTGTCAGAGATGCTCACAGACCTCAGTTTGTACGTCAGAGATGCTCACAGACGACAGTTTGCTGTCAGAGATGCTCACAGACCTCAGTTTGCTGTCAGAGATGCTCACAGACCTCAGTTTGCTGTCAGAGATGCTCACAGACCTCAGTTTGCTGTCAGAGATGCTCACATACCTCAGTTTGTACGTCAGAGATGCTCACAGACCTCAGTTTGTACGTCAGAGATGCTCACAGACCTCAGTTTGCTGTCAGAGATGCTCACAGACCTCAGTTTGTACATCAGAGATGCTCACAGACCTCAGTTTGCTGTCAGAGATGCTCACAGACCTCAGTTTGCTGTCAGAGATGCTCACAGACCTCAGTTTGTACGTCAGAGATGCTCACAGACCTCAGTTTGTACGTCAGAGATGCTCACAGACCTCAGTTTGCTGTCAGAGATGCTCACAGACCTCAGTTTGTACGTCAGAGATGCTCACAGACCTCAGTTTGCTGTCAGAGATGCTCACAGACCTCAGTTTGTACGTCAGAGATACGCACAGACCTCAGTTTGCTGTCAGAGATGCTCACAGACCTCAGTTTGTACATCAGAGATGCTCACAGACCTCAGTTTGCTGTCAGAGATGCTCACAGACCTCAGTTTGCTGTCAGAGATGCTCACAGACCTCAGTTTGTACGTCAGAGATGCTCACAGACCTCAGTTTGCTGTCAGAGATGCTCACAGACCTCAGTTTGCTGTCAGAGATGCTCACAGACCTCAGTTTGTACGTCAGAGATGCTCACAGACCTCAGTTTGTACGTCAGAGATGCTCACAGACCTCAGTTTGCTGTCAGAGATGCTCACAGACCTCAGTTTGTACGTCAGAGATGCTCACAGACGACAGTTTGCTGTCAGAGATGCTCACAGACCTCAGTTTGCTATCAGAGATGCTCACAGACGACAGTTTGCTGTCAGAGATGCTCACAGACCTCAGTTTGCTGTCAGAGATGCTCACAGACCTCAGTTTGCTGTCAGAGATGCTCACAGACCTCAGTTTGCTGTCAGAGATGCTCACATACCTCAGTTTGTACGTCAGAGATGCTCACAGACCTCAGTTTGCTGTCAGAGATGCTCACAGACCTCAGTTTGTACGTCAGAGATGCTCACAGACCTCAGTTTGCTGTCAGAGATGCTCACAGACCTCAGTTTGCTGTCAGAGATGCTCACAGACCTCAGTTTGTACGTCAGAGATGCTCACAAACCTCAGTTTGTACGTCAGAGATGCTCACAGACCTCAGTTTGCTGTCAGAGATGCTCACAGACCTCAGTTTGCTGTCAGAGATGCTCACAGACCTCAGTTTGTACGTCAGAGATGCTCACAGACCTCAGTTTGTACGTCAGAGATGCTCACAGACCTCAGTTTGCTGTCAGAGATGCTCACAGACCTCAGTTTGCTGTCAGAGATGCTCACAGACCTCAGTTTGTACGTCAGAGATGCTCACAGACCTCAGTTTGCTGTCAGAGATGCTCACAGACCTCAGTTTGCTGTCAGAGATGCTCACAGACCTCAGTTTGCTGTCAGAGATGCTCACAGACCTCAGTTTGCTGTCAGAGATGCTCACAGACCTCAGTTTGTACGTCAGAGATGCTCACAGACCTCAGTTTGCTGTCAGAGATGCTCACAGACCTCAGTTTGCTGTCAGAGATGCTCACAGACCTCAGTTTGTACGTCAGAGATGCTCACAAACCTCAGTTTGTACGTCAGAGATGCTCACAGACCTCAGTTTGCTGTCAGAGATGCTCACAGACCTCAGTTTGCTGTCAGAGATGCTCACAGACCTCAGTTTGTACGTCAGAGATGCTCACAGACCTCAGTTTGCTGTCAGAGATGCTCACAGACCTCAGTTTGCTGTCAGAGATGCTCACAGACCTCAGTTTGTACGTCAGAGATGCTCACAAACCTCAGTTTGTACGTCAGAGATGCTCACAGACCTCAGTTTGCTGTCAGAGATGCTCACAGACCTCAGTTTGCTGTCAGAGATGCTCACAGACCTCAGTTTGCTGTCAGAGATGCTCACAGACCTCAGTTTGTACGTCAGAGATGCTCACAAACCTCAGTTTGTACGTCAGAGATGCTCACAGACCTCAGTTTGCTGTCAGAGATGCTCACAGACCTCAGTTTGCTGTCAGAGATGCTCACAGACCTCAGTTTGCTGTCAGAGATGCTCACAGACCTCAGTTTGTACGTCAGAGATGCTCACAGACCTCAGTTTGCTGTCAGAGATGCTCACAGACCTCAGTTTGCTGTCAGAGATGCTCACAGACCTCAGTTTATACGTCAGAGATGCTCACAGACCTCAGTTTGCTGTCAGAGATGCTCACAGACCTCAGTTTGCTGTCAGAGATGCTCACAGACCTCAGTTTGCTGTCAGAGATGCTCACAGACCTCAGTTTGTACGTCAGAGATGCTCACAGACCTCAGTTTGCTGTCAGAGATGCTCACAGACCTCAGTTTGCTGTCAGAGATGCTCACAGACCTCAGTTTGTACGTCAGAGATGCTCACAAACCTCAGTTTGTACGTCAGAGATGCTCACAGACCTCAGTTTGCTGTCAGAGATGCTCACAGACCTCAGTTTGCTGTCAGAGATGCTCACAGACCTCAGTTTGCTGTCAGAGATGCTCACAGACCTCAGTTTGTACGTCAGAGATGCTCACAGACCTCAGTTTGCTGTCAGAGATGCTCACAGACCTCAGTTTGCTGTCAGAGATGCTCACAGACCTCAGTTTGTACGTCAGAGATGCTCACAGACCTCAGTTTGCTGTCAGAGATGCTCACAGACCTCAGTTTGCTGTCAGAGATGCTCACAGACCTCAGTTTGTACGTCAGAGATGCTCACAGACCTCAGTTTGTACGTCAGAGATGCTCACAGACCTCAGTTTGCTGTCAGAGATGCTCACAGACCTCAGTTTGTACGTCAGAGATGCTCACAGACGACAGTTTGCTGTCAGAGATGCTCACAGACCTCAGTTTGCTGTCAGAGATGCTCACAGACCTCAGTTTGCTGTCAGAGATGCTCACAGACCTCAGTTTGCTGTCAGAGATGCTCACATACCTCAGTTTGTACGTCAGAGATGCTCACAGACCTCAGTTTGTACGTCAGAGATGCTCACAGACCTCAGTTTGCTGTCAGAGATGCTCACAGACCTCAGTTTGTACATCAGAGATGCTCACAGACCTCAGTTTGCTGTCAGAGATGCTCACAGACCTCAGTTTGCTGTCAGAGATGCTCACAGACCTCAGTTTGTACGTCAGAGATGCTCACAGACCTCAGTTTGTACGTCAGAGATGCTCACAGACCTCAGTTTGCTGTCAGAGATGCTCACAGACCTCAGTTTGTACGTCAGAGATGCTCACAGACCTCAGTTTGCTGTCAGAGATGCTCACAGACCTCAGTTTGTACGTCAGAGATACGCACAGACCTCAGTTTGCTGTCAGAGATGCTCACAGACCTCAGTTTGTACATCAGAGATGCTCACAGACCTCAGTTTGCTGTCAGAGATGCTCACAGACCTCAGTTTGCTGTCAGAGATGCTCACAGACCTCAGTTTGTACGTCAGAGATGCTCACAGACCTCAGTTTGCTGTCAGAGATGCTCACAGACCTCAGTTTGCTGTCAGAGATGCTCACAGACCTCAGTTTGTACGTCAGAGATGCTCACAGACCTCAGTTTGTACGTCAGAGATGCTCACAGACCTCAGTTTGCTGTCAGAGATGCTCACAGACCTCAGTTTGTACGTCAGAGATGCTCACAGACGACAGTTTGCTGTCAGAGATGCTCACAGACCTCAGTTTGCTATCAGAGATGCTCACAGACGACAGTTTGCTGTCAGAGATGCTCACAGACCTCAGTTTGCTGTCAGAGATGCTCACAGACCTCAGTTTGCTGTCAGAGATGCTCACAGACCTCAGTTTGCTGTCAGAGATGCTCACATACCTCAGTTTGTACGTCAGAGATGCTCACAGACCTCAGTTTGTACGTCAGAGATGCTCACAGACCTCAGTTTGCTGTCAGAGATGCTCACAGACCTCAGTTTGTACATCAGAGATGCTCACAGACCTCAGTTTGCTGTCAGAGATGCTCACAGACCTCAGTTTGCTGTCAGAGATGCTCACAGACCTCAGTTTGTACGTCAGAGATGCTCACAGACCTCAGTTTGTACGTCAGAGATGCTCACAGACCTCAGTTTGCTGTCAGAGATGCTCACAGACCTCAGTTTGTACGTCAGAGATGCGCACAGACCTCAGTTTGCTGTCAGAGATGCTCACAGACCTCAGTTTGTACATCAGAGATGCTCACGGACCTCAGTTTGCTGTCAGAGATGCTCACAGACCTCAGTTTGCTGTCAGAGATGCTCACAGACCTCAGTTTGTACGTCAGAGATGCTCACAGACCTCAGTTTGCTGTCAGAGATGCTCACAGACCTCAATTTGTACGTCAGAGATGCTCACAGACCTCAGTTTGTACGTCAGAGATGCTCACAGACCTCAGTTTGCTGTCAGAGATGCTCACAGACCTCAGTTTGTACGTCAGAGATGCTCACAGACCTCAGTTTGCTGTCAGAGATGCTCACAGACCTCAGTTTGTACGTCAGAGATGCGCACAGACCTCAGTTTGCTGTCAGAGATGCTCACAGACCTCAGTTTGTACGTCAGAGATGCGCACAGACCTCAGTTTGCTGTCAGAGATGCTCACAGACCTCAGTTTGTACATCAGAGATGCGCACAGACCTCAGTTTGCTGTCAGAGATGCTCACAGACCTCAGTTTGCTGTCAGAGATGCTCACAGACCTCAGTTTGTACGTCAGAGATGCTCACAGACCTCAGTTTGTACGTCAGAGATGCTCACAGACCTCAGTTTGTACGTCACTCTGCACTTCACACACAATCACATCACTTTCTCCACTTTTTCCCTCATAGTGCCATACCCTACTGTGCAATATCACCCTTCCAGTGCAATACATCCGACACTGATTGTTATTACTCTTGTCTTGGTCTGTATATTGTACAGTCTGACGGTAGATTTAAGAACTACCACAATGGCTGCGATGGCGGAAGAAGGCTGCAGCAGAAAAGGGTCCCCAGTCGTCTTGGACTCCATGCCACTAGACCCTGACCCGATTCTGTCAAGAATCGTGTGGTGACTGTCTGTGCACCAGTCTCCCCACGTAAAACAAAGTCACGCACAGGCATCCTCCATAAAGGGATACACCCCTACCAGGAGGATCGTCATACTCGTTCGAGTGACCGCCGATGATGATGATGATGATTGTACAGTATTTTGTATATTGTTTTGTATATTGTACAGTATTTTGTATATTGTTTTGTATATTGTACAGTATTTTGTATATTGTTCTGTATATTGTACAGTATTTTGTATATTGTACAGTATTTTGTATATTGTTTTGTATATTATACAGTATTTTGTATATTGTTCTGTATATTGTACAGTATTTTGTATATTGCTTTGTATATTATACAGTATTTTGTATATTGTTCTGTATATTGTACAGTATTTTGTATATTGTTTTGTATATTATACAGTATTTTGTATATTGTTTTGTATATTGCACAAGATTTTGTATATTGTACAGGATTTTGTATATTGTTTTGTATATTGTACAGGATTGCTTATTATTTTTATTGGATAGTAGTCTGTTTATTTCAATTCTTAATTTGTATTTTTATTACTTCTTGTGTGATTTATTTTTATCCCATATTTGTTTCCACTACCGCACCTTAAGTTGGAGTCCTTAATCTCGTTATATGCAAATATAATGACAATAAAGTCCATTCTATTCTATTCTATTAAGGATGGGTTCTGAATTCAGTACTGTTATAGGCGCCGAACTCGGCACCGGCTCAAGCACTTGGCCGGGAAACAAGCGGCGAATCCCCTCAGACTCAGCCAGACTGCTGCAATTTTCAAATGCCAACCAAGCAAGAAGAAGGCGCTCGCCCTCCACCTTTTCAAAGTGTGCCTGTAACAATCGGGTCGCATGGTGATGCAGGGGTTTGTTCTCCCGAGATGCGGACGGACTTCGGACACAGCGTGCAGGTAGGAAATTATTTATTATAGCAATAAATCAGGCGGGAACAAACAAAAGCGTGCACATAGCATGGAAGGCAAAAGCTAAGGGGGGCTAGCGTGGGAGCTAGCAAACAAAATGAGCTTAGCATGGAAGCTAACATAAACAAAAGAGCTTAGCGTGGAAGCTAGTATACAAAAACAGGAATCAAACCGTCATTAACTGTTGCTCGTAGGAAGCCAGACTGAGTGTGTAAAGAAAGGGGAATAAATAGCACATCTGATTAGTGCCTGGCAGCAGGTGAGTATCCTAGACACTAATCAGAGGTAGGTGAAGACAATAAGCACCCATGGCAACAAAACAAACCCAAGGGTGCACAAAAACAGGAAGTGAGGGAGTCTCTCCTCATCAGTAAAATTCAACTCTGTCTCTGCTTGATTCCTTGCTTCTTGTCTTGTGTAATATCAATCAATCACAAGTGTCTCAAAGGGCTGTACAAGCCACAACGACATCCTCGGTACAGAAACCACATACGGGCAAGGAAAACTCACCCCAGTGGGACGTCAATGTGAATGACTATGAGAAACCTTGGAGAGGACCGCATATGTGGGTAACCCCCCCTCTAGGGGAGACCGAAAGCAATGGATGTCAAGTGGGTCTGACATAATATTGTGAAAGTCCAACACATCAGCGAAAGTCCAGTCCATAGTGGGGCCAGCAGGAACCATCCCGAGTGGAGACGGGTCAGCAGCGTAGAGATGTCCCCATCCGATGGACAGGCTAGCGGTCCACCCCGGGTTTGGAGCAGAGTAGAAAAGAAAAGAAAAGAAACGGAAGATCAACTGGTCTAAAAAGGGAGTCTATTTAAAGGCTAGAGTATACAAATGAGTTTTAAGATGAGACTTAAATGCTTCTACTGAGGTAGCATCTCTAACTTTTACCGGGAGGGCATTCCATAGTATTGGAGCCCGAATAGAAAACGCTCTATAAGCCCGCAGACTTTTTTTGGGCTCTGGGAATCACTAATAAGCCGGAGTTCTTTGAACGCAGATTTCTTGCCGGGACATATGGTACAATACAATCGGCAAGATAGGCAGGAGCTTGACCGTGTAGTATTTTATACTTAAGTAGTAAAACCTTAAAGTCGCATCTTAGGTGCACAGGAAGCCAGTGCAAGTGAGCCAGTATAGGCGTAATATGATCAAACTTTCTTGTTTTTGTCAAAAGTCTAGCAGCCGCATTTTGTACCAACTGTAATCTTTTAATGCTAGACATAGGGAGGCCCGAAAATAAAACGTTACAGTAATCGAGACGAGATGTAACGAACGCATGAATAATGATCTCAGCATCGCTTGTGGACAAAATGGGACGAATTTTAGCGATATTACGGAGATGAAAGAAGGCCGTTTTAGTAACACTCTTAATGTGTGACTCAAACGAGAGAGTTGGGTGGAAGATAATACCTAGATTCTTTACCGAGTCACCTTGTTTAATTGTTTGGTTGTCAAATGTTAAGGTGGTATTATTAAATAGATGTCGGTGTTGAGCAGGACAGATAATCAGCATTTCCGTTTTCTTAGCGTTGAGTTGCAAAAAGTTAGCGGACATCCATTGTTTAATTTCATTAAGACACGCCTCCAGCTGACTACAATCCGGCGTGTTGGTCAGCTTTAGGGGCATGTAGAGTTGAGTGTCATCCGCATAACAGTGAAAGCTAACACCGTATTTGCGTATGATGTCACCTAGCGGCAGTTATTATTATTATTATTAGTTTGTTGACAATGAGTCAGAACTTCGAATTTTATAAGGTAATGATCGGACATTACTTTAGTGTACGGGAGTATCGTAACTTTAGAGGTGGTGACACCCCTGACAAGCACTAGATCTATCGTATTACCGTTGCGATGCGTGGGTTCATTTATTATTTGTGTAAGACCACAGCTATCAATTATAGTCTGGAGCGCCACGCATGGAGGGTCCGATGGGGTATTCATATGGATATTAAAGTCCCCCATTATGATTATATTGTCGGCGTGCGTCACTAGATCAGCAACAAACTCTGAGAATTCACTGATGAAGTCCGAATAGGGCCCAGGGCGGCGGTAGATAACAGCCAGGTGGAGAGACAGCGGTGTGACAAACCTCAAAGTGAGCACCTCAAACGAGTTATATTTATTATTTAGGTTAGGTGTAAGATTATAGTTTTCATTGTATATTAGTGCGACACCCCCTCCCCTTTTAAGAGGTCGGGCAACATGTGTATTGGTATAGCCAGGAGGAGATGCTTCATTTAGCGCAAAAAAATCGTCTGGTTTGAGCCAGGTCTCGGCGAGACCAACGACGTCAAGTTTGTTGTCTCTAATGACTTCATTAACTAATAACGTTTTGGAAGATAATGTTCTTATGTTTAAAAAGGCCATATTATAGGTAGTGGGCTGTTTTGAGGATTGTTTGTTGAAATTATCCGAAGTAGCAATATTAATAATGTTGCGTTTATTATGCGTATTGCACTTTAAATAGTTTCGACCATATCTAGGAATTGATACGACGGGGATATTCAGATTGTTTGCTTGATGTTGCGATAAACTGAACGCATCATAGTTAGCTACCTCAGTACAATGTATGTCTGCCTCTGACATGGTCACAAAAGAAAAAACATTATGTGAGTTGTGTTTTATTCTAAGAGAATTGCTATGTGTGCAGGGATTATCCAGCCTGACGCCGGCTAGTTCTAGTTTAAATGGCTTCTTACCCGGAGACTCCACGCTTCTTTGGTTAGCTTTTCTCTTTGTTGTTAGCCCAGCTCGGCATCCCCGCTTCTGCTTCCGCTCGCACCGCCTATGTCGTCTCCATTGGCGGTCACCGCTAGCACTTGACTCCGCTGCTACAAAGGCCGCTCGATGTAGCCCACAAAGTATTCCCATGCTAGCGAGGAGGTCCACCGTACATGCATCTTTCAGTCTATAACGACCCGATCCATCCACATCCAGAATTGTCTGTCGGTCATATGTGATCACAGAGTGTTCACGCTTTGAGCCAGCCATGAAATTGACAGAAATGACGGGTGTTTTTTGCCAAATCGCTCTACACTCCCAAGAGCCTTAGCAGAGCCGCTGCATTCCCATGCGCCGCCATTTTGTCTATAATAGATATAAATGTCTATAATAGATAGTTCTGTGTTTGAACCTGACCCAGTGCCACCCACACTGCTTGAAATGGAACTTAGATATTGGTTTTCACTATGCAAAAGTGCTTTGAGTCACTAGAGAAAAGCGCTATATAAATATAATTCACTTCAGCTAACTATCTATTTAATATCTGTGAAGCATGTTGAGGGTGTCTGCTCCACATAAATGATTGGATCATCTGCATGCATCTGGCAGATGGTATTTGTGCACATATTGGGGAGGTCATTTAAATATAGCAGCGGGCCCAAAATAGATCCTTGTGGCACACCTAAATCACAATTTATTACCTCTGATTTCACACCATTTATTTAAACACATTGTTGTCGCAGTTCAAGGTATTATTTAAACTAGAGATGTCCGATGATGGCTTTTTTGCCGATATTGTCCAACTCTTAATTACCGATTCTGATATCAAGCGATACCGATATATACAGTGGTGGAATGAACACATTATTATGCCTAATTTTGTTGTGATGCCCCGCTGGATGCATTAAACAATGTAAGAAGGTTTTCCAGAATAAATCAACTCAAGTTATGTAAAAAAAATGCCAACATGGCACTGCCATATTTATTATTGAAGTCACAAAGTGCATTCTTTTTTTTAACATGCCTCAAAACAGCAGCTTGGAATTTGGGACATGCTCTCCATGAGAGAGCATGAGGAGGTTGAGGTGGGCGGGGTTGAAGAGGGTGGGGGGTAGGGAGTAGTGGGGGGTGTACATTGTAGCGTCCCGGAAGAGTTAATGCTGCAAGGGGTTCTGGGTATTTGTTTTGTTGAGTTTATGTTGTGTTACGGTGCGGATGTTCTCCCGAAATGTGTTTGTCATTCTTGTTTGGTGTGGGTTCACAGTGTGGCGCATATTTGTAACAGTGTTAAACTTGTTTATACGGCCACCCTCAGTGTGACCTGTATGGCTGTTGACCAAGTATGCCTTGCATTCACTTATGGGTGTGTGAAAAGCCATAGATATTATGTGACTGGGCCGGCACGCAAAGGCAGTGCCTTTAAGGTTTATTGGCGCTCTGTACTTCTCCCTACGTCCGTGTACACAGCGGCCTTTTAAAAAGTCATACATTTTACTTTTTGAAACCGATACCGATAATTTCCGATATTACATTTTAAAGCATTTATCGGTCGATAATATCGGCAGTCCGATATTATGGGACATCCCTAATTTAAACCAATGTATAGTTGTGTATTTCACATTGTTTTCTGCGTGTAAAACAATTATTTTCTGGAAAAACTAAATTTCTTCATTATTTTGGAATGTCTGAAACAGATTAATTTGATTTGCATGAATTGTTATGAGAAAAAAATTGCTTCGGTTTGACTGTATTTTCATCAAAATAACATGCAGAAGCCAACATGTACAGTCCATATAAGGGCGGGAGGGACCGTCCAAATCAATTTCCCATCATGCACCTTGCTTTGCAGCCCGTCACCCTCCACCATGCAGGAGGCTGACGAGGACATTAGCGTAGCAGCGTGAGTGACACGCGTATCGCAGCATCGTCCGGGCGAGAAATCCCACGCTTTGTCCGCTCGTCCACTTTGGGAAGAAGGCTGCTCCTTTTACCTCCGGGAGAAGTTTTCACGCTTTCAGTTAGCATTAAAAGCACAAAAAGAGAGCGGCAACGAGCCTGGGAGACACCAAGGGGCCTTTCGCCACGCCAAAACCCCCATAATGTGTCTGGAGGGTCTCTGATGTCAGCGTGTAATGAGTCCTGGCGTGTAATTGGCTGTAATTAAAAAGGCGGGAGGGAGTGGGCAGGATCTTCATAAGGACTCTTCCTTTGTAGGTGTCGCTTTTCTTCCTGCCACTCACCATCTTTGCTCATCTTCTGTCTCCATAGGAGGAAGTGCCAAAGGATTATATAACCCCCGTCCTTCTTTACCCTTAACCCCCCGTCCTCACCCTGACATGAGTGCAGGACGTGTTAGTGCACATTAAACACATTTCTTCACCATCTCACTTCAGTTTTACAAAATGTTGATTATCTGCTTAACGTGAGCCAACTTTTCAACAAGGTGTCTGCATAACCTCCATCATTTGTGTTAACACTCTTCTTAAAACTCATTTACACACCCTAGCCTTCAAATAGCCCCCTTTTAGACCAGTTGATCTGCCGTCTCTCTCTTCTGCTCTGCCCCCCTCTCCTGCGTGGAGAGGTTCAGCCTCCACGGATGAGGCACTAGCTGTTCCAAGTCGGGACCCAGGATGGGCCACTCCTGATGCATCAGTCGTGTCTCCATGCAAGATGGTCCCCTGCTGGCCCCACTATGGACTGGACTCTCACTATTATGTTAGATCCACTATGGACTGGACTCTCACTATTATGTTAGATCCACTATGGACTGGACTCTCACACTATTATGTTAGATCCATTATGGACTGGACTCTCACACTATTATGTTAGATCCACTATAGACTGGACTCTCACTATTATGTTAGATCCACTTTGGACTGGACTCTCACTATTATGTTAGATCCACTATGGACTGGACTCTCACACTATTATGTTAGATCCACTATGGACTGGACTCTCACACTATTATGTTAGATCCACTATGGACTGGACTCTCAGTATTATGTTAGATCCACTATGGACTGGACTCTCACACTATAATGTTAGATCCACTATGGACTGGACTCTCACACTATTATGTTAGATCCACTATGGACTGGACTCTCACACTATTATGTTAGATCCACTATAGACTGGACTCTCACTATTATGTTAGATCCACTATGGACTGGACTCTCACTATTATGTTAGATCCACTATGGACCGGACTCTCACACTATTATGTTAGATCCACTATGGACTGGACTCTCACACTATTATGTTAGATCCACTATGGACTGGACTCTCACTATTATGTTAGATCCACTATGGACTGGACTCTCACTATTATGTTAGATCCACTATGGACTGGACGCTCACACTATTATGTTAGATCCACTATGGACTGGACTCTCACACTATTATGTTAGATCCACTATGGACTGGCCTCTCACACTATTATGTTAGATCCACTATGGACTGGACTCTCACACTATTATGTTAGACCCACTATGGACTGGACTCTCACTATTATGTTAGATCCACTAAGGACTGGACTCTCACACTATTATGTTAGATCCACTATGGACTGGACTCTCACACTATTATGTTAGATCCACTATGGACTGGA